>NC_058134.1:126720644-127010328 GCF_016433145.1 Gracilinanus agilis
AGATACAGATATAGATATAGATATAGATATAGATATAGATATAGATATAGATATAGATATAGATATAGATATAGATATAGATATAGATATAGATATAGATATAGATATAGATATAGAGAGAGAGTTGGGTCAAAAGTTATGCACAGTTTTATAACCCTGTGGGTATAGTTCCAAATTGTTCTCTGAAATGTTGGAGTACTTTACAACTCTACCCTAAGTGCATTAATGTATCTATTTTTCTCTATCCCCTCTCACATTTATCATTTTCTTTTTGTGTCATACTTGTCAATCTGATTGGTATATAGAAATAATTTTGAATTGTTTTAATTTTCATTTTATAATTATTAGTGATTTGGGGAAATTTTTCATAAGAGAAGCCTTTGCTTTTCTCAAAAATATCTGTTCATATTCATCATCCATTTATTATTCAGGAAATGAATCTTATTCTATTTTTTAGTTTGGTTTAGTTCCCTATATATTTGACAAATAAGGCCTTCATCAGAAAAAAAATCCACTGTAAATTTTTTCTAAGTTCACTCTTTTGTTTTAATTTTGACTGCACTGATATTGTTTGTGCATTTTTTAAATTTAATTAATCAAAATTATCTATTTTTACTTCCCATGATTCCTTTTATCTTTGGTCAAGAATTCTTCCTTTATCTACATATCTGGCCAGTACTTTCTCCCCATGATCCCTTAATGTACTTATGGTGTAATCCTTTATGTGTAAATCATATACCCATTTTCACGTTATCTTTGTATATGATGTGAGATATTCATCTCTTCCTTGTTTTTTCCAGACTGCAGAAAAATTTGGATGCTATAACAAACAATATAGGTTTAATATTGATAATGCTTCATTATCTCTGATGGCTTTTTATATAATATAGCTTCCCTGTTTATCTCCTTAGATTATATCTGTTCTGCTTTTAACTTTGTTGGATATAATGATTGTTACTTCTGCCTTTTTTAATCAACTGAGTCATAGTCTATTCTGCTCCAGTCCTTCATTTTTATTCTATGCATGTTTCTCATTTTAAAGTGTGTTGCTTTAACCATTTTTGTTTTATGAGTGAATTCATCCCATTTACATTCAAAGTCATAATTACTAATTGTTTATTTCCCTCCATTCTATTTTTCCTCATTATTTAACATTTTCTTCTCTTTTGTCATCTCCCTCTCTGAATGTCCAATTTCTTCTATCCACTACTTCTGTAATTTATGTCCCTTCTTAGAGCCTCTCCTTTATCTTCTTCCCTGACCCACTTAGTTTTAAATCAACTCACATTTCTTGTTTTTATTTTCATTTTATTCTCTCCCAAATACATAATAAATACATGTAAAAACAGTTTACAACATTTTTCAAAGAACATTGAGTTTTGAATTCTCTTCCTCCTTCTCTCCCTCCAAATCCCCCAACTCTCAAGATAGTAAGCAATCTCATATAGATTTTACAAGTGAAATCATTTGAAACATTTTTACATATTAATCCATTTCTGGAAGGAAACTCAAAGAAAAACAAATTAAGAAAATGAAAAAAAGTTTGCTTTGGTCTGGATTCACACTCAATTATTTTTCTCTTTAAGTAGATGACATTTTTTATCATGAATCATTTGGGATTGTTTTGGATCGCTGTATTGCTGATAATAGCAGTTATTCACAGTTCTTCATTGTAAAATATTCCTGTCACTGTATAATAGTCTCCTGTTTCTATTTATCTCACTCTGCTTCAGGTCATGTAAGTCTTTCCAGATTTTTCTGAGCTCCTCCTACTTTTTATTTCTTATAGCGCTCTCCATTACAATCATATACTTAACTGAGCCATTCCCGAATTAATGGGATTCCCCTTAGTATCCAAATCTTTGCCCCACCAAAAGAACTGCTTTAAATATTGTACATATTGATCAAAGAGCATAAACTGTTTTATAGTCTTTTGCCAACTCACATTTCTAAGGGTCTCTCTATTGTTCTTTTTTCCTTGCCTCATAGTTCTTTTTCTATATCCACTTCCAGAAGTCCCTCTTTTATCCTCAACTCTGACCTTTTAGTTTTAATATAAATTCCCTCCTAAAAATCCTGTCCTGAGAGATTCTCTTTTATCCCCATACCTTGCCCACCTGTTTCTTGATATGTATGCCTTTCTAGGAATCACTCCATCCTCTTATCCCTTTGCCCTCTTTTCTATTAGTTTACATTCCCTTTTCTTAGTCCTTTAATCTTTTAAATAAATTTAAGCCCTCTCTTATCCTATCCTATCATACTTCTGTTTCTCTTTATATTAAGACTTTTACTCTTCTAGTTGTATATGGGGATCCCTATTTAAACCAAATCTAATAAAGTTAGGGATCTAAAACCACTAGCTCTCCACCCCTATGGAGCTCAGGACAGATCAAGCACAATGAAGAAAACAGCCATGCTTGCCTGAGATTGTTGGTAAAGTCCCACTCTCTCACACAAAGGCACTGCTGCTCTTGGCCAAAAATCATTATTAAACCCCAATTCCCCACTCACTCTGAAGAGCAAAGAAGTCCTTGTAACATCATGACTAAAAGTACCAAACCTGCCTTTTCCTAATTTAATTAACAATTAACTAAATTAATTAACAAATAACAATCACTATTTCTCAACTTGCTTACATCTGTAATAGCAACCCTAGTAATGTTCATGTGTGATGTCATTTTCATAAACATCCTGTGAGAAAGTAACACCCCCCCAAATAATGTTATAATGCTTAATATTTTACTCTCTATAAAAGTCTTTCTCTTTGTTATAATAAACAAAGATCATAGCCTCCAGTCATAGTGTCATGATTGTTCTACTTGATCCATCTCAGGCATGCTGGCCCCAAACTTTCCTATCCTTCTTCTTATCTTACTCTCACTCTCTAGCTATTAGTCTCCCTAGCAGGCTAACTCTCTCTCTCCAAGGCTACAATGGCATTCAGATCCAATCACTCATCACATGACTCTGACAGATCCCTTTATTCCCCTTCTCTGTGGCAGTTCATTCACTTGTGCCTCTTTTATTTAAAATAATTGTTCCATTTTACCTCTTCTTACCATATTTTATTATTGATTTTATTATATTCAACTTTACCTCAAGTTTTCTATCTATATATCCTCTTTCAAACTACCTAAGTAATGATGTCGTTGTTAAGAGTTTTAGATAACATTTTCCCATAGAAGATATAAACAATTTGATATTGTTGAGTCCCTTAAAATTGACCTTTTTCATTATTCTTGTAATTCAATTTTTTTACCATGGTCTCATTTTTTCCTAAGAATTATGGAAATTCCATTAGTTCATTGAAATTCATTTATTTTCTCTGCTATAATTATATTCAGCTTTTCTGGGTATGTTATTTTTGGTTATAAATTCACCTTTTGTTCTTTGATAAAATTATATCTCATTCTTTCCCTTCTTTTAATGTTGAAGCTGCTAAGTCTTGAGTCTCACTATAGTTCCACAATATTTAAATTGTTTTTGTTTTCTTGTTGCTTGTAGTATTTTCTCTTTAACCTGGGAATTACAGAATCTCAGCAATGATGTTTCTGTGCATTTTAATTTGGGGTTCTCTTTGTGATGGGGAAAGATTATTTTAATTTCTATTTTACCATCTAGTTATAGAACTTTTTAAGTAATTTTCCTTAATGAATTATTTCTTGTATTATGGTATCACCTTTTTTTAATCATAAATTTCTGGTAGTCATAAAGTTCTTACATCATCACTCTTTGCTCTGTTTCCTATGTCAGTTGTTTTTGCAATAAGATGTTTTATATTCTCTTCTATTATTTTATTCTTTTGATTTTCCTTTATTTCATGTTGTCTTAGGAAGTCATTAGCTTCCCTTTGTCCAATTCTAATTCTTAATGTATTGTTTTCTTCTGTGAGTTTTTTAATCTTTTCCCAGTTGGTTGATCTTTCATAATTTTCTTTATTTTCTTGCATTGCTCTTTTATTTGTTTCTAGGCCTTTTCTCCCACTCAGTCTCTCTTATTTGATTTGGGAGGGGTAAAGCTCTTGCATAAAGCTTCTTTTGAAGTTGTGCCAATTTAATGTTTTGTTGTTGTTGTTTTAGAATTACATGCTTCAACTTCACTGTCCTCTGAATTTGAACCCGGGTCGTCTCTGTCCCCATAATACCTATCTATCATTGTTTTTTCTCTTTGACTTACTCTTTTGTTCACCCTACCTCCCAATTTTTGCTGCCAACTCAATAGGTTTTATTTCATTTTATATTTGAGTCAGGAATCTGTTCCCAGCATATGGGGAATGATGTTTGGGGATTTTTTTGTTTGTTTGTTATTTCTGGGAAACAATTTCATTTTTCTAATTTCTTTAATCCAGGCCAAGTATAGTCCCTGCTGTCCCCTTCTCAAACCTTAATCTCTGATTTACCTCAGATGTTTCAACTTGAACCCCCCCACCACCTCCCCTAGGTCTGCTACTACAAATAGGCAGCTCTCCTTCCTCCTGAGGCAGCAACTAGAGACACCATTCTTCTATGAGTGACCACAGCCAGTGGGGTCCCAGCCTCTCAGCAAGGACACTCACTAGTGTGTGATTATTTTTGTTCCTCCCCTTCTGATGCCATAGCTTGGGATAAAGCCAGTGTCTAGGCAGTGGGTCTGGCCTCTGAAGTCTTTTCCTGCTGCTCATTTGTCAATTTCCAGCTATGGGTTGGTGGGGGGCCCCTGGAACTGACACCACAATCCACAATTCACACAAGTACTCCCAGGGTTCATTCCCTGCAAACTCAGGTATCTACCATTGGACTACAGATTCCCAAGTCTATATGGAACTAAACCACTCTGTTCTCAGGACTTGTATCATATTGATTCCTTGGTATTTGCCCTGAGGTTTTTGCACCACCAACTGATTCTGAGGCCAGAGATGTTAGAGACTTATCTTTGGTTGTTCTCTTTTACTCCCAACTTTTTTTGTGCTTTGTCACTTTTGGCATATACTCTGTGGAATTATTTATGATTGTGGGGGAGTTTTGTAAAAGGGGAAAATGGGAAATATTGGTCACCAGGAATCAATTACTCGATTCCAAAATAAAAGACATAAGTCAGGATGACTTTTATGGTGATTTATTTACAATTAGGAAGGTTGAAGGTAGGGAAAATGAGAGAGACAAACTCTGGCCTGGACTGGAGACCCAAACCAGGTGGGTCTTCAGAGGCCCCAGCAGAGGGGCACAGAGGTTAATTAAACAAGGCTTCTAGCCACAAGGCCTCCTCTAAGATGAGAGGCCTTTTGAGGCTAGAGCCTCCAGAAATGCCAAGGGAAGAGAGAGTCAGCCTAACTTACCCATGTGACAAATCAAGGGGAAGCAGTCTGAGGTCTCACTGGAGCTCCTACAACACAAAGTTCAAAATGCAAAAATCCCCTCCCAGGAAGTTACCATCATATTTAAAAGATAACAGTTTTTGTCACTTCCTGCATCGAACCTCCAATTTAAGGTGGACAAATGGCGGCCTCAACCCCGGTTTGGACTGCCCAGGGGGCAGTCACTTGTTTTTGATTTGTTACTATCACATGTGAGTCACAGATCTCCCCCTTCCCCACTTAATTCTAAGTTGGGTGGGGTGACATTCTTCTTGGTGGCTAAAGTCCAAAGAATGAATGAGGGTTAGCTAATTCCATTTACACAGTTTGGAAGTCAAAGTAATCTCATGCTGTGCTCTTCCATCTTCTCTTGAAATTACTTTTTTTTTAAAAATTACATGACTAATATGATATTGGAAATTTGGGGGTCTTTGAACTATATTGAGGTCCTTGGTCTAAACTTTCTGTGGACATTTAGATTTCTTACAAACTAAATTCCCTATGATTCAACAGGAAGTCTTACATGGTGATGTAAGCCAATGTAAACAGAAGCTTAAATAGAGAGATTGGGATTGGTACTCTCTCTCTTTCCTGCTGAACAAGCCAGGTGGGAGGTATGGTGCAGCATTTGAATGAGCTCTTATCAGGCATGTGGCTTTTAATTATCAATATGGCAGTTAAAAAACCCAATATTTTTAAATATATCCTCTATATTAATTGTATTTGTTACACTAAGAATAAGGACATAAGATATCAAATCCCAGTTGTAAAATTTATGGGCATTAGATATAATCATTCAAAACATTTTAGTTTCTTTTTCCTGATTTCTGAGAAAATAATAATATATGTCCCACTATTATTTACTTTTTTTCACAATCAAATTTTAATCTTATGATTCTTCATGGCAAAGAGGTTTACTAGTAATTAGTACTAAGCTTACACCAGAGGAACAAAAGTTCTGACAGGTCTTATTAAAATGGAAACCACATGTAGAACAATGTATTAGAATGTCTGCTCCACTGAGACTAGTATAATTAGTTTCACAGAGCCTTGTTATGAAAAGAGAATGCTGGGGCCACTCTGTTTGCATGGGAAAGGAGGTCAAAGTAGTTAGGGAATTCATGGAATACAGGTAGGCTTAGTCAAGAAAACTGATTCTGTGGTAAAATACAAGATCGGGGCATTATAGTGTCATTTTCAGACATGGTAATTCATGAAGACTATTGAGAGAAGAGTATATAGGATGTGATTCACATTGGGGAAAGAAATAATTACATTGATAAAATCATTGTTCCATGGCATAGGGCTGACCCTAGTGTCTTAAAGCCTAGGTGAATATAGCACAAGAAAATTTTGGCAGTGTATGCCATAATTCAAAATGACATAAAGTACTGAATTTTAGAGGATCAATAAGCTGGTTAGCTATGAAGAATTCTTTGTCTATTGGTGACTCTTGAAACAAACAAATGAACAAAATATTTGTCTGTTTTTTCAAATGTCTCTTAAAACTCGAGTCCTTTAAATATTGAGTTGTTACTGAATCAGAGATTGAGAATGGCATATCTCTTAACACTTTAGCAATAACTGCCAAGAAAACAATTCAATGACTAGTCTTTCTTTCACATTGTTGAACATAACTTTTGAATCATCATCAAGTGACAATATCATCATCATCATCATCATCATAATGATCACCATTATTAGCAATGATATGTAATTGTGTTGGTATGGAGGCTCAAAGGAATACAGAAACTTCCTCTACCAATTGATGCACTTTCCCTTCAACTTACATTTTTAGGGTAAATGGGTAAATGACTAAAACCCTAAAAGGGTAAATGACTGCTTAAAAACACATGACTATTAAGTGTCCAAGGCACAACTAAGATCCAAGTCTTTCTGACCTCAACTATAATACTGTATCTCCTATCCTATACTAATGCTATTTTTATTTAAAAGAAATTCTCAAAGGTCTTAGAATTTTTTTAAACTTAGAGTGAGAGATGTCTAACCCATTGTAAGCAATCAATACAGGTTTGCTGATTGACTAATTTGCCTTTACATTAATTCAATATGTAATATCTAAGTATCACATTGAATGATTCATAAGATGCTACTTTTATATACATTTGGGAATTTTGTGATTCAAATTTAGCTAAATAGCTTTCTTGCCTTAATATTTCATAGGTCTTAGCCTAAAAAGGACATTGGAGAAACACTAGAGAGCAAGTTAAAATTTAAACAAAAGGCATAGTCTCAAGTAACTTTTTCTTTCCATAAGCAAAAATACCATCAAGAGATCAGTGTGTTAGAATTGTATCCAGAAGCCTGAATTTTAATTTCCTCTTTCAACACTCAATGTTCTTTGTGATCTTAGGCAAGTTCTTAAATCTCTATAGTTTGTTTCTTAATTTCTGGATAAAGGGGTATTCATATTTGTCCTCTCCCAGTAAGTCCTCATCCAGTGATTTATTATGGCACAGAGATGATTCTGAGTTTCAGGAAGGCACAACAGTAGAGAATAAAACTCTAAGAGATTTGACCAAAGTAGAAAGCCTTTAACCATGGTGCCAATGATGAAGTAAATAGCTTTTATTTAAAGGTAAACTTTGGTCAATTCAGAAAGGCTTATCATCAGAACATTGGTTAGCAGTTGATATTTTTCTAGCCACAGGAAAGTCTTCAGGAAAGAAAAAATGAATGAATGAATGATAATTTATTGTGTTTACTATATGTCAAACATGGTGATAAATACCAGAGAAAGAAATAGAAAAAGAAAATAACTCAATTCCCTCAAGAGGCCTACTTCCACTTTCTAGTTGGAGAAAGAATTCATATAGAAGGGTCTATTTCAGAATTAATAGAAAAATTCAGGGATATCACCTATTAAGATATGGAGAAATCCATCAAAAAGAAATCTCAGGTCCTTGATTTTTAGAAGAATATGCCCTACATCCATTACATGGGTTGTTTTAAGAATTAAGTATGATAATATACTGGGAATTAATTTGAACTTTTCTTGTTTATAAGGAAAAAAAGTGAGGGGTTTTTTCCCTTTAATTTTTGCCTAGGAGAATCATCAAAATTTCTAGTCAGTCTAGTCACATACTTCCCTTCATGAAATCTTGTTACTGCAGCTTCTACAATGTTTCTAAGGTCTGTTCTTTGGTCACCACCTTCTAAATTAGCTCCCCCCAGTTTGCCATTTGATTATCTTCCCTTTGGAACACTGTAGCCCTGTGCTCACTGTCTTCCTCTTCCAGTGAATCCAAATTAGAAAGAATGTGATCAGAATGCAAAATTTTGTATCCCTGCTACTATTTTTTACAGGTAAAAAAATGAAAGGAGAAAAGAGGGATTTCTTATTTCTTCTTGTGACTCACACAATTGGGGCAATCATTAAAATGCTAAGATCATAATCAATGCTCTTTTCAAAACTGTCAAAATAATAAAAATTAATTCTAGGATCTTTTTTCCAAATGAAATTACTGTTATGTGATATTTGACGGGTGACATTATCTTGTATGAATAGATATCCTGTATGAACATCACATTTCTGTTCAGAAACTGTACAAATTTATTCCTGGAAGAATGGCATTCATTTCTCTACAAAAAAAGGCCCTTCTGTGTTTAATATTTTAAATCACCACAGTCTTCTCATTGAAAAGGCATGTGCTTTTCAAAATAAACCAAAGCATAACCAAAATATTATTGAGATGTCCTAATTTTTGGAAACAACCAACACTGGACTAGAAATCTGAAGACATGAATTTTGATTCTGCTAATGACGTATGATTTTGGGGCAAATAGTTTCATCTCCGTTCTTTCTTTGTTGACCTTAGTTCTTCCTTAGTGATTTTCAGGGTTGGAAGAGATGATTGCTTGGTTCACGTCTAGCTCTAAATCTATGATAGATCCTGTGATTATGTGAGGTAAATAATTTGGGGTCTTTGATTCCCCCACACCCTAATGGTGGTATATATGAGTCACAGAATCACTTGGCTTGGATTGACAGTCTGATGCCCTTGGCGTTCCAGCATCAGTATTCGCTTCCGAGTGCAGGAATAACTTCATATTAGGTTTGAAAGCCATTAGCCTATGATCTGGAACTGGGAGGAGTTATAGGTTTTGAAAATCCAGTGGGTAAAGCAGAGAGCATGCTTTTTTTTTTTTTATCCTGATCCTGTCTCTTGAACCAACTCACCCCCTGGACTAGCCCTGCCCTTTTATCTGCCCCTTCTCTTACCTGGCCATCTCTGACAGGCAATAAGTTATAGAGTCCTGCTGTAATGGAGGATCACATTTCAGCTTCTTCATTCGTGCGTAGAATGAAACAGTCATTTGAGAGGCCTCAAAGGTGGGATATTCACCAGCTTTGCCTCTCTATTCAAAGGACTACGTAGAGCACAGCTTGGTGGCATATTAGATTGAGAGCCATATCTGGAGATAGGAAGTCCTGACCTCAGATACTTACCAGCTGTGTAATCCTGGGCAAGTCATTTAAATACCCATTGTCTGATCCTTACCATCCTTATGCCTTGGAATTGATACTTAATATAGATTATAAACTGAAAAGCAAGGGTTTAACAATGACTATGTATTAAGAAAATTATGTTTGAATGAAAAGGAAAAAAAGCCAAGTAGTTTGACTATGTAATTAAGACAGACGTTAAATTTGAATATGTCCCTGAACTACCATGGTTCAGGAAATGGGAACCATACCATAGTGGAAGAAACAGAGCAAAACAGAGGATTTGGAAATAAAGGCCCAAAGATTAAATCCTAGGTCTGTCAGTGTCTACTTTTGTGGCTTTCACCAAGTCATTAAATGTATTTAGGTCTTAAATTTCTCATCTATAAAAGTAAAGGTTCAAATTGGATGATGTTCTAAAATCTCTCCAACTCACAAGTTCATGATTCTTTGAAGAACTCATTCCAATCCAAAATTACTTCCAATATTTGCTTAAGTTGAAAGTCTGAGCAAGGTGAACAAAACCTTTATATGACCACATCACAGAAAAGTTCAATTCATTCCTAATCCAAAATGAGTAGGTATTAACTTACAAAGAAAATGTGAAGCGTTTTTATTAAAAGCTAGCCAGCTCATATTAGTTGTGCTTCTGATGTTCTCCACAGACCTATGCAATGATGTGACCTAGAATTCCTTTATTCCAGTTTATTGTATCTAATAGGATCCAAAGACACAAGGATAACAACTAATTTCTGTGAACTTTTAAGCAAATCATGACCTGTACTTTCTATTATTATTATCAATTTTGTGCAAAATACACTAAACACACACACATGCACAAACATTTTCACTGTTTTAATAGCTTTCATGATAAAAGAGGCAAGATTCTAAAATATTAATCTTCTCCTCCCCTCCATCAATGTGTGGGGGGTAGTTGTGGAAGAAAACTTGCAGACTACAGTCAGAGAAAGTAGACAATTGTGAAGCCAGGTAATTGCACCCCCAACCATTACAATGCCAAATTAAGATGACTTCTAAACTAATTAGAAGAAAATCTGATTCCTGGTTGATTTACACCCCCTAAAAAAAGCCATGTGGCAGAATTATGGAATTTTTACTCATAACTCAGTGAGACCATCTTTAAAATTATCTTTTCCACTTTGTTAATGGCAATCATTCGGGCAATCCACAAAAGAGCTTTAGCTGCACTTGAACTCAGCTGATGGCTCCACAGATGAGAAGTGAGGCAGAAAGGTCACATTAACATATCTCTACCTTTCCTGCTTACTTATCCATAAAAGGAGGTGGGGGCACAAAGCAACCCACCAGAATTGATTCATACTGACAGCAGATGATATTTCTCTTGCTTTCAATAAAAAATGTAGAGCTGACAGAAGTAAAATATAAAGGAAGGAAAGAAACCTTTGGTTTTGGAACTAAAAGGAAACTTCAGCTTCCTACCCATTAAGGCATATTCATTATAAGCATCCTATAAGAGGAATGTTTTATAATAATTATACCACAAAAGATCAATAGACCAGAATTAATTGTTTAAGAAAAATCCATCCTATGTGAGCTGACATACCATAAATATCAAACTTAAATCTTATACTTTTAATCAACTTATCAATCTGTTTTTAGATTGTTAAGAAAGAAGATTGTTAAGATTGTTAAGAAAGAAAAAAAAATTAAATGGCTAGATAGATGGATGGATAGTCAGATAGATATATAAATAGATAGATAGATAGATAGATAGATAGATAGATAGATAGATAGATAGATAGATAGATTTTAAGTACTGAGGGGCCAATAGCTGGATTTACAAATATCTGGCATACTTAATAGTTACTAGATAGCAACATTTTCAGGGCACAATTGTTTTGGTTCAGATGAATTCTAAACTACCTATCTTTCCATTCAAATAAGATATTCTGCTTTAGGTGGATACTTTCCCCAAAATTAGGATAGAAGCAAACATTTTCAGAAGTCTCCTATAATGTTGGTCTTACTTTGACACTTGATTTAGTTCTATTCAGTAGGAGTTTATTGTGTATTAAGTACTATATGATTCTCTGAGACTGTAAGTTGTTGAGCAGATTTTGATAGGTAGAGGTAGTTTCTTCATCTGGAGTTCCCCTTTACAAATTGAATTTCAGATCAGTTTGTACCTTCTTCCCTACTCCTGCCCCCCCCACCAAAAAAAAAAAAAAACACAACTATCCAGAAACGTGCTAAACATTTGAAATACAAGAGCAAAAAAGAAACAGCTTTTATTTTGTAGACTTTATATTCCATTGTCTGGTAAATAAAATGTAAGCAAAGATAAGTACATCTCCCCCCCCCAAAAAAAAACATTCTAAGTAAATAGTGCAAAGAGAATAAGGGAAGGAGGAAGTATTGCCAACTGTGGAATAAATTATAGACTCTTGGAGAATGTGGCACTTGAGTTGGAGATGTAATGGTATATACCTGAGAGAACAAGTAGATCAGTCTGGGTGAAATGTAAAATGTATGAGGGAGAGCTCTTTGTAACCATTCTGGAAAAATAGATTGGAGCCAGACTGGAAGGATTTTCAATGTTGAACTGAAGAATTTATATTTTTATTCTGTAAAGACTAAGGAATAACTGAAAAATTCTTGAACAGGTATGTTATATAATTAAACTTATCCTTTAGGAATATCAATCTGGCAACTAAATACCAAAAGATTAGTAAGGGGAGTCATTAAATATAGAGTTCAAAGATGACTGTATTGCAGTTTCAGACAGTTGAGATTAAAATAGGGTGCTTATGATATGAATGGAGGAAAAGGTACAGATGGAAGAGATAGTATGGAGTTAGAAACAAGAAAGCATCTGATTGTGCATAGGGGTGAGAATAGTTAATGTTGTCTTTTACATTTTGAAAGACTTGAAGAAAGATGGTATTCTCTTTAGAAATAAAAAATTATGAGGAAAAGGAAATTTTAGGAGGAAGATAATCAATCCTTTTTTGAACATATTGAGTTTACTAAGATGTCTTTGGGATTTTCAGGTGAAAAAGACTAAACAACATTTCAAAAGGCAGAACAAAAATTCAAGGAAGACAGGAGAGCTAGAAATATAGATTTGAGACTTGCCCACTTAGAGATAATTGAAATGATAGAAATCAATTATATCACCAAAAGTGTAGAGGAAAAAAGAGAATAAGACCTAAGACAGAGCCTTTGATTTTACTTGCCTACAGTGAGATAGGACCTTTATTATGATCCCAAAATCCTAACCAAGAGACTGGGGATACTTAAGTTAAGTATGAGTAAAACCAGGAGTGTATAATGTCAGGAAAAATGAAAAGGAGAAGATAAAAAGAATTAAGGATATGGTCAACAGTGTGAAATACTGCAAAATAATTATAATGATAGTTTTATAAAGCTCCATTGGTTTTTAGCAATTAAAAGATAATTAATGACCTTGGAAAGGGCAATATTAGTAGGTCAGAGAATGAGTATAAAGAATTTAGATGTGACAAATTGGAGATGAGTTTCTTTTTAAAGGAGTTTTGCTATGAAAAGGAAGAGAGAGAGGAAAATAATGGCCGGAGGAGATGACAGAGTTAATTGAAGGCTTATGTTTAAGCATGAGAACAATAGAATCATGGTTGTAGCTAATCAGGAAGGATGCCGTAGATAAAGAGAGCTTGAAAATTAAGTACAAAAAGATTGGAATGCCAAAATCCTAGAGGATGCAGGAAGAGTCAAAGTAAAGAACACAAGCATAAGTACTAGCCCTAAAAGGAAGAAAGTGTGCTTCTGCTTCCAAAATTGGAGCAAATCATGAGAGACTAGAAATGTTGAGATTTCCCATTCAGAATTGGGCAGAAGAGAGCTTGCAATTGAGATTCTCATCTTTTCCCATAAAGTTAGATGATAAGACTGTCTATGGAAAGGAAGTAGGGCAAGGATGGTGTAGGTCTCTTTAGGAGAGAAGAGACAGTTCAGAATAGATATAATAGCTAATCAGGGACAAGTAAAAAGGGATAGGTATGAATCAATGGTGAAATAGTTAATATTTATAACATAAATATATAACGGACTAATTTGGCACATGAAGTGATTTCTTCCAGCAGCATTCATAAACAGATGAGTAGAAGTTTAAAAAGTATATAATGTTACTATTTATGGGCATGAGATAGAGATGAATGAACTGCTGTAGGACAAAGTAGAACAAGGTTTCAAATGTAGAAGACATCATAAAATTGTACTGGAAATTTATAAGGTAAAGAGACTAAGGGAGGAAATTGCGGTCAGAGGAAGAGTGATGGCCTGAAGAATCACAGGGGTATGGAGGAACTTAAATTTGTTATGAAGATATAGAAGAATAAGACACAGAGATAAATGGAAATACAGAAAGTTTCGATCAAGTAGAATATTTCAGGGTTAAAGATTATTGATATAGAATCATAAATTTGACCATTCCTGTGTGTAGTTGAAATGTAGTGAAGATATAGAGCATAAAAGTTCAAATTGAGGATGAATTGGGCAACAGAGGTGATCAAGGAGGTATCAACAACTAAATTTAAGTCCTTAAGTTCTGAATGTCTGGGGAAGAATCTTTGAGCAAGGGTTTTGAATGTTAGAAAGAAGAATTTATAAGAGGGCAGTAGATTACTGCTACTAGAATCTTTGTAGGATGGTATATCTGACTATAGTAAATTTCAAAGGAAGAGTGAGAGAGGTAGAAAGAAGGCAGCAGTACACTTCCTTCTACCTCCAAAAGTTTGGAGTGAGAAGAGAAGGAAACATATGAGAAGATTCTTGAGCACTAGAGAGGTGAGCCTGGATACATATCTTTTGTGGGAGCCAATATTTATGTGGTTACAAAAAAGACAGAGAGTAATGGGGGGGGGAAGACTTAGGAAATATAGATTTAGTAGTATAGACTCATAAGAGTACCTTGATCCTGAAGCAGTTGTCCTGTGGCTAATCCAGTTCAATCTTTTCAAATTAAAGGGATGATCCAGAGAGGTACTACATACAGATGAGAAAATCAGGGCTTAATGAATTCAAATGATTTGCTCAACCACACATAAATAATGATGATCAGAGATAAAATACAAAGATGGGTCACACTGATCTCTATGTCCATGCTATCTCTCAGTTCATTCATTCATATCACAGGGTGTTTGTAAGTCTTAAATCAGGAAATGTTTTATAAAAATTTGTTATCAATCTTCCTGATTGTGTTATGATATTTAAATGCTAGCCCAGATTGAAGATTATCTACTATCTTTTACCAAATTACATTTTTTACTTTTTGTCTGGTAGAACCCTATAGCATTTTTGCTGGTCAAATTGGTCTTCACAATATTCCCTAGAATGTCTTGTAATTTCTGGTTTGTATGCTATAATTTCTGTAATTTGCCTATGTCAATTTCTCTACTTAATCATCAGTGTTAATATAATTAAATTGCAACCTTTTGATTCTTAGATGTCATACCTTTATTTATACATCCCTAGATCAAATTAGTTATCAAGCATTGAGGATGAACACATTGATTCTAACAAATCTGGACTGCACAGTGTCTCTGAGGCAGAAAATCCCACATAAGAGAGCAAGACAGTTATTCTAAGCCTAAGTATGAGGAAGAGCTTCCATATGATAAATCTACCTGCTACATGAAGTCTCCAGCATTAATAAAATTGGCATTTGTTACTATTTGGACCAATGACCATTTGCAAAGTTGACTAAGACTTATTCCATAAAATAATAATGATGATGCATTATTTTCTCATAAAATTTATATACACAATTCATCTCTTCTAGAAATTATTTTAGGAATATGACTCTTTTATCCTACTAATAATTATGTCATAAATGGAATGAGGAAATAGAAAAGCATGATTATCAAATTTGTTTAAAACATGAAGTTTGAAGGAATGGTCCTGTCAAATTATAAAATTTGTAATCCCCAAAGATTTTGAAAGACTATAATGATGGATTGCATTCAATAAGACAAATTTTCATTAATTACTTTAATGTTCTGTAATTTCATTGACTTGGATATTCTCTTCACTTTTGTAAATCACAACCTCTCTTTATCTCAGTAGATTATCTTTAAGAATTATTGTGTCTAAAAAAAGACATACAGGTATACATCACCCTAATACCAATCTGGCCATGAAGTTCTTATAATGTATTTCAGTTGTTCCCTTAATAAATTATATTCAGCCTAATACCAAGAGACTTGATTCAAATTTACATATTACTCACTACAAATGTACATATACATACATATATATACATATATATACATATACAGAGATATTATTTGTATTAGATTGGAATAGTAGAGAATGAAATATTGAGATAAAATCCAATTAAAAATTTATCCAATGATATGGTGAGTTGGCTGATACTGTGTGATCTAGAAAATAATACAATCATCTTAAGCTAGAAGGAAGGGGATGTATTTTTTGTATATCATGTTTAATATTTTAATCAATAACCTTGGTAAAAACACACAAAATAAATTCTTGTCAAATTTATAGAGAGAAAAGAGCATCAACTAATATGATACATTCAGAAAATGTCTTGAGAGGTTTCAGTACCTAGGCAAAAACAATAAAATAATATTTAAATAGTGTGAAAATAGTATTAACTCTCCCCTTGCCTATTTTTACCTAATCAAATCAAGAACTTAAAGGATCTGTACTTACCATTAAATATAAGAATTCACAAGTCACTAGAGTAAGCTTACACCTACAAAAGCCACTACCCACTCCCACCCTTGGACAGTGCTAGGAAAATTGAAAGACTGCCATTGGTTTCTGTGAAGAACGGGGAATGACAGGAAGTGACATAAAGTGACATGGAAAAGAGGAGCATAAAAGAAGAGATCAGCATAGTCTAGAGATTCCTTCCTTTGGTGTTTGGAGAGAGTGGCTGAAATCCCAGCCTTGGCTTTGGAGGAGGCTGCACTGGTGGAAATTTGGCTGAAGACAACACCAGGACTTCTGGCTGAGGATTACTGGGAAATCCACATGGAGAAGAGGGACTTGGGGAAGCCCCTGCCAGGCCTGAGCCTGACTTCCCTGCAGAAGGACTGGTAGGCTTGTTAGAATCTGTCTCTTTAATCTACATTTTTCCACTTTCACTCTTTCTACCTTTTCGTAAATAATAGCTGCTAAAAGTCATTTTGACTTCAGCTGTAATATTTTAAAATCAGCAACCTGCATAATTAGAATCTGTTACCCTAAAATCTACAATCCCCAGCAAAACTAAGATTCCCAGCACCCTACTCACTTCCTGTTGTTACATGCTGAGGTAGACAGGATATAAATTGGGTGTAGCTGGATCCCTAGGTCTCTTTCCTTCCTGTCATGGCTTTGGCGGAGCAGGGATTTTTGAGCAGGTAGAAAAACTTAGTCATGTGGTTTTATTTTGTCAAATATTAAACTTTATAAAATTAATACTTGAAATATTGGACATTATTTTAAATCTTACAGACCACAATATTACTTTATAACTCTCATATTTAGTATAAAACCCTAAATTTAAACCTTACAATAGGATAAATGTAAACTTCTACAGATAATTTAAAATCAGTCCCATAAGTCTAAGATGGGGATGACCTGTTTTGACAATAGCGTAGGAAACAAACCAAGGAGTTTTAGTTGACCATAGCTTTTGAATAAGACAATTCTTTTGTGTGACTGTCTTAAAATGATTTTTAAGTTAATTTAGTCTTAGGTAGGATTAGTGATTCTATAAATCTGACACACCATTCAGATCAAATAGAAATAATGTCATTGTCTTCTACAATAGTAAATATAAAAGAATATGTTTAGTTCTGTCCAGTAGACAATATATAGGTAAGATCAGAAACAGGAACAAGCAAGGTTCTCTAAAGGAGTTGTTGATTAGAATGATAAAGGCTATCTAAATTCTAAAAAAGTAAAGTATTTGCCATATTCATCCTTCTCTATCAGCACCCAGATAATATTTGAAAAAAAGTGACCATTTAATAGAAATTTTTTATTGGGTAAAAATTGCAAAATGCCAAATAGAAATAAATGTTGAAGAAATAAAGAATATTTAATCTAAAGATGAAAATCATATAGTCTCAAAATTGTTCCATCTACTCCTACTCCAACCTGAACAAGAATTTATTTTAGAAAATCTCCCCAAAAAGTGTTCACTCATTGTTCCTATTTCTCTATGCTTGGACTAAGAAGTCTAATTCCTGTTCCATGTGATGATCCTTCCATTATTAAAAAAATTACATGTCAGTCTCAACGTGTATTAGAAACTGAAGTAGATAGAGGATATGGAATTTTCTTCTTCAATTGTGAAGCCTCCTATAACTTAGGTAGACTATTAGAGCTGAAAAAGATCATAAAGAGCATCAAGTTGAACTGTCTTCTGTTGATTATTTGGGGCTTAAGGAAGAGATACAAATGACAGTCTCAGGGAACTTTACTTATGTAATTCATTGTTCTTAAAATAAATATTTTTCAAGAACATGTAGCATTTTGTGAAATAATCTATGTTATAACTTTCTATCCTGAGAGCAGATATGCCATAGTATTTGTAAGGTTCATTTAGGAACTGGTTAGCTCTGGATGCAGACTAATTTAATTAACTCTTGAAAGTTAGAGCACGAATTGTTTTACAACCAGATAACAAAGGGAGATAAAGCCTTTATAAAATCATCAATCAAATGTAAGCATATCCCAAGTAATTTTAAATGAATAGACTGAGGTGGGAGAAAGGGAATATTTGTGTGTGTATATGTGTGCATGTATGTGTGTGTGTGTGTGTGTGTGTACTGGAAACATTCTTTTGGTATTTAGAGTTTACTCATATAAATTAATCAATTATTCTAACTGTTTTTATCCATGTCTATCACTCTCTTACATTCTTAGACCCAAAATTCCACTCATACCCTCTTGGAGAGACCTATTCTGTCTTTAATGTCTCACTTATCATTTTGCTTATGAGGAAACCTGAGCCCAAGGAATTTACCTTCAGTATTCTCATAGTCCCTGTATTAGTATAAGTCAGATGTTTGTTTGGTAATTGTAAGCATTTGTATATTATAATTTCCAGCATTCCTATGAGCATTGTGTAGAAACTTGAAATAGTGCCCTGTCGGTCCACATCAGGATGAGTATGCTGTTTGTCATTGCTCTAACTTTAAGGGTAAGAGATGCCCTTCACCTGTTACATAAACCAAGTTCTATTCTACCCATAAACTCCTTCCTTCAAAACTCAACTCAGACTGTGGAGAACATGTGCTCAATTGCATCTCTTTTTCTGCCACTTTTTCATGGCTTCAGAGTCACTCAAGAATAGCCTCAAAGCAATTATTTTGAATCACTTTAATCAAAGTTATTTTTCTTCTTTGAAATTTCTGAAGCTTTCTCTGGCAAATGAAGATAGTGTCCAGTAAGAAGTCCAATTGTACTCTATTCTTTAATCTCCCTCTTAAATGAGTATCCTAAATTAAACTCATTCCCCATAGAAATGAACGGAGAGATCAGGTCCTCTCTTCTTCCTTTTTTTAAGGAATACATAAACTTTATGGATGAAACTCTTGTCATTCTAACAGGGCCCCCATACCTCACAAAGCCTCCCAAATTAATAGGAAAGTTAATCCCAGGGAAATGTACTCACTGCTTCATCAAATTGGTGATGTTGAGGGAAGAAAGGAAGAGAGGGGCAATTGCATACATTTTGCCTTTTTGAGGTCCTTAAAATAATTAAACTGAAAGCCAGCATAGTTTGTACCCTATGTAAAGTAACTAGTCCTTTTAATTGCATTATATGGATACTAGTGTGGTAACTCTTGTGCAATACACTTTATCAGGAAATGTTCTGAGTTTCTACTGTGTGCTTCATGAAAGCAAAAATAGTAAGGTCAACACAAAGACAGCTTTTAAAGCATACAATTGGGTTAATGTTGCAAATAAAATTTTATCTATCTTAACCCCTCCACTAAAAAGTCTCTGGGGAATCAATAACAACACCAATGTAGTCAGTAATAAAAAACTATTTGTTTTAGCTGGTAAAATATTAAGAGATGTTTACAAAACAAGTACAGGTTAGTCTAAATGTCTTTGTGCAGGTTAAAGTTTGCAATAAGAGTTTGGAACGCTTCTTAACCCTTTTGTGTACTCTGGCAAACTGGGGAAAGCCTATGGACTCCTTCTAGGGCATAATGGTATTTTTAAACTCATAAAATAAAATGCACAGTATTACAAAGGAAATCAATGATATTGAAATACATTTTAAGGTATCACACCCCTGGTTTAAAACTTCTGCATATAGAGATCATTTGCTGAGAGATTCTTCTCCTTCCCTTCATATCATACCCCTTCTGCCACTATCTTCTCCTTTGTCCCATCTCACATGAAGAAGTGGCTCTTCTTATTGTCCTTAAAACCCTCTACTTGCATAATTGATCACATTTAATTCCATCAACTCTAGTAATATGCATCTTCTTTCATCTCCACTCTCTCACATCTTCCCTCTGACTTCAAATAGGTCAATATCTATTCCATATTTGAATAATCAACAACAAAAACATCATTTAATTCATCTATCCCCACTAACTACCATCCCATATCTCTCCAGTCCTTTGTGGATAAACTCCTTGAGAATACTGTGTACAATAAATGCTTTCATTTCCTTGCCTTCTCCTCTCTTCAAAACTCCTTACAATCTGATTTTGGACCTTATCATTCAATTGAAATTACTCTCTCCAAAGTTACCATCCTTTAAAAAAAAAAACTTACTTTCTCTCTTAATAACAATTTTAACACAGAAAAGCATGGCCTTAAATGTCCTGCTGAGGATCACACAGAAAGTTTCTGAGGTCAAATTTGAACCCAGGTCCTTCTAACTCCAGGCCTGAGCCTCTATCCATTGAGCCACCTAACTGCCCTACCCAACCATTTCTTAATTGCCAAATCCAATGGATTTTCTGATTCCTCATCCTTCTTGATCCCTCTGTAGCTTCCGCCACTGTCAACCACCATTTTCTACTCAATATATATTTCTTTTTAGGTTTTAGGCACATTATACTCTCTTGGTTTCCCTGAATTACTTAGGTTCAATACTTCTTCACTAGATTTTCTTCCAGGTTATACCAGATAAACATAAATGTCCTTCTGAGCTTTTTCCTAGACCCCTTTTAACTCTATACAATTTTACTAGGTAATATCACCAACTTTCATGAATTAAATGATAATTTTTTTAAAAACCTTTACCTTCCACCTTAAAATCAATACTGCGTACTCGTTCCAAGGCAGAAGAGCAGTAAAGGAAGGCAATGGAGGTCAAGTGACTCGCCCAGGGTCACAAGGCTGGGAAATGTCTGAGGCCAGATTTGAACTTAGGACCTCCTGTCTCTAGGCCTGGTTCTCATTCCACTGAACTACCCAGCTGTCCCCTAAATGATAATTTTTTTGATAATGATTCTCAAGTTAATTTATCTAACCCTGACCTTTCTATTAACCATATATCAAATTTCCAACTACCTTTATGACATTTCCAACTTGTGTCTTCATCTCAGAGTTTTCAAAAGTGAAGTCATTTTCTTTTCCCCAAAACTATGGCTCCCTTGCAAAATGTCTTATTATTATTATTACTGTTGTTGTTGTTGTTATTATTATTGTTATTATTATTATTATTATTATTATTATTATTATTACCACCACCATCCCAGTCCCTCACCCTACTCCCATCTCACCACTTGGAATCATCCTAGATTCCTTACTGTTTCTCACTTCTATAGCCAATCTGCAGCCAAGACCTATTTTTTTCTCTCTAACATCTTTCAAATATATCCCTTCTGATAATATTACCAGTCTAATAAAGGCCCTTATCTCCTAAAGCCTGGACTATTGCAATAGCCTATTTATTGTTAATCCTGTCACCAGTCTATGCTCACTTAGCCAACAATGTTCTATTTCTAAAGCTCAGGTTCAAGCCATCCCCCTAATCAATACAGTTTGGTGGATCCCTATCAACTCCACACCAAATATGCAATCTTCTGTTTGTCCTTCAGACCCCTTCATAAGCACTTCTTCACCCCATCCATATACTCTTTGATCAAGGAACACTGGCCTCCTTGCTGTTCCTCAGATAAGAAATTCCACATTTCATATTCAAGAATTATCACTGACAGTTTCCTATACTTGGAATGCTTCTCCTCATCCCTACCTCCTTGTTTTCCTAACTTCTTTCAAATTCCAACTGATATCCCACCTTCTAAAAGAAATTTTTCAGCATTCCTCTTAATTCTTTTATTTTTACTTTGTTGGTTATTTCCTATTTATCTTGCACATAGCTGGTTCATGCATAGTTGTTTATATTTTATCTTCCACATTAGATTGTGCACTCCTTGAGCTTGAAGACCTTTTACCTTTTTTTTTAATCCTCAGCACTTAGAACAGTGTCTGGTACATAGTAAGCTTTTAAGAAATGTTTATTGACTGACTTACTAGAAAATTATTGGAAGGTAGCAAAGCATAAAATTGAGAGAAGAGACAGTTATGAGGAAGTTTCCAGGGATTTCAAAGTAAGAAAAATATCAGCCTATGTTGTTTTGAGGTGGCACACATAATTTGGATCATTAAAGAAGTTTAGGCTGTATTGGCAAAAAAGATATAATCAAAATTGCGTGTGTGTGTGTGTGTGTGCATGTGTGTGTATGTATGTATTTGGCACTGAATGTAGAGATGGTTATATAAGCACAATTATTCTTTTTATAATATGACTTTCCTAGTTTTTGGTAAGATTTTTCATTGAAGATTTTATAGAAGATCAATATTTATCCTTCAATTTCAGAGTAATTGAGGGTCCAACTTAAACTGTTTTTTCAAGGACATGCAAAAGAAAAAAAAATAAAATTTACAAGGAAAAACTTTGAACCAATGGTTCAACATGTTGAATTTTTAAAAATATAAAGAGACTGTCTATATTGGGAAACCTCATTTTTAGTCATTTGGCTGCGTTTTGTTTTGTAGTATTAAGGACCTCAATCCCCTTTGGATCTGAGGTTTTCTTAAATAGGTCAGCTTAGAGGTAACTACCTAAGTGCTTATCCATGTTTCTCCATGGATATTTGGAATTCTGTTTATCGGTTTCATATGGAATTAGCTTCACACATATATGAATGTATACTTTTCCATAACTTACACCCTAATCCTTGATAACTGTCTCAGAGAGTGAAATGTGTGTTGCTCATTATTTGGTGTTGCTGCTGAAGGGAGGGGAAAACTGAGTGGAAATTAGAGGGCAGGGTAGGAGCAATGATAATATTTAAACAACAACAAAAGTAGATTATTTAAAGAAATATGGGTTACTCAACCATTTAATGTCCCACTAGCTACTATATTTCTGAGTATAGCTTGGACCAGATTATAATGCAAATGGGAGATATAGAAACAAAAATAAAATGAAACATGGGAAACAATACATTTGAAAATTAAGTCAATATAAGCCTACAGATATCCTTTATGTATAGCTTAATGATACTGTTTTCCATTTGATTTTGACACCACTGACTTAAAACAGTGAGTCTAGGATGTAATTGTTACTGACCTTGTAACACAGAGCCATCAATACCTCCTGCTGTAAGATATTCCACACCTTGACTAGTTTTCAGGACAGTCTGAAGTGTAAGATTTTCCTCAGGAACCCTTACAACACCGAGAATGCAAGAATATGCCATGTTGAAAATGAGACTTTCCAGAGATGTTTTATTGCAATGAAAACTCTTGTGTTTCTCTTCTTTCCAATCATATAATACAACCAACTTTACTCCTAGAAATATAATGGACTTTCATAAATACAAATCCTAAAGTTGTTTCCTCTTATTTGTATGTATTCAATACTGTTAACATAGAAATGTGAGAGATTTTATATCTTCCTTAAGCCTCTGGACATAAGTTCTAGCTCCATACACAGAAACTGCCTTGCTTAACCAAATATGGTAGCATTCTCCAATGGGATCAATAACTCTAAGCACTTATCCTAATATTTTGGGGGACAGGATGACCATCCTCTTGTATCCATTATAATATTCAGACAATTTAAGAATTATAGAGTTATCATTTATGCCAACACACCTGGTGGAGAGAAAGCCCTACTGGGGGATGAGATGGAGCTGAAGGAGTGGATAAGAGGCTTGTGAATCCTTCAAGTGAAAATAAAGAGGGAACATATATACAAATAAGATTCCCAAGTGTTACACCTACCCGTAACAGAAACAAGTGATCTTGTGCCACCTTGACATGATTTCTTCTTTTCCTTTCCCAGCAGAAGGTATCTGAATAAACTTCCTGATGTAATATGTCTCCTCTGCAATATTCTGATAAGTAATCATCCTGCTATTTCTTGAACACTTAACCTAACTGAGTAATCCGCAACCTCATGAAGCAGTTTATTCATTTTTAGTTAGGGAAAATTCTAATTATTAGAATTTTCTGCCATTAAATGATTTGAAATCTCCCTTCTTATAACTTCCCAATAGTTTCCATGTTATTTTAAAACAGGGTCATTTTGCTGACATATTACCCCATTAAAAAGGTTATATGTATATATATATATTTGTGTGTGTGTGTATATATATATAAAAATGTGTATATATATATGTATATATACATATATAAAATCTCATTGACATTTTTTAAACCACATAATCATTTAGAAATATCATTAGAATGTCTTCATTTGCTTCTACACAAACTACTTTCTTTCGTGATAGGGACCATCAACCACAAATTCCAGCAAATCAGCAAGCCTTTTAAATGCAAAGCTGGTAAAGAGATTTGTTCTAAAGGGTATTTGATAATTAAAAACTGACCTGCTCTATATGAAATATCAGAGTTTATCTTACATTACAGTGTGCATGAATTCTTCATGAAAATGTCACTATAAGAATATTAAATGTTATACACCTGGTTAATAAAATTAACATTGATTCTCTTCCCCGTTCCCAGAAAACCTTCCATCTTTAAATACACCATTGACCTTTTTACCTCTGTAAAAATTTTGTTGATAGAGTCACGATGGTCCGTAGACTTGAATTCAATATAATCTTCATCTACTCTGTAATTGCTATTTGCTCGGCACTCTGTTAGACACTGTGAGAGACAGAGAAATGGAGCATCTGACTCCTTCCCTCCAATTACTAATAAGAATGTTGGTGAGATAAACTTCCTGTACATGAAATGATTAGAAAATATTACCAGAATTTTCCATCAAAGTGGTTTAGAGAACATAATCAGGTGTCAAAATTCATAGTAAAGAAGAGAAGATCAGTGCAGGAATGACTGGGAAGACCTTTGCAGGTCCTCCATGAAAAAATGGCATTCAGGATGGACCTTAAAGGAAGGTTGCTTTTATTTAGTTGTTCAGTCCTTTCAGTCATGTCCTCCCCTTCATGATCCCATTTGATGCTTTCTTGGCAAAAACTCCATAAAAGTTTGACATTTCATTCACCAGCTCATTTTACAGATGAGGAAACTGAGGCAAACCAGGTTAAGTGACTTACTCAGAATCACAGAGCCAGTAAGTATCTGGGGCTATACTTTAACTTGGGGAAATTAGTCTTCTTAGCTTCAGGTCTGGTGCTCTTATCCATTATCCCATCTAGCAACCCTTAAAGTAAGGTAGGATTAGAATTTGGAAGAAGGATGTCAGAGAGTATTTCAGGCCAAGAGAACAGCCCAAGCAATAATGACTCTGTGATATCAATGGATGAGCTGGAAGACTAGTCCTAGGGAAGGTTTTTTTGGAGGAAAATGTTTTAACAGGTAACATAGGTGAAAAGTGCTAGATTAAAGAAACTTGAATTCCAGAGGGCCTGGCATTAGGTTATCCAGTAGGGAGCTAAATAAATAAAAGTGTGAACAAGGAATGATACAATGGAAGGGAAAATAATTAAGATTAAGAGTAGTTTCTTCTATTTCAGAGCTATAACTATAACATCTTATGCCTGGTGAATGCACTACATCTAGGCAATAAACACCCTCAAATCAACTTTTAAAGATCAAGATAAATTGTTCCAAAGAAAACCTTCTAAAGAATAGTTAATAGTCAGGGTCAAAATGGAATCTCACCAAAGTTGGAGATGGAAATCTTGTACTTCCTGGTTGCTTTCTATTATAAACTAATTGTTCGATTAATTAGATGCCATGTTTTATTTTTTTATGTTGTCAAAGAATCTATGAATCTATGAAGTGATACAAGTGTTATTATTTTCCTCTAAATTTAATAATTTAGAAGTTAATCCGGTCATCCACCCTAGTTACTGTTCAGTTCTATAATTAATCACAGATAGCTACATGGTCTTGTGGATAGAGCTCTGGGCCTGGAGTTAGGAAATCCTGATTTCAAATATGACTACAAGGATAGTTGTATGATCCAAGGCAAATCAGTTAATATTTGCCTCAGTTTCCTAAACTGTAATATGGGGATAATAAGAGCAGTGACCTTTTACTTATTGTGAGGAACAAAAGAAATTTTATTTGTGAAAGTCATTAGTACAATGCCTGGTACATGGGAGGTTTTATAGAAATGCTTCTTCTCTTCCTCCAATACATTTTTACTCTCTGTATTAGATAACTATGTTTTTTATACAAAACTACATAATTGCGAAGATAGATTCTTGTGTATGACTTGTAGAATAAGTCTTTTCACTTTATAATCACATATTTACAATTTGGAAGGAAGTAAACTGGTTGCAATCATGAATAATCCATTTCAATACACTATAAGTGGACATTTAAAAAAACTGTCAAATATAGTGATGACAAAAAAGAGTAACAGTAGGATATATCTAATTGTACAGAACCTCCTGATAAGTTGGTCAGCAATTTCTTTACCCCAAGTGATAAACAATTTAACAATGTCTATGGTTCTACTATAAGGCATGGGCAAGATAGAAGGAAAAGAAAAAGAAAAGAATAGAGAGACATGGAAGGAAGGGAGGAAAAAAAAAAGATGTTTCTGTTAAGTTGAATAATAATCTAATAAATTGTCCCTAACCTCTCATTTGGTATTTGATGTCCACTAACAACTGAGTAATGCTTCAATTTACCATGTAGAAATGTTTTAAATTCTGACACTTCTCTTATTATATATCCAAAACAAATACTGAAACATGGTTTAATGGAAAGATCACAAGATTTCATGTCAGAATAAAGACTTAAGTTCTCATTCTGATTCTCTTTCTTGCTGCCTGCTTGACCCTTGACAAGTCAATCCTTATTTCTGAGCTTTAATTTCCTCACTAAGAAAATCAAGAATGAAGAGGTTAACAATATACACATTTCCTTGTAGTCTGGAATCTCTGATCTAGCTTTTGAAACTCTGGGTCTTACGGAAAAAGAAGTTGAATCTGAATGCCAAGTATGAGTTTTGAGTTGGGATAGGAATAGATAGGTTAGTAAGTTACCCACATTGTGCATAACATTATTGGAGAGGGTAAAGATCACTGCAGGGAAAGATGTCATTTTTTAATTAACACATACATTTTAAATTCCAGGAAATGCCTCTTTCAAGAAATGTAGGAAGCTTCAGATAAATCAAGACTTATGGGTTGCAGGAAATAATACAAAGTCTTGGGTGGACAATAGCATACACAGGTTGTACAATTTTCTAATTTTACCTAATTCATGCAAATGCTGTTGCCTAGTCTTTCTCAGATACTGAACTGAGCAGAAGAAATTGGACAGGAAAATAAAATATTTCAATTAAACTCATTCCTTTAGAATGAAAACAATGTAGTTGAGCAACCCACCAGAAAGCAAAGTTACCTAGAACTTAGTACTAAATGTAAGTTTTAGACAAGATATTATAGGAAGAAAAATAAATACACTAGCTTTTGAGGTCAAAAGGCCTAAATTCCAGGCCTAGACCTTTTTCTTGACAGCTGAGTAAAGTGGTACAAGTTACTTCAAAATTCTAACTTTGGGTTTCTATATCTTAATTTGATATTATTATCTACCCTGCTTTCCCAGTATTTGTTGTTGTTCAGTCATTTCAGTTATGTCTGAGTCTTCCTGACTCCATCTGGGATGTTCTTGGCAAAAGTACTGGAACAGTTTATCATTTCCTTCTCTAGCTCATTTTACACATAGGAATTGAGGCAAACAGGATTAAGCTACTCTGAGGCCAGAGTTGAATTTAGGAAGATGAGACTTTCTGACTCCAGAACCTGAAACTATTCACTGCTGAAAGGATCAAATGAGTAATAGACATGAAAGTGTTTTTAAAATTATAAAGTAATTTGTGAGATATAAATAGAAGGAATTAGAGGTTGAAATAAAATAAGCAGATCAATCAAAATAAAGCTAATAACATTGGATTATTAATCTATGGCCCTTGGTTTCATCCTTGTTCTGTTATTAATTTGCTGATTGACTCCCATTATGTCCCTCAACTTTTCTGGAGCAGAGTTTATGTGTAAAATGAAAGGGTTGGACTCTTAAGATTCCTTCATTCTCTAATATTCCATGACTATGAGGATGTATAGACTTTAGAGAGTCAGTGATAGAAATGCAAATTAGGAGTTGATTCCAGATCACTGAGGATAAATCTGGAAGATGAATCATTACTCTTCACTTTAGAAATACATATTGCTTAAAAGAACAGAGACAGGAGAAAGTTTCAAAAGTTTCTGGGAAAGTTACACAGAAATTACTTAAACGCTTTTACCATGGTATAACCTACTTCCTTGGACTTTTTCCCATTATCCTTGCCTTCCCTTCCTGAGGTGAGTAATCAGATTTACATTTCAATCACTGCTTCCTTTAACTCTGCTTACTCTAAGAAGTATATTCTGAATTTTCCATGAAAATTCATGCATGGTAAGAGTAACCCATTAACTAGAATTCTAGGCTAGCAGACAATCTTCTTTTCTCACTATACAAAATGATTTTCAGACTGAAAATAATGGAACTAAAAATGGTTAACTTTTCCATGAAACATAGGGTAAGTGAAGTGCCTTCCAAGAGTCAAAGATCCTAACCCTGGCACCAGTAGGAATATTGTATAGTAAAGTTTAAAAGATAGATTCGGACCATGTTATAAAAATACTTAAAAGAAAAATAAAGGAACTTATATTTTATTTTAAAGGCAGTAGGGAGACACTAGAGTTTCCTAATGGAGAAATGACATGGTCAGAACTTCATATAAATAAGATCACTATTTGGAATATGGATTGGAATATAGAAATATTTGAAGAAGGGAGATCCATTAGGAAGTAATCATAAAAAACCAGAAGAGAAGTGATAAGGTGAGTTTTGTGTAAGTCATAAGAAAGAAAAGCATTCAGGAGATAATGCTAAAGGTAGAAAGAGAAAGAGTTGTTGATTGATTGGATATGTGGAGATAATGAGAATTAGGATTCAATGTTTGCCCATAAGTTACCACTCCAGAAGATTGAAAGAATGGTGGTTTCCTAGGCAGAGCTTAGGAAGTATGTTTCAGGGAAAAGAAGGTGAATATTTTTATTTTGAGATTGGGATATCTATGAGATTTCCTATTTGAAATTTTCTATAAACAATTAATGATGTGGGATTTGAAGTTGGAGAGGGTCTTGGACTGAGTATAGATATCTGTGAGTCATTTTTATCAGAAATAAGAGTTTAACTCATTCTTGCCAATGACTGATTGTAAAGAACAGAAGAGACTCTGGCTAGAGCCTTAGGATATACTTGTTCTAAGAGGAATTATTGTCCAGTAATATGTATGATTAAGCAACAAACAAAACCTGGAAGTATCAAACTGAAAAGTAAAAAAACCAGAAAAGAGGAGTATCATAAAAAGCCAGAGAAGAAAGGAGAGAGAGAGAGAGAGAGAGAGACAGAGAGAGAGAGAGAGAGAGAGAGAGAGAGAGAGAGAGAGAGAGAGAGAGAGAGGCCAATGGTATGAAATGTTTCAGAGAGTTCATGAAGGAGGATGAAAGACCATTAGTGGTAGCAATTAAGGGATGATTGCTAAGGAGAACAGTTTTGAAAGATGAATATCTTACAAGGTTGTTTTAAATGAGAGAAGGGAAAGTAGAAGCAATGAAGGGAAGTTTGACTCAACTTCTATCACTGACCATGAAAATGCAAACTTCATAACCTGAATCCAACTTATTATTGCTCCATGTTGAGGCTATAGATGTTATGGTAAAGAGTAGGTATTATGATGCAGAGTGAAGACACTGGATTTGCAGTATCAAAGAGGAAACCCATTTCAATTGCTTTTCAGATGTGAAATTTTAGATGAGTCCTGGACTCAGATTCCTCATCTGTAAAATGAAAGAGTTGGAGTAGGTGAACCCTAAGGTAACTTCTAGCTTTTAAAAAAGTAATTAAAAATGTTTTGGAAAAAATATCCCTTTTTTTAGGTTTTTGTAACTGTCTCAGAGAACAAACGTGTTGTCTGCTCCCTCACCTGAAAAAAGAAACAAAATAATAAAAACAGAGGGACTTTTAATTTTAGACTTTAGTGATGGAAAACATTAAGTATTCTACTCTCTCTCTCTCTCTCTCTCTCTCTCTCTCTCTCTCTCTCTCTCAGTTCATTATTATTCCCTATAGTATGTTTCTAGTACTCTGTCCAGTATTGTTTTAAAAGTCTCATGAGATTCTAAGTCTACCACTTTTCCTAGAAATGATCACATACTTTAACAGCTATCAATGCCAGATATAGTCTTCTCTCTTTCTAGCCCACATTATCTCCTTTACAGATCCATTACAAGAGACCTCTTGGCCATTGAGGTTGGTTTCTTATATCCTCAGTGAATTGTGCCAAACCACAATCTCTTTCCCTGAATGATGAGTCTTTGTTTTCACTTAGACCTTTGAGATGCAGCTTTGATTGCCAAAGTGAAGAGGAAGAGAATGGAATTAAATGGGTCATGGTTGAAAGCAAGTAAGATAATTCTGATTACTGACATTTTACTATTTGAAATAACCTGTAATTTAATTCTTCCCTTCTCCCCCTTAAATACAGCTTTACTCAGCCTCACCCCAATAAGGAAAAAGTACAAGATATCCTTGCCCCCACTACTGTTCAAAACCCATCTATGATACACAAGATAAAGATCTATTTGGGTTAATAAATTCACTTTGAGAGTACACATATCCTCAGGGAGGTTTATAACTATGAATTATTCTCATTTTGAGGTTACTGTTTTAATCAGGTAATATTTATTTCTTCACCCCAGTTTAGCTTTGATCAAATCATTTCACTTCTCTGTCTCCCGATATCATAAAAAAAAGGAAGATATTGGGCTAGATAATATCTTTGGTCTCCTCTAGCTCTAAATCTAATGATTATCTGATCTAGGATCCCTCCCTTGTGGTCTAGTGATAGGTCAAGGTAAGATCTGACCTTACCAGAATTGTCACTATGAGGAAGTCACATAAAATTTCAGCTTTGAATTTGTTATATTTAAAATGAGGGTGATAATCTCACCATTAATTATCTCACAAATTTATTGGGAATAAAAATTTGTAGATTCTAAAGGACATATGAATGTCATTTATAATTATTATTAGAGGGTGATTGGGAATTTTGATTATGGAAGGAGGAGGGTTACATGTTAACTGTTTAACTGTTTAACATTTGAAATGTTCAAGGTGAAAGAAATATGTTATTGGCTTAATTATCATCTATATGCAGATGACTCCCCAATATATATACCTAGGCCTCATTCTGTCCCTGGAACTCTAACTGACAGCATCAGCTGCTTGCTGGGCATATCTACCTGTATGTCATTAGGCGTCTCAAGATAAACATGTCAATACATACTTCATTATCTTTCCCCTAAACTTATTCCTATTTCTTTTGACGCCATCATCATCCTTCTGGTCACCCAGGTTTCTTATTGTGCATTTACACTCTATTCTTCATTCTTATTCATCTTTCTCTTTGGTCAAGCAGCTACTGAATCTTGTGGGTTTTTCTACCTTAGCATCTCCTTCATCTGCACCTTCTTCATCCTAGAACATCCTATAGCATCAGTGTGGTTACACATGTTTCAAGGTTATAGGATTATTGGTTGTATTCAATCATGAGGTCTCTGCTAATAACTAACTAGGTAGCCTTCATTTCTTAGAATCTCAGTTTTCTTATATGTGAAATGAGATAAATGAAACTAGATGATCTCCGGGTCCTTCAGTTTTAATTTTTTTTTATTTTGTTATTTTGCCTATAAAGAGAGATCAAAAAGTTTGCTAACGTTCCCCAAAACATGAAAATGATTTTTAGCATTTGAAATGAACAGTATTTAATGGGAACAATTACCTAAACTCCCCCTCCATTTTTCTTATTATGTCAAAAAAGAAATTTAATCTTTAAATGTATTCCTTAGAAATGTAGGAGGATAGTTTATGAGCCAAACCAACATCAAAAGATATTTTTATCTCTCTTCTGCATGACAAATTGGAATTTATAGAGCATTTGTGTCAAAATCTAAATAAAGCAACTAAATCAAAAAGAAATATATTCTGTTATTTATTTTACAGAAAGACCCTAAAGTCATAAAAATCTGTTGTATTTTTATTTAGATTAATTGCATTATTATTTTTGTCATTCCATAGGAGTAATATTTTCTTTTTTGTAGAGACTCAGACAAAAAATGAAATAGCCTGATTGTGTGAAACTATTTTTCCTTAGCAAATGCCTTTCATTTAAATATTTGGGAAGTGAACAGAATGTGGAGAGAAGAGCTTTTTAAGAGACTGACAGTATGTTCACTGACAAGGATTCAAATATAAGGGTTAATTATTTATCACTAACTTAGAGCTTGAGATTTCTGAACTACTTTGCAAAAGATTTGATGAGGCACTCTTTGAGGAAGCTCAGCTTAGGTGGGTGAGTAGAGATGCTTCTCTTTTTACAGAGACAACTGATGTTCTACAACTACTCACTCTATGGCACAGTATATATACCTAGTCAAGAAGCAATGTGGTATTGGGATAATGAGCTACAATATTCAGACCCAAATTATATGATGGATTTCATGTATGTGTGTGATCATGCACACATATGTGTGAAATATCCACATAAATAGGTGACTACTCCTATATATGGATATATATGACTCCTGATATATGTATACACACATATATATGTATGTATGTACACAAATTATAAATGCACCTACCAATATCCTCATGCTCCAATAACTTATTTGTGTCATAGTATTCAGAGTATGAATGAGAAAAAAATAGATTTGACTCAGTATTTCACATCAACTGGAACACAAGAGACAAAAACATGGCAATTTTATATATTTATAATATATATATATGCATATACACACATATATTTGTTGGAATATAAGTTTAGATTTGTATGGAGTGATTAGAACCCTTCAAGGACATCTAGGTGGAATAGAGGATATCCTGTCCTGGAGTCAGGAAGATTCATTTTTCTGAGTTCCATTCTAGTTTCAGACCCATAATAGCTGGGTGACCCTGGGTAAGTAACTTTATCATGTGTGCCTCCGTTCCGAATCTGTGAAATAATTTAGAGAAGGAAATCATAAATGATCATGAAGTTAGACATGACTAAAAAATGACTAAACATCAATAGAGTCATTCAGAAAATTGAATGTGATTTTGTTGCAGTTGTGCCATCAGTGTGTGATTTTGATGATTTGGAGAACTTCTGGAGTGCAAACTTCACTGATGTTGCTAACAACCCATTATCTGGAATTTGTTGTTTTCTACTCATGTCTAACTCTCTGTGACTCTATTTGGGATTTTTTTGTCATAGCTCCTGGAATAGTCTGCCATTTCCTTCTCTAGCTCATTTTACAGATGAAGAAACTGAGGCAAATGCAGTTACTGACTATTCTAGGATTACATAGCAGGTAAGGGTCTGAAGTGAGATTTGAACTCAAGAAGACAAGCCTTACTTTAAGCCTGACACTTTATCTACTGCACTCCTATCATCTCTAACTTACTAGTCTGAAATTAGTTAGCACAGTGGATAGAGTACTGGAGTTGGAATCTGGAAGACTTAAATTTCTGTCCTCCTTCAGGTATTTACAAGCTATCCAACTGAGGACAAGAAAAAACTCAACCTCAGTTTACTCATTTATAAAATCTGAGAGTTGAAGTCAATGAACTTTAAAGTCCCTTTGAGCTTCAGATACTATGATCCTGGCTTAAATTAGTTACCATCCATCCAACTAGTATATGACTCAGTCAAGACTTTATCCTGGGTTTTTCTGATTCCAAAACTGGTGCTTTGTTGATTAGACAACATTATAGTTGTCTCTATTTTTATCTCTATTTAGAGAAGAAGATACTGAGGCTCAGAGGAGTTAAGAGTCTGGTTCAGTTCTGACAAATATTGAGCATCAACACTAAGATTCAAATCCTGGTCTTTTTTGATTCTAGGCAGAGCTGACTCTCCACTATAGCACAAGACCTCTGACTTTTAGCTGATTTATTCCAGTGATCATACAACCAGGCTGTTTATTTTTTGCATTTCCTTAAAAATTTTTCAAAACTGTCGTGTTAATGAAAGCATAAATCAAACCAGTTATTTGGCAGAAATAACCAACAGGATCGACTAACTGGTCAATTTAGGAACCCCATATAAGTAGTGTGCATTTTCTCAGAATGACTACCTGGTTGGTTATTAGATAAGAGTTCTGGTCATACATTTAGGAAGGCCTGAGCATAAATTCTGCCTTATACACATACCAGCTATGTAACCATCAAGAGATAATTTCCTGATAAAAAGTGGGAGGTGTCTCCAGATGATATTTTCTTTTATTAAGATACGTATTTCATTAAGATAGATGTGTGTCTAGAAGTTAAGAATTGGAAAAGTCCCACATTCTGATAAATTGTGGTCAAATAAGAGATCCCTTAAGTGATAGGATTTTCAATTTCCTTTCTGTACATGTTTGTAAGCATGTAAGGGCGGTATCTTTTTTTTTCCTCTTCCTGCATATATACTTTTTTATAGAAATAGTCAGTGCAGAATTTAAAAAAAATAAGTAAAATAAAATCCAGTTTCATGCTGTGTAGCTTTTATCCTCCCTATTTCTCTGTTCAATTGATGCCTTCAGAATAATAAGAAAAGCCTAGATTTAAGCAGTTTACCCAGCCAGTGTTCATTTTTACTCATTCTTTTTAGGATATTAAATGGAGCTGCTTTCAAAGAATCTCTCAGACGAAAAACCAGCAGCATAAGAGGAAAGCCCTTTGTTAAACTAACTATCCCAATTCATTACATATGATTCATGGGCAAAATGATTTTAGAAAGCTCTTTTGAACAAGTTATTTTGAGTCTAATTTATAAACAAGAGCACAAATCCAAATCCTAGGCTCCACCTGTCAGAGAAATCCTAATTTATAAAGCAATGGAAGTCAACTCCTATAACACATGCTATCTTCTCAGCATATACAATCTCATTAAACTTGGTTAAGTGTCCCACTGTAATGAATTCAAAGACGTACATGGAACAAACGGGGACATATATGACCCATTAAGATTGCTTTGCCTCTGGTGATAATTAGCAAACTCACCTTGAATTTTAACTAAATAAGATTCAACTAGTGATATTAAAATACTCCCAAACCAATGAAAAGTTCAGTCTGATTATTCACTGCTTTAATGTCTGATAGGAATGTCAACAGAAATAACAAAATACCTGCTTTGGAAAATATGCTTTCTTATCTGGTGCCATACAAAAATGCCTGCCATGGGGCACAGGAATAATTATTTGAAGAAACTCATTGCGATAAAGGCTTCCCTCCTCCCAACCACTACCACCATTTGCTTCCTTGCAACAGATATTTTGCAAAACATCTCAGATTATTTATTCTATCTACAGTTTGAGCAAAACCTGCCTGGAAAGTAAACCTGATTCTTCACATTAACTAGATTAATATGCTCCTTGCTGGCCTCATTAAAGTCAGTAGATTAATTTTTCAATTGAAGACACAGATAAGGTGTTAGGTAAGATCTCCCTGGTTATTAATTGCACTGTGACAGGCTTCTCCCAACTGGATATCCCTTCTAAGACAATTCTCAAAGAAACAACCAAATTGCAGTATGTTCAGAGGATGAATGTTACACACAAGAGTTAAACAGAGCTCATTGAGCTATTTTTCATGCAACAAAGTTTGGTTTTTTTTCTCTCTTAACTTTCTTTCTTGTAGAAAAGGCCTTGCACAGAAATTCCTTCTACTATTTTTGGCAAGCAACGTAATTATGTCTTTTAATCTTAGAGTGTTATCTGGGGGACCAAACAGGTTAAGAGACTTTCCTGTTTCACTACTATTAGAAAAAGGACTTAAACCTAAATGGATAAGTAAATGGCCCAATGGAGAGCGCTGGGCCTCAAGTCAGAAAGACTCATCCTCCCTAGTTCAAATTTGGCCTCAGTAGATATATAACTCTAAATAAGTCACTTAAATCCTTTTACCCTCCGTTTCATCATCTGTAAAATGAGCTTTAAGAAATGGCAGATGACTCCAATATCTTTTTCCAAGAAAACATCAAAGTGGGACACAAAGTCAGACATAACAGAAAATGCCTCAGTAACAACAAATAAGATATTCCCAGCCAGTCCACTTTCTAATGGGTATGGTTTCTACTAGTTAAGTTATAAAGTAATCCTAGCATCATTGTGAGATATTAGAGGATGGTTGAAGAGAATGTTGATGAAATTGACTTTCTATATAAATTTTAAAAGTCCAAATATAGGGTTCATAGAATCATAAATTTGGGACAGAAAGGATCTTATAAACCACTGAAGTCCAGCTTCCTTATTTTACAAAACAGAAAACTAAGCTGAATGATTTGAATATAGCTGGTAAAAGCATAAGGGAGAATTTATATTCAGAAATTCCTAATTTTAAGGCCAAAACTCTTATCTAGTAACTCAGCTATCTCAGGTAACCATTCTGAGAAAATGCATGTTATTATTATATGGAGGTTCCTAACCTGACCAGTTAGTTTATCCTGTTGGTTATTTCTGACAAATGACTGGTTTGATTTATAACTTTATAACTTGATCCCCTGNAATTTCAGACAATGTAATCTGATTAAAAATTAAAATTTATCGATCATGTTTATCTTTACATTAGTCATGGGAGATGAATGCCTCTAGACTGAACAATTTCTTGTGAAAAAGAAAAATAAATGAGGCAAAATTGTCTGATTATGACCACATCTAACTATGGTTACATTTTGGCAGGATAGTTCCCCTCCTATGGCCTGTGAATTTCTTTTAGTAATCTTTTCATTTACAATGTTGAAACATATTGTTCTTAAAATTCTTGCTAAATATTTTTCTACATCAGTCCAAGGCAATATTCCTATGATTCTCATAATAATTCATATGTATAATTTCTTATTGCATACTAATGTTTTATCATATTCATATACCAATATTTTATTCCTCCAAGACTTCTGTCAGATAAGTTCAGGGTTTAAGGAAGTATGAGAGGTGATTTAGGGGCAAGCTTTTCCTAATCATTAAATACAACTTATAGGCCATTTGGTTCCCACTAGGATAAGCTACTCTATTCTTGAATTCTGAAATTCCTTTTTCTTCCATTGTTGATCCAAGAAATGCTTCTTTAAGCTCACTCCATATACCCAGAATCCTTTTTCCTGCTTCTTTTATTTTCCTGAGGATTAGGCTGTGACTTACATTAATCAGCCAATTATTCAATAAATTCTAAGAGAAGCTTTTGTGCTACAAAGAAAGGGAAAAGACAATCTCAGCTTCTGAGGAGCTCATAGTCTAATGGAGAGACAACATGCAAGCATCTATGTACTGTAAAAAGGAAAAATGGGTTTTTTGATTGGATATATTAATATTTAAAGGTGTGGTTGCCAAGGAACTGAATAAATACCAATTCCTAAAATTGTTTTAGTAATTTATTTACAAAATATATGAGAGAGTGGAAGTAGAGAGATGAGAAGGGGGTAGAGTAAGAGATCTAACTTAAAGAACTAGATTTGTATTCAAGTCTGGGCTTTATTCCAGCAGGGCTCCAGAGGTCTTGTTGGAGAGCCTAAAAGTCAATTAACAAGGGGTTTAGTCACAAGGGCTTCTCCCAATAAAGGGCCCTTATGGAAGCTAAGGTAGTCAGCCTTCTTCACTCACCACGTGTAGTTCTAAGGGAAAGATTTAAGAACAGTCTCATCAAAGTCTCAGGGTCTCAGGTCCAGCACTCCTGCAGGTCCAAGTCACAATCAAGAAAAGGCCTACAGGAAGTTGTCACTCTCTTTTAAAGGGGCTTCTTTTGTGTCACTTCCTGTGCCTGCCTCTTAGTTTACTTGTCTAATCACAACAGATGCTTTTCTTTTTTTTTTTTTTAAACCCTTAACTTCTGTGTATTGGCTCCTTGGTGGAAGAGTGGTAAGGGTGGGCAATGGGGGTCAAGTGACTTGCCCAGGGTCACACAGCTGGGCAGTGTCTGAGGCCAGATTTGAACCTAGGACCTCCTGTCTCTAGGCCTGACTCTCAATCCACTGAGCTACCCAGCTGCTCCCCAACAGATGCTTTTCTTAGGACTGCCCAGGAGGCAGTCAGTAAATTCTGATTCATCAGTCACTCTAGCACACATGGGTCACAGACCTCCCAACTTGTGAATTAAGTGGGGATGTTCTCACCTTTGGTGATTAAATTAAGGAGGGCAGGGCAGATTTAATTTCATTATCATAGTACAAATAAGACATATACAAGATAAATTAGAGAGGAATCAACAGAAAGAATTACAAATTGAGAGAATCAGAAAATGTTTCCTGAAAAAGGTGAGATTTTAGCTGAGACTTGAAGGAAGGTAGGAGGCAAAGATGAGGAGGAAGAGAACTCCAAGCAAGAGGATTAGTCAGTGAACATTCTGGGAGATGGAATATCTTTTGTGAGGAATTTAGTGAAGTTGTATCTATTTCCTGAGGGTACTGACCTAGATGAGACTTAGCCCTCCTTTAAAGTCCAACTCTTTTAAAAGTCATCACTAATTCTATCCCTAACAGTCAACCCTATAAGATCAGGGTATTTTCTTCTTAGGAACTGGTACAGAGGAGTTGCTCAGTAAACATATAAGACTTAAAGAATATCAGGTTTAGAAGAGTCCTTGTACATCATCTAGTTAAACATCTATTTGATAAGAACACTTTCTACAACATTCACAAGTAGTCAATGAATTCCTACTTGAAGACCTCAAATTATGGGGATCCCACTATTTTAGAAGTTCAACAATTCTTTATTGTGATAGATTCAATATTGGGAAAAATTTCCTTATATGAAACAAAAAATGCTATTTCAAGAACACTGATCCACTCTGACCCACTATGATTCCTGGTTCTGCCCACTGGGACCAAGTAGAAAAAAGAAATAATCCCCTTTTAACATGATAACATTAAACACTTAAACACTTCTCTGCTTACTACTTTAAAAATTTTTAAATGGTGGTTTATTTTAATTTAATATAACACTTATGGTTTGTGAATGATTTTAATTTTGGTAATTAATGTTAGGCAGTCTCCAGTCTATCCTGGCTATTTTATCCTTTTAGTTTTCTTAAATGAATTCTTAATAATCCTCAATAAGATGTTACTTCAAGAAAAAATTTCCTATAAATTAAATGATAATAATATATCATTAAACCATCTTCTGGGATTAAGCAAATAATCATAAAAAATAGAATTTGCATATGTTTCCCAAAAATCTTATTTACCAGATGCAATGATCCTTCATATAGTTGCAGAACATCTTAACTGAAGTGTCTGTATGACAAAACCTTTCAAGTCGTTTACAACACATGTTTAGCCACAACTATCTTAAAGAATATCCACACTTAGGGAGAAGGGTATGTGTAGGTGCATGTGTGTGCATGTGTACACATGTGTGTATGTGTGTGTATGTTTATCCTAGAAAAGAGGCCTAAAATGAATGGTTATATAAGTCAGAGGAGAGTAAAGAAATATTAGTGCCATAAGATCCCTGAAAAGAGGATATATCCTGGCTGAGTTTAATATTGACAAATGTTTTGGCTAAGAAATGGAAAGATAAAGATGAGAGTTAGAAGATAATAGATTCTAGTGAAGTATTTTTAATAATTTTTTCTCATTGCACATAAAAACAAATTTTTCACATTAAGTTTTTAAAATTTTTGATTTCCAAATTCTCTCCCTTCTTCTAAACCTCTCCTTACCTCCCCCCTCCCTGAGATGGGAGGTATTATATTATTATTTAGATTTTATTATATAAATTGTATGTATTACATAGATTTTACATGTGTGATCATGTAAAACTTTTTTTCATATTAGTTGTTTTGTAGACTAGTTCTCAAATGAGTAAAAAGGAAGAAGAATAAAGAAAATGGAATGTAGTTTGTCAAAGTCTGCTTTCAGACTCCAATTCTTTCTCAGAGGACAAATGAAATTTTTCATCATGAGTTTCTGGGATTGTCTTGGATCACTGTGTTGCTGAGAATAACTGGGCCATTTATAGTTGATGAGGAAATATTGTTGCCACTGTGTACAATTTCTTCTGGTTCTGCTTAAATCATTTTGCATCATTTCATATAAGTCTAGATTATTTTGAAGTCAGTATGATGGTATTCCATAATGATCATAAACCACAACTTTTTTAGCCATTCCCCAATTGGACAACTGCTTAATTTCCAGTTCTTTGCTACCACAAATAGAGCTGTGTGAAGTACTTTTTAATGAATGAGATAGGCAAATTTTAAGAAAGCAGCAGAGGACTCAGTATTTATTTCTGGGAATAAATTGGAAAATTACAGGACATAATTTGAGGAACAATTTGCTGGAAAAGATAGGAGGAAATGGGATCAATGACACTAAACTTAGATGACTCAAACCTCTCTTTAACTAGGCCTTCATGTTTCCTCTAAAGCATATATTCCTATAATACCCAAGATTCTCCCCTTCTTTGACAAAAATTAATTTGAAAGAAAAAATATGAATTGGCCTCGTGTGATGAAATAGCTACAGAAGGCATTTAAGGTATTTTACCTCTAAAAAAGGTAAAACCTCTTTTAGAAAAGTAAATAATGGTTTTAACCCTCATCAATTGTTAGATTTGGATTTTGAGATTTGGGGATTGGATTTTTGTGCTCAACTTCTGAGGCAAGGAAATATCTCTTCATTTGGAGACAGACATAAGACTGAAAAAGCACAAGATATGAGAAAAAAGAACAAACCTAAATGAGAGAGGGTGCATTGTTTCAGGCATGCAACAAAGAGGTAGAAGTCTTGGAAAATGTAACTGAAATCTTCTATTTTGGTCACTGTGTTGGGAGTTGATATGGTGATCTGAACAGGAGCCAGAGATTAGAATTTTCTCTTTCCAGGCTACCCACTGGGAAATGACAAGGGAGGGAAAAGCCCAAAAGTTATACGTATATATCCATCAATATAATCTTTTGGATTGATTTGATATCATATAGTCAAGTATGGAATAAAGACTGAGTGCGATGGAGAGTCAAGATTATGAATTAGATTTTTGTCCCCATGTAATTAAAAAAGCACAAGAAAGGAAAAAAGAAGAGAGGACAAGTTAAACCAATGAATATTGAAAGTATGTACAAAAATAATGCCATCCAAATGGAAAAAATAAATTGGGCTAGAGTTGTGGAATCAATCTTTCTCAAAGGCATCAATAGGTCAAAAATGCCTCAAAGTTTAACCTGAGATTCTGTCTAGAGAGCTAAAGAAGAAGTAAGAACAATAGGCCATGATCCAAAGGCCTGGATAGTGATATTGCCTTAATATAATCTAAGAAATGCACTACAACAGGATGCCCATATGAACTGATGCCCAAGAATCTCACCCTTCCACCCAGCCCGAAAGTTGGACACAGGTAGAAAATCTTCAGTAGATAGAATAAGTCAAAATAGTTACATTTAAGAAATCTAAGGTGACTAAGGTGACTCAACATGAAGAATACTGGCTCTACAGTCAGGAAATGTCAATTTAAATTCAACCTCTAATGTTTACTATCTTTGTGACTTAATACAATAAACTGTACCTCCTTCGACCTCAATTTCCTTATCTGTAAAATGAAGAGATAGTATGAAATGGCTCCTTGAGCCTCTTCTTGTTCAATGATGCTGAAGAATTATTGTAACATTTTGAGAAGAAAACTCCACAAAGAGATTTTCCTTATCTGGATAGTTAAATATTTAATGAGAAATGCAAACTTTGGGTTATGTTGGAACTCTGGGGCTTGATTATTGAATATTCTTATATCTAATTTATAATGCCTTCATAATTTAAGTGCTGAATCCTTCTGGCAGGCAGAGCTTTCTGCTGTATAACCCTGAATGCTATAAGCACTTATGAAATCAGTCCAGTAATATGAACAATCAGTCTGTATTTAATCAACCAGCAATCAAAAAGCACCGCTATCACTTCAGAAATTTAGAAAAACAGATTTGAAAAATATTAAGGCAAATTCTCTAGAGACAGTGCAATATTTGAATACCTTCGTTTTATAAACATGAACCTGATTCCTGACTGAAGAAATATACAACCAATAACTTTGTTTGTAATATGGTCTTCTGGACTACAAAATAGGGGTAAATGTTTTTATGATCATGATTTTTGCTCAGAAACATCATAATGACCTCTCAGGGATGGGAGAGAGGGGTCAGTGAATGTTCCTCATAGCATGTGACAGCACTCTGTGAGATTTTTGCCTTTTCTGTGGTTCTGATCATTTACAATCTGTTAGGAGCAGATTGGTGAACCTTGAATGACATATTTTTGGTGATTAATGGAAATGAATATTTCAGAATTTCATGGTTTCTACAGTGTTTTTCAGTCTCTTTGTAAGTAAAAAGGAAATTTAAAATATAAAGAAAGATTAACTCCTTGATTTACCTTTCCCTTTAAGAATCCCTGGGATTATTATCTCACATCTCCTTGTAAGGAGCATCTTGAACTCTACAAGGAGAGTTTCTGAAAAAAAATTACTTTCTGTCCTAGGTAAGACTAACATTTGTAGCATAATTCATATTCAGTAAAACAAATTCAACCATGGAAAGGTTAGGAGACTGAACTAGAACCCCATAGGCCCAATATTTTTTTCCCTAAGTAGTAGCTATAAACATCATCATCATCATCACAATAATATCTAGTAAGCAAATCACAAATATAATCCATATTATTTGGAGTATTTATATATTAATTGACATTTTGCCAATGTACATAGGAATATATATACCTACAAAATATACATACACGCATAATATGTAACTCAAAGGTAAACTAAAGTTAGTATTTTCTATTGACCATTTATTTTCATAACATGTTAAATTACAGGAAGAGTCCCAAGAATAGTGAGATCTCAGTAGAGTCTTAGTATAAGAAAGATTAAGATAGAGCCTCTAGAATTCCTCAATAAAAATCAAAGTATCTTTGATGCTATGTCTATATACACAAATCAATTCAACAATTCAAATTGAGTTTTCCAATCAAATGAGTACACCTTACTCCCTGGGGAAAAAAAATCAGTCAAAACTGTTTGATAGAATTGGATCTTTGTTTATTTGTTTTTATATATATATACATATATATATGAATATATAAAATATAGCTATAAATATAGATATATCAACTCAATAAATGAACCAGAAGGATTATAATAAGTATATAGACATGGCCATCAATTTCCATGAATGCTGACTGATGCATATCATTAGGAAAATGATCAATTAGAATTGTCCAAAGGAATGGGCTGATTCCCAAGTAATGAGCTACCCATCAATGTGCATTTTTCAAATGAACATCATTCAGTGATACCCTTTACAGTTATTATAGAAGGAATTCTTTGTCATATATGAGTTGGACTAAAAAGCATCTGACTTCCCCCTAAATTCATAAATTCTGTGGCTTTATTTATGCTGAATTTTCTCCTAAATAAATCATCACTTCACTGTATGTTTTTAGAAAGTGAAGCAAAAACTTATTGATAATGGGGTTAGGTATTATTATAGCCAAAGCAAGTAGCCTTCACAAATGCATGGTGTCAACAGCGATTCTGCAAATATCTAAAGGGGAAAATGTACCTTTGTAGAAGTTACATAGGAAAGGACTTAGGTTTTTGTTTATGTTTTTTTTTAAGATACTAGGACTCTTCAGAACTTCAGTGAGTATTGCCATTCTGCTGACCTCACAGTTATATGATTGTGAAATCTGTGTAGTATACCAGCACTCCATTTGGATTAGGAAGATTCCAAAGATCAGCTGGCAAGATAAGGTACTGGACACTGAGGTCCTTTCTCAGGCTGAACTGCCAAGCATTCAAACTCTACTGGAGTAAATTTTTGCAACTCTGATGAGCCGGCCACATATTGTTTAAATGCCAATGAATGTTTGCCTAAAAGACTATTTTGTGGAGAAAGGACACAAGGCAAGTGCTTAATGAGGAAAGAAAAAGTGATACAAGGACACTCTCAATGTCTCTCTGAAGAACTTCAGTATCAATTGTGAGACATGGGAAACAATGGCACAGGACACCTATCATGGCATGCCCTTATTAAGGGAGATACTATGCTTTATAAGCAAAGAACAATCACAGTAGTTCCAAGGAAACATGAAATGTGCAAATTTAGAGATGTCTCTATTCCAAATATTCATACAGATTATGGTAGAGACTTTCTGGCACTTATTGGTCCAAACAATCTCAGTCAGATACATGATACATTGACCTCCACATGGTAATGTCATTTTGATCTTTAAATACAAAGGACAACAACCATTTAACCAAGCAAGCTCACTGAATTGGCCTTTTCTCTGGTGGGACAAAATAGACTAAGAGAATAAAGAATTCTTTTTCACAATCATCAAGCCTCCTGATGTGTCTACTGGAGGAAACTCCCTTGTAAAATTTGGCTTTCCATAGGCTTAACAACAGATGAACTTATATTATATTCTACTTAATGTTCCAACTACTTTTTACACACCGAGGAAAAATTAAAGGGCTTCAGATTAGATGTGAGTACAAAATGAGGTTCTTGCAAAATATTCATCATTTGACAAAGGAAGAATTTTATGTTTCTCTAACACTCAGAAAATGTGGAAAAACAAACAAAAATGATAAAGTAGCACGCAGTTTCTCTGGATGTGGCCAAATAAACCCCTGATCACCTTCCCTCCCTCTGTCTCCATCTGGAAACATATATATTCAGTAAGTCATCAGAATATGGTGACTCACATGGTTTTAGGCACCTACTAAATCTAGGAGGCATAGTCTCCAATCAACTGAGGTTTTTATACTCCAAGATAAACAGGAAGTTGTGTGAGCAAAACTAAGATCTATCAGATTCCAAAGCTAGCTTTGTATCCTCTCAAGAAAAATCTCCCCATATAGTCAGTGACAAAAAAGAAGTCATTTCAGGAAAATTCTGGTCTTATCTAACCAGGGTTTTTATGAATAACCTATTTTCATGGTGATGTTGTAAAGCTGGCATCCACAAAATATAAACTCTTAGAATATCATAAAAATTTCTGAATGTAAAGAAAAGGCTAATCTAAAATCAATTTCTAGTGTCACCTTAGAGCAGGTAGATGATAAAATGGTTAAGCCCTGGAACCTCAAGTCAGGAAGACATGAGTTAAAATATGACTTTGCATACTTACTTAATCTAGGCAAATCACTTCATCTTTGTGTCCCTTTACTTATATGTAAATGGAGATAACAATAGCATCTACCTCTAAAGGTTGTTGTGAACATCAAACAAGATATGATTTTTTAAAACTGCTTAGTGTAACACCTGGCATATAGTGGGTGCTATATAAATATTTTTATTATATTATTATTATCATATCATCATCATCATTTTTTTTTACTTTTAGGATTTACCCCATCAAACATAAAGTATTACAGAGGTAGAAAGTATCTCAAAGGTCATAATTCACCAAATATGTGCTCTACAAATACCTAAATGTGTGTGGGGGTTGTTTGTTTTTGTTTGTTTGTTTTATTTTGAAGAGTTCAGCCTGAATAGGATAGTGGAAAAAGATTATGGAAGGGAAATATAATTATAGCCTTAGAGTTTATAATAGATTGAATAGCCAAAAGATTGAATAGATTTACCAAAGTAGGCAGGTGATCATTCAAGAATTGAGCATGAGAACTAGAAAGAAGTTAAGCTCCATTTATTAGGATAAACAAATAAAGTGGACAGCATTGCCAAGAGCTTAGCTGCAGGAGTTCAGTACAGGTCCAACAACAAAAGCAATAGTCTGCTAAGCTGTCTGAACTATGATTCAACAAGTTATCATATGTCTAGCAATTACAATGAACACAGAACACACAACAGAACAAAATCAGAATGTAAGGATTAAGGAATTAAAGTAGTTGTAGTAGTAATAATAAAAGCCAGAATTTTACTGTAGAAGCTCGCTATGCTTTAGGAACTAACAGTCAAAAAAACTCTACAAATACAAAATTTAAACTATCCCTGAGGATTCAGCAAATATACTATATGAAACTGAAGTTTTCCTGCAGATGATGGTGTTGCTCACACAGATAAATCATGGATATATTCATATTTAAACACTTTTTCACAGATGTCACCAAAATGAATGTTCATAATCTCTATACTCCATTTAATAAAAAGCTTTCAAAATACAGAAATTTAGTAGAAGAAAAGAAATCCATATGGAAACTGATAATGTATATAATGCCTTTCATTCCGCCTGTTCCTGGAATTGTCTAGAATAGGGGTCAGCAAACTTTTTGGCTGTGAGAGCCATAAACGCCACATTTTTTAAAATGTAATTTCGTGAGAGCTGTACAGTGTTCACAGTGCAGCTCCTGTAACAGCGCCTGAAAAAAAATTGTCTTTATGGCTCCTGCAGAAAGAGCCATATCTGGCCCTCAAAAGAGCCAGAAATGGCTCGAGAGCCATATGTTGCTGACCCCTGGTCTAGAAGGAGCTTTAAGTGAGCCTTCAGAAGATAAGCTTACTTTCTATAACATTTATTCAATTATAAAGATCAGTTATTTTATCCATTTTAGCAAACCAATAAATAAAAAAGAATAAAAGCAAGACAGTGTGTTTTCCAATGACTATTTTGAAAAGCAATAAACATTTAACAAATGCCAACTCTGTACTAAGCACTAAAGATACAAATATGGTAGGGAAAGGGACAATTCCTACTTCAAGGAACTTAAAATATAGTGGGAAAAGACAACACACACATGGAAGTAGAAAGAGAGAAGAGGAAAGGTATCAGACATGGGGAGAAATCCCAAAATAGATCAGTAAGCTTGGAAATGAGATATCTGGGCTGAGCCATCTCTATAAATGGAAGATTTAGAGTCAAAGTTTCTACCCTTTTAGCAAAGTGATAAAGTGTGAGTATCAAGGCTGATTAGATTTTGCAGGATGATGGGGTTTTCCCAATCATGAACTTCCTGAGATATGGTAGAGGAAAACCAGAAAAGTCTCAAAGTAGTGTAACCAGGTGGGAAATGAGAAGTAGTTTATGGAAAATCATGAGAAGAATATTAATAGTAGCAGTAGCAGAAATGACATATTTGTATTTTGGTTTTTAGGAGCTCTAATTTTCTCCCATTTTACAGAAATGAAAATTGAGGTGCCAAGACAGTAAACGACCTATCTAAAGTCAGCGTAGTGAGACCTGTTCTAATTTCTAGTTCCCTGGATGTGGAAAGATGAAAAGTACTCAGGCATGTGAAGAAGGACAATACCTAAGATGGTATAGTTTGGTCTTGTTGCATAAAATTCTCTCAGCAGAAAAGTCAAATAAGAAAAGTCAAGTCTCCAAGCTAAAATGAAATGGGTTTATTGGAAGAGGGCTGGTCTCACAATAAAGCCAGACTTCTAGTAAAGACCAAAACACACACAACCTTGTGAGAGGACTCCTTTTATGCCCCAAAGAATTGAACAACTTATATAGCAATTTAAAAATAATTCAGGATAGCTATAAAAATAGAGAGATGTAGATTGGTTGAAATAATCAGGAAATACTTCTCATTAGCAGAGAAGTCACTTGATGATGACTTGAAAATCACTTGATAGGCAAGGGAGGAGAGGGGAAGCCTGAACCCTACTTTCTAAGCCTGATGATGTCAAGGATGATGGTGTATACAAAGGTGAAGAGGTGTCACCAAGCTTCTGACTAAGGCAAAAGCCCCTATGCTAATGAAGACCAAGTTGCTAGTTCAGGACCATAATTGCTGAGGGTTCATAAGGCGAGGGCTAAAACTAAAACTGAGACCTAGGCTAACAATGATTAACTATGCTAAAGAAGTTCTTTACTTTTGTTCAGAACCTTAAAAACTTATACTAAAATGATCACAAAAGGCCTACTAAAATTATCTCTTATGCTAACATTATTTAAGTACGTTAGAATTACAATTATGATTAACTCAAAGCTATTGCTGACATTAACATTTGAATCCTCATATAAGGGGGTCAGGGATTTTTCACTCACAGGCTACCTAGAGAGCAAAATATCAGTGAGAACTCATTTTAAAAATGATAAAGAAACCATGAATCATAAAGTCATTCAGGGTGACTTTCCAAGATGCCCCCAAAATGCAGTGATTCTAAGGGCGTAAATCATTCCATTAGCTGAAACTTTACAAAGAAAAGACATTAAAGAGTCAGTTTTGTTTTGTTTTGTTTTTCGGGGGGTGAGTCTTTCACCCTCCAGACAGATGAAAAGCCAGGACAGCAGCATGCCTTTCATTTGCTTGAAGCAGAGAAGCAAAATGCTAGGCAGCTGATTTGAATGGACCTTAAAATAATTAATTAACATGTACTATAGCAAAAAAAAAAAAAAAAATTCATTTGTAAGAAGAAATGAGTTCCTAAGGAAAACTTCAGTAGGAATGATCCGAATCTGGAAAGAAGCCAGAGAAACCAAGAGTTAAAGACAAGGATAAAAAATATTCTAGGAAGAGGAGATTGTAAGAAGATGGAGTGTCCTGTTTGAGGAAATGCAATAGGCTAGTTCTTTTAAATCTTAGAGTGCATGGATGGGAGTAGAGTACAGTGAAAGATAGGGAGGAGCCAGATTATAAAAGGCATTGAATAGTGAATAGAAGAATCTATATTTGATCCTGAAGATCATTGGAAGTCCATGGAGCTAATTGAAGAGAAGGGTCACATTGTTAGATCTATGCTTAACAAAAATCATCTTGGTAGCTGGGAGAGAATTGATGGAGGGGAAGTAGTTAGAAGACTATTGCAGGAGCAGCTGGGTAGCTCAGTGGATTGAGAACCAGGCCTAGAGACCAGAGGTCCTAGGTTCAAATCTGGCCTCAGACACTTCCCATCTGTGTGACCCTGGGCAAGTCACTTGACCCCCATTGCCTACCCTTATCTCTCTTCTGCCTTGGAGCCAATACACAGTATTGACTCCAAGAGGGAAGGTAAGGGTTTAAAAAAAAAACCTATTGCAACAGTCCAGGGCAGAGCTAATGACAGCTTGAATAAGGGTTTTATCTACATTTCTAGAGAGGAAAGAACATCTATCATCTATCTATACAATGCTGTTCCATCTTAGGCATAGATAAGAAATAATAATAGCTTGAATTTCTGAATAATAATAATCATTCCTTTAAAGTGTTATGATCCACAAATGATTTTCCTCAAATATCTGTGAAGTACATAAGACAGCTTTATTTTCTTCTCATATATATATGCTGGAAACCACATTCCTATAAAATATCCACTTCTAAGCCAGGAAGACCAAATTTTAAGCCTTCCTCTGACACAGAAATTACCCTGGGTAAATCACTTATCTCTTGGTATCTAGTATGTATCAATTGTAGATCAGGCAGCAGTCTTAGAAAGTAAACTAATATGTTCTTTGTATTTAGTCTGCCAGTGCCTGGCACATAGTAGATACTTAATGAATACCTGTTGTTTAACTTTATTGGTTGAGGGAATTTCCCTCTTGGTTGTTCCCTATCCTAATGAAATCACAGATCTAATCTAAAAACCAATGGAAACCACTATGGAGTACAACAACCTGGCTATGAAGTTAGGAAAATTTGGGCCCAAATTCTGCTTTCAAAATTTACTGATGAGTGATTTTTGACAAGTCATTGTGCCTCAGTAGGGCTTATCTGGGAAGTCATAGATGGCTTGCAATTTCAGAATAATCTGAGATCACAAAGCTCACAAATATGTAATAAGTAGCTTTCTTCAAAGCACAGCTGAAGTGCTTTCTCCTACTGGTCTTTCCTAATCTCCCCAAATTTTAGTAGTCTCAATGCTAAAATTGCTTTCTATTCATTCTGCATATATTTTGCAAAGGCTTATCTGGGTACATATTTCTACCTGTAATATATCTCCCACACAGTAACTGCTCAAGATGCTTGTTGGATTGAAATTCAGAAGCAGACTTTCGAATCTTTTATGTTCTTCAGACACTAAGACCATTTTTCTTTTCTCCACACCATTCTGGCAATTAGGTTAATTTGAAAAAGACTTGATGAAATAGGCAAGTAATGGAGTTCCAATTAGGATATTGAAAAGGTCTCAGATTACAGAAAAGGCCTCTACTTCCAGGTCATAATATAACTGAGATGCATGACTGATATTTCCTAGAAAAGGACTGTTCCTGTTTCCTTCCTAATAGTTTTGGCAAAGACCTCATAGGCTATTTCTTGGAGTAAGGCAAAGTTTTTAAGGGGTTATTGATTGCGAGACCTTACTAAATCTCCTGGTGGAATATTCTGTTTCTAACATGATTCTAAGGAAACCCTGTTCTCCAACTAAACTTTCTCTTGTCAGGAAATAGAGACTTCTCTCATTCATCTATCTCTTTTCTTTTCTTTCTCCCCTTTTCTTAAAATTATCTCCTTCCCAATTGTCTACTCTGTCCAAGTATAATTTTATATTTTTGTACTGCAGATCTACCTTAGGATCCACCATATTGCTCTTCCTCATTCTGCTCTTTTCTGAACTCTTTTTTCTTCCATTTTCCATTTTCAAACTCTGCTTTTTTTTCACTCCCACTTATTCACCTTAAAATATTACTTAACTCTGGAAGCATCTGCCCTTCTCTAAGATCCCATCTCTCACTTTTCTCTTGACCTCTCTTTTTTTGGAATGGGGTATATTCATTAAAAATTCATGAATATTACTTTCCTGACACTATGAGAAAATCCCCATTTTTAGTTTAAAAACTAAAGCAGCAGACCCACCATTTATATTTAAATGCAAACAGCTCTATCCCCCACCCCAAAGGTTTGGGATTCTTTCCCAAGCCCCCCAGAGACCCCTAAAGGGGAAAGAAAAAGGATGATCTTCTTTCTCAGATGCATTCTGGTAAGATCATACCATTAGTTTTAGTAAGCATCAATGTAGGCTTTTTGCCTCATTAGCAGCAGTCAGTTCAATAGAAGAAGAAGGAGTAGGATGGTGGAACAGACAGGCATTAATCAAGTAGTTGAGGAAATATCTTTGCATTGCCAGTTCCAAGTGTGATCACATAAGCTAAAATTAGTCAGCTCATGAATAATAGGTGAGAGGAAGGGACTTCATACATAATCAATAAGTAGAAGGAAATACCATAAGAGCACAGAGCAAAAAAAAAGAAGTAAATGTTTCTATCTCTCATACCCAGCTACCTATCTCTCTAGAGAGAATAAGTGGAGATAATTTGGTAAACAAAGATTGACATTGCAATTAACCAACATGCTTACTTAAGAAAACATAGACAGGATCAAACAAGAACCCCAGTAATCTATTAAGATACATCAATACTTACATAGACAACGTAGAGCTAATATGGGCAGCAACAAGCCTTCTGCCTTGAAAGTAGACTTCTTATCACATTAGACATTCATAAACTGTACAAGGAGCCAACCTGGAGTATTTACATAATGAACCAGTTAATAATACACAGTGATTTGCCAATTTAAAACCACTGAACATGTTTCTAATTACCGTACAATAGTTTCAGGGTCACCATATTCAAATGTAATCAGACAGGCTGGGAGTTACAAAACCTGTTATCTGAGAAGAGAGTCTTGGTCTAAATGCTGAACAATTGTCAAAGTTACACTATCCAAAGCAGCCATGGAAGTAAAATTTCCAAGTTCCGGTGAAAGTTCACCAGCTTTCATTATATGCACTCACTCATTGGAAGCAGCTCATTAAGGGAGGCTAGAATTGAAGAGGTAGAAAGAAGTGGGTTAAGTTGTATTTGTGCAATATTTTCTTTTTTTAAAAAATACATTTAAGTGATCTATTTTATTTTAACAACACTACGATTTTCCATTATAGCCCTCCTCCTACCCCTTCCCATGGAAACTAAAGTTTAGCAAAAACTCTGCTACTATATGCAGCATTCTCTACCCATAGTCCTTTCCCTCTGCAAAAAAGCCAAAGGAAAGTGTTTTCTAATTAGGTCTTCTCTGAGGCCAAAGAGGTCATTAAAATTCTACAGTATTCCCTTTTGTTTAATTTCTTCTTGTTCTTTCAATTTTCAGTATTGTCATTTTTCAGTATTTTGTTTACCTATTGCAAAGGGAAATGAGTAAGAACTATATACTATATCCCATGATCCTAAGGCACTTGATAAGTCACAACCCATTCCTTAAACACTAATATTGTTTCCAGTGATTTTATATTTGAATTATTCCAGGCCACAATTTCCAAAGAATGGCCAAGTTGACACTGGTGTACAGGGTTTTAACATTTACCAAGGACTTCATGTACATTATCTCATTTAAGCTTCACACCAATCCTCTGAGGTAGGTATACTACAAGTATCATTATTCATATGTCAGCTAATAAAAACTGAGACACTGAGAGGTAAAACGACCTGTCCAGAGTCATACAACTAGTAAGGTTCAGAGAGAGAATTTGAAGCAAGATCTTTACGTCACCAAGTCCGTCAGTCTATTTCCTACTCTGTAAGAAATAAAGAAATCTGTGGGCCATAATTCTGAGCTGAAATCTGACTTTATAAATGAGCAAAAGGAGTCAGTGATCCCATCACACCTTCACTGTGATGAAAGATATTTTTGTGGATGTTCACAGTTGTATTCATAGACTTTTGACAGTTGATACAAACTGTTGATTAACAAAACCTACATACTCAAAGTATGTTAGCTTTGTTAGCTAATAGTTGATAAATTTTTACTATAAGATCCAAGAGATTATTGATTTTATAACTAATACTCTCAGAAAACAACTTAAGAAGAGACATAAAGGTAAACAGAGTCATCTCTTTAAGTCTTAAAATCTGAGGACCCTGTTATTGACATAAATTCATTGAAAAGCAAATTCTATTCCTGCTTTTACAACTGATTCTGATTGCTTTTGTTATCTTTATCCAGAATCAGGTGATAGTAAAGATGTATACTTAACTTAAGAAGGTTTATCATAGGAACTCTTAAAGGAATACTTTCTTTCTCTATCACAGCTAATTAACAGCTGGGACTAGCCTTTCTAACATTCTAGTTACTTATACTACTTAAAGGATTATATAACATGAAGTAGCTTCATACTAAATGATATAAAAAGAAATTAAATGAAATAAATGCAAATTGAGCTCTTCAACTCCAAACACATTCCTTTTAAAAACTGAAAAGCAGCCAACGGGTAATGAGAAGATCCCTGGGTGGGCATGAGAAAGCCATAGCATATTGCCAAAGACTTCTTCCATGCAGGAAGAATGGTAAGCAAATGCTTGAAAAGAAAGAGGGCCCTTTGTGTCCTGAGGTCCAGGGATTCTGGTGATTAAGAGTTGCAGTGGTAGACAAATAATGTTTAGGACCTAAACGTTAGAGAGAACTCTCTCTCTAGAGTGCATTGGTTAGAGCTTTTATGGAAACCATAGGCAAGAGTCTCAAAAAATGAGAAACTATGGATGGATGGAGGGTTGCCCTATATACCAATGATGGCAAACCTTTTAGAGAGAGAGTGCTGCCCCCCCCACTCAAACCCCCCCCGACCAAGTACCCCTCTTTACCCCACACAGGGGAGGGAAAAAATTCCCAAAGGGCTGCTGGGCAAAGGAGCTGGTTGATGTGAAAAAAAAAAAATCAGGCGTGACAGAGAGGAGGAGGAGAGCAGCTCCACCTGAGTCCCTCTGTCTTTCTAGTAGTGAACTCTGGTGGGAGGTGGGGAGTGTGGCTGGGTGCCCACAGAGAGTGCTCTTCACACTATCTTTGGTGCCCATGTCATGGGTTCACCATCACTGCATTTGGTGGGGGGAGACAATTCTGTTTATAAACCAACTAAAAACCAAGATACAGTAAGGTGGTCCTCTTTAAACCAATGTTCTGAAAGAATTTATTTTTATTCTATATTTCATATTTGATTTTACTGTATTATTTTATTCTACAACCATATACTTCTCTGTCTCTGAAATAAGTCTGTGTGTACTAAAGTTCAGCCTCCACCTCTCTAAATTAGATACCAAAAATTATTGTTTCCTTCAATGACTATCAAAGAAAAATTTCTTAACATTTTCTCTAAGTTGTATGGGGGATCCTTGAGAAGATAGACCTACCTCACCTCATCCATCTTTAATAATTAAGGTGGTTTTATTTAATTCACCAGTTGCCAGTAAATTCACCCTTATCAGTAACCTCAGGATTCAGCTAGGACCCATAATATTCGTAAAAGCTGTCCTTAGAGAAAGGTGGTCTTCATTTCAACCGGTCCACTTTCTTTAAGGTAACCAATCATAATCTCTCGCCTCTGTAATGCAGTCCAAATACTTGATCTTTTTGATATTTGTCTATGCTTATATAAATGTATTGTATTCTGAATTGACATCTTCTGGCCAGAGGTATCTTACTTGGATAATTGCCTCAGTTTACTCTTTTATTAAATTTCTCTTGTGAGCATTCCCTAATAAGAAGGACAATCTTCTAAGTACCTACAAATAGCCTCTGTGTCCACTGAGGATGAAGTGGAAACAGACAGAGAACTATAGATTAGATATCTGTATCTGACAATGAATGCCAAGATAAAAGCCTGTATTTTCTAAGGCTATGCCAGGATCATGGTTAAAAGAGTAATTTAATTTATTCAGTTTAGATAGATTTTTCACTAGAAGATTAAGTGAAAAAAGATATTAAACTGATTCATTAAATAAATTAACTAGTTGTTTTAATTGAACAATAAAGATTTATTACTCATCCAAAATGAGGCATTTGAAGACTTCTGAAGTATCTTCCATTTCTAGATCTCTGATCCCAAGATCTGCTTTATGTCATGCATTATGATAAAAGCTACAGGTCTTCAAGAATTTTATCATGTTTTACATGATTGCATATGTAAAATCTATATCAGATGGCTTACTATCTAAAGCAGAGGAGAGGAGTAAGAGGGACGGAGAGAATTTTAAACTTAAAATTTTTAAAGAAAATTAGTGTTAAAAACTGTTTGCGTACATGTAATTAGGGGGATCATAATTTATAAAAGGATCTTACAATGTTAGAAAAAGGCTTGGGCAAAATTATGCAATTAAGCTAGAAGTTCAAATGTGCTCTGTACAAAGGAGAACCTTTAAAGAAATTTGAGGAAGAAGTGATTAGAGAATCATTTGTAGATAAGTTGATAACTTAGATGTACCTCAAAGGAAATAAGGTTTTTGACTAGTCAACTTGTATAAGGTAATTTGTTACACAGATAAAAGAGGATTGTACAAGACCAGGAAGAGTAAAATAATTTATTTTGGTAAGATTATAGAGTATGAAAAGTAGAATTTTAATTGAGGAAAATACAACTATATATTTGTTCCAGATTACAAAGACCTCAAGTATAAGGCTAAGCAATTGATTTTATGATTGTTAAGCAATCATTAAAATCATTAAAAGTCTTTAAGTAGAAGAGTGACATTCAGTAAGCACTGATTAAATATCTCCCAGTGCCAAGCACTCTGTTAGGTTCTCAGAAAGCAAAGAGAAAAACATTCCACATACTCAAGGAGCTTTCATTCTAGGGGGGGAGAAAAGTGCATACAGAAATAAGAAAATAAAAATAAATACAATGCAATTTTGGAGGAGTATAAGGGACAAACAACTGGATGCATCAGAAAAGATCCTCTGTGGGAGGTTATGTGTGAGTTGTGTCTTGAAGGGAACATAGCTTTCCAAAAGGCAGAACTGAAAAGGAAGAACCTATGCAAAGGAATGTAGGCAAGGGATGGAACGGTTTAACGAGTAGGTCACTGTCAGTCAAATATGTTTGTAAGGTGACCACAAAATAAGTCAGGAAAGATCGGTTAGAGGTGTATAGTAATGGGCTTTAACTGCTAAATATATTTTCTCTTTTAATTTGTTTTCAATCCTGAGGGAAATCGAGATGCCCCTAGAAATGTGAGGTTTTATTTTTCATAACTGTATTAATTTCTATTTATTAAGGAGAGTTATAATTTTTCATGTGTCTGGAATCTGGGTAAGAGATGTCATCCAGTCTGGTACTTTATGCATTTTTCCTTCAGAATCCCAAGGAATATCTTCCTTTTTAACATAATTTGGTTAATAAATGAAGGGGACAAGGGTTCTTTTCCTGTGTATATGTTCCCCATGATGTAAATATGGGGAAAAGTAGATAGGCTGATGGACCACCTTATAATTAGCTATCACCAATTAAAGATATCTTGGAATGTTCAAGGTAGGAGCTGAATAATGAGCTAAAAATCTATTTATTAAGCTGTCTGACCCAGCTCACATTGTCCCTGGTCACAAGACAGCCAAAGAGATCTATATCACTTTATCAGTGATCATGCTGGCCTAACCAATAAATTTGATACAATCAATAAACTTGTGTTCCTACACAAAACTCAGTCTCTAAAGATAATTTTATTCATTACAGAAGTAGGAACTAACATGGTCATTTCTGTGCTCTTGTTGTTAAGAGTGTTGAATTTAGAATGGTGGCATATAAGAGGAGAGAAAGAAATGAATGATAAAGATATTGTTAAAGTTAAAGATAAAATATAATTTAAAAATGATAAATATATCAGTTAAAGCAACAGGATGGATTTAGAGGGACTCTAAAGGTCATCTAGTGTAACCCACACATTTTATAGATGTGGAAACTCAGTTTTTAATAATTTAATAATAAACCCAGAAGTTTTTAATAAATTATTCAAGATCACTGGAAGAATGGCACTTTCTAGTAGGAAATCAGAAAGCAAAAAACAGGGATTAGATAATGAGTAAATTTTGGATCTATTGAGTTTGAGATGTAAATAGAGGCCATTGAAGGTGAGTAAACTTTCTTCAGGCATCTGAATCTGTTCATGCAGACTCTTCTTACTTTACTGACTTTCTGTTTTCTCAAGTCTCTGTTTTGATTATTATTTTTTATTCCTCTTGATTTTATCTATGTGCTAAAGTTTAGTTCTGTTCCTGGGGTTGAGGGAGTACTGCCACAAACTTGTACTGTGCCTGGAATCTGTTCAACTGTCTAAATGAGACAGGTCCCAGAGGTCTGCAGCTGATTCAAGTCCTGCTGAAACTGGACCTTGTTAGGCTGAGTTCCTCCCACTGCTGCTTGTTCTGTACTGCAGTTCAGCTCTTACCCAGTTTGGCTAGAGTCTAGCTGCTGGACTAAGCCAGTTGTGCTCTTTCCTGGCTCTTGCACTGCATCCTGTCTGAATGCCACTGAGGCTTGTTCAGTCCTCTCCTCTTATACTCCAGTAAGATGAGTCTTCCTTGCTGTCTCTCAGTGTTGTTCTTGGCCAAAGCACTTCTTAAACTCTTCTTCTCTGGGTTCTGTCACTCCCATATTCATTTTGAGACATTTATGTTCTTCTTGGTTATTTAGAGGGTGTATATCAGGCTCTGAGTTTTTCTTACACCACCATCTTAGCGACCTGCTCTCAAGTCCGCTTAAATGAATATGGATCTACCTCTACAGACTAATCACAAAGTTATAGTTCAAGTGTGTTAACAAGCTACAAATATGCCAGCCTCTTAACAAAGCAGCTATCAGTGTGTCATTGAGGACTTTAAATGTGTAAGGAAAACTTTCACTATAGTAGTTATCTTTGTGTCTTTTATTTTGTTAAAATGAAAGGGCTGCTGACTATCAAAATCATTTGGATTTGCTCAAGCTTCCTTTTTTTCTCAGGGTCTCTGATCCTAGAAAACCTTGACATAACAACAATGTTTTGAGTATGTAACTAAGCTTCAGAAACAGTGACCATCAACTAAACCCTGACTGGTCTGTTCCAATTTAACCAGAACTAGAAACAGACTTAGTCATTTTTCCAGATAAAGCAATCATAATTTTGTCCAAGAATAGAATCAGGGATTTTCTAAATAAAATAACTCTCATCATAAAACAGTTCACTCTAGGAGCCCTAAGCCCAGTCTAGGAAATGTCTGCTTTATCCCTTCTCCTAAACTATGGTGGTTTTTGAGCAATAAAAAGCTAGTTAGTCCTTTTCTTAGAAGAGTTGCAATTCTGCTGAGAATATAATAAGCACAATGCCTGTGTCTCTCCCTCTGTTTCTCAAGTCTCTCTACTCAGTTCAACTCCAATCCATGGGGCCAGACAACCAGGAAGGTATCAGGCTGATGACCTCTGCAGGACCATTAGCTCCATGAGGGCAGGGATGATATTTTTTCTCAGTTTTGTATCTCCCTTTTCATATAACATAGTGCTTTTGGCAGCTTATATATATATATCCTTATGGATTTCTTCCTGCAATCTTTTAGATAGTTGTGTTACTGTTTCATTGCCATTTTTTCTTTTTTACTTTTTTTTTTTTTGCATCATGAAGAAAATGGGACTTTTTTCCTACTAACTGAAAAGTCCTCTGAAATATTTTTACTTTAGAATACTTATGTACCAATAATGACTAATAAAGAAGTATATTGTGCTTTGCCCCCATATTTGCATTTTCCTTTGAAAGGACTACATTATATAACTACTACTTTTGTGGCTACTCTTATAACAACTTGAAAATTTCTTGCTCCCTCGTATTTCTTGATTTAAGTGACTTTATGAAGCATTCAAAACTTTTGTTATCAGCAGAGCAAGCAATTATTAAGCACTTAATATGGCAGTAGGGGCCAGCCTATTAATTGGTATTTATAGATCTTGATCTCATCCTGTTATAAACTGCTTTTAGTGCTGAGTCCAATACAATTTCTAATATTCTATCTGTTCATTTTAAAATTTTGACGTGCTGTAGGTAGGTGGTACGATATACAAAAGCAATATGTCAGGCATCACAAAATCGGAGTTCAAATCTTCTCTCAGATACTTGTTGGGTATTTTGGTTCTAGACAAGTAACTCTTTCAGCTACTATTTCCTATAAAATGTAGTGGATATGGCATAAACGTATCTATTGAGATCAAAAGAGGGCAGAGTCAAGATGGCAGCTTAGGAGCAGCAAAAGTTCAAACCTCTCTGACTCCTTCCATACTAATCCTTGTAAAGCCCTTCAAAAAAGATAGAAATCCAAACCCAACAAAAAGATGGAGTCACAGGGCTTTCCTGCTAAACATAACTTGAAAGGTAAGCAGGGAGAGAGTCGATTTCCACAATATAAGGGGAAGACTGGAAATAAGACTGGGCTAGGAAAAGGAAAAGGAAAAGAATTACTGAACTAATAAATAAGATTAGGAGCTGGTTGTTTGAAAAACAAATAAAATAGATAAAGTATTGGTTAATCTAATTAAAAAAAAGAAAGAAAAGAATCAAATTATCAATATCAAAAATGAAAAAGATGATTTCATCTCTAATGAAGAGGAAATTAAGGCAATTATCAAGACCTATTCTGCCCAATTATGTGACAATAAATATGACAATCTAGTTGAAATGGACAAATATTTACAAAAATATAAATTTCCCAGATTAACAAAAGATAAAATAGAATACTTAATCCCATCTCAGATAAAGAAATTGAACAAGCAATCAAGGAACTTCCTAAGAAAAAATCCCCAGGGCCAGATGGATTCACAAGTGAATTGTATGAAACATTTAAAGAGCAATTAATCCCAATACTATACAAAGTATTTGACAAAAAAAAAAAAAACAAAGAAGCATTCTTACCATTATTACTATCACTATTATTTAATATTGTACTCAAAATGTTAGCAGTAGCAATTAGAGAAGAAAAAGAAATTGAATGGATTAAAGTAGGCAATGAGGAAACTAAACTGTCACTCTTTGCAAATGATATGATGGCATACATAGAGAATCCTAGAAAATCAACTAGAAAGCTAATGGAAATAATTCATAATTTTACAAAAGAAGCAAGATACAAAATAAACCCACATAAATCATCATCATTTCTACATATTTCCAAAACTCAGGTTCAAAGGTTAAAAGAGAAACCCCATTTAAAATCATTCTAGACAATATGAAATATTTGAGCACAACTACAATATACTTTTCACACAAATAAAATCTGATCTATATATTTGGAAAAACATTATTTGCCCATGGGTAGGATAAGCTAATATAATAAAAATGACAATCCTACCTAGACTAATTTACTTATTTAGTACCATACCTATCAAACTACCAAAAAAACTTTTCTATTGAATTAGGAAAAATATTAATAAGTTGATCTGGAAGAACAAAAGATCAAGGGAACTAATAAAATAAAAATGTGAAGGATGGGGACCTAGCAGTACCAGATCTTAACTGTCCTATAAGCAGTGATCATCAAAACAATATGATGGAAGCAATGGAAGGGTGGATCAATGGAAGACAGTGTGGGTAAATTACATCAGCAAGCTAGTTTTTGATGAAAACAAAGATCCAAGCTTTTGGGACAAGAACTCACTATTTGACAAAAACTCTTCGGAAAATTAGAAAACAGTATGAGAAAAATTAGGTTCATATCAACATCTTACACCCTATACTAAGATAAATTCAAATTGGGTAAATGACTTAAATATAAAGAGTGAAATTTTAAGTAAATTCTGTGCATATAGAATAGTATACCTGTCAGATTTTTGGTGAAAGGGAAGAATTTAAGATCAGGCTAGAGATAGAGAACATTACAAGATGTATAATGGATAATTTTGATTATATTAAATTTAAAAGGTTTTGTTCAAACAAAACCAATGCAACCAAAATTTGAAGGGAAGCAAGAAACTAGGAAAAATAAATTTACAACAAAATTCTCTAATGAATGTCTAATTTCTCAAATACATAAGGAACTAAGTCAAGTGTACAAGACCATTCCCCAATTAACAAATAATCAAGAGATAAGAATAGGTAGGGGGCAGCTGGGTAGCTCAGTGGATTGAGAGCCATGCCTAGAGACAGAAGGTCCTAGGTTCAAATCTGGCCTAGACACGTCCCAGCTGTGTGACCCTGGGCAAGTCACTTGACCCCCATTGCTTACCCTTACCAATCTTCCACCTATAAGTCAATACACAGAAGTTAAGGGTTTAAAATTAAAAAAAAAAAATAATAGGTAGTTTTCAGATGAAGAAATAAAGGATATCAATAATCACTTCAAAAAGTGTTCTAAATCCTTCCTGATTAGAGAAATGCAAAGCACAACAATTCTGAGGTACCACCTCACACCTAGCAGATTGGCCAATATGACAGTAAAGGAAAATAATAAATGTTGGAGGGGATGTGACAAAATGGGGTTGCTAATGCATTGCTGATGGAGCTGTGAATTGATCTAACCATTTCTGGAAGGCAATTTGGAATTATACCCAAAAGTCTTTAAAAGATTTTATAGGGGTCAGCTGGGTAGCTCAGTGGATTGAGAGTCTGGCCTAGAGATGGGAGGTCCTAGGTTCAAATCTGACCTCAGACACTTCCTAGCTGTGAGACCCCGGGCAAGTCACTTGATCCCCATTGCCCACCCTTGCCACTCTTCCAACAAGGAGTCAATACACAGAAGTTAAGGGTTAAAAAAACAGATTTTATGCTCTTGGATCTAGTTATAACACTACTGGGTTTCTACTCCAAAGAGATAAAAAAAATGGAGATGATCCTGTTTGTAAAAAAATATTTATAGTGGCAGTTTTTGTGCTGACAAAAAAAAATGGAAATGAAGAGTTATCTCTCAATTAGGGTATGGCTGACAAATTGTGGTATATGATGGTGATGGAATATTTTTGAGTTATAAGAAATAATGAATTGCTTGATTTCTATAAAAACTGGGAAGACCTTCACAAATTGATGTGAACTGTTATGAGCAGAACCAGGAGAACATTGTACACAGTAACTGAAATATTGTGGGATGATCAAACGTAATAGAGTTAACTACTAATAACAATGCAATGATCTAGGACAATCTTGAGGGACTTATGAGAAAGAATGCTATCTGCATCTAGAGAAAGAACTTTGGGAGTAAAAATGTAGAAGAGAAACATATGATTTATTACTTATTTATCTGGGTATATGATTTGAGATTTTAATTTTAAAAGATTATTACAAAAATGAATAATATGGAACTAGGGATTGAGTGATAATACATGTATAATCCAATGAAATTGCTCATCAGCTCTAGGAGAGGGAGAAGGAATAGGGAAAGGAGAGAACATTAATCATGTAACAATGGAAAAATACTTTTAAAAATGAATGATTTTTTCAAAAGATCAAAGGAGATGAAATGAAAACTTTGAAATACTAAATAATGCTTGATACAGCATTGTCATCAATAAACTTTCAAAGAAATGGAACTTCCCTAATATTATTTTCAAGAACATATATCATTTTTTAAAAAGCATCTTTGCATCTTTTACAAAATTTAATGTAGTTACAATAGAGAAAAATAGCTTTTCAATTGATTAAAAAGATCTTATGACATGAGAACAACTCTCACCTATTTTGTGTAAGTAGCACTGGAAGTTGCTTTGCTTAGGAATTTTTAAACATCATTTCAATCATATCACTATCTAGTAATAACCCTTCTTGTTTCAAATGAAGCTATTTTCATTTAGCAAATCTGTAAGCACCCTTATTCGTTGCAAACATTTTTAAAGTTTCCTTTTACTTGTTAAAATCACAATTTTCTTGGGAAAATTTTTCTTTCCTATATATTCATCACATACACATTTGAGTTTTACCTGTAGTTGATGCATTTGTACAAAGCAAGCAAAGATATTTCCCCTATTTGGAGAAATTCTTTCTTTAAATTTCAATCCTAAAGAAAGAGGGTCATATTTTGAATTTAAAATGTGTATTTCTATATTTTCCATTTATCAAATGTCTCTTTTCTTTATCCTTGTGTTAAATTTAGCTGCTCCTTTTTCCATCAAATTTTATCAACTTATTCAAGCATTTTACCATCACTGAATGATATTTCACTTAAAATAGTAGAACATTAAAATAATTTAACCTTAATTATTAAATTTTTCAATAATTATATTTAACAATTACTCCCAATTTTCTTGAGGAAGTAAACACACATCTTTGCAATAGTAACATTTCATCATTTGTGGAATACCACTGTCTTCAAAGAAGTAAAGATAAGTGCCACTGATGCAAGGGAAAACTGCATTGTAGGGATGATGTCTTCAATATGAAATCACCACCAAGTACTTTGAAGAATAAGAGGAGTAAAGATTAGGCAGTGAAGATCACCTAGGAAGAGCAACAACCTACATGCTTCATTGGTACTACCTCTAGATCAGAGCAAGGAATACAATTAGGAAGTTGGATGGACCTCATAAGAAAAATTTTTGAAAGACTAATTTAACAATCCTGGTTAATATATTCATTTTAGAATGATGCACAGAATGAGTAGGTATGGCTAGATTGAATCTATGTCACTAAATAGAAATAACAAGTTGATGATATTCTATTTGAAAATTGAAGGTGTTATAATTCCTAATTAATTTCAGTTTGGAAACATAACAGATAATTTAGGAGTTTTAACTTCCCCACAAATATTTTACCTTAAGTTTTCACATTTTTATACAAATGCATTAAGCAGAACAGTGACATATCTTGTCTGTGTCACAGACTATCCTGGTTAATGATAATATGTTTACATCAAGATTCTCTAAGAGTTATCAATTTTGACCTTGTTTGTACTATATTAAATATTTGCTCTGTGTTGCAATTGCTGTCACATGAACTAAACCTGCCATGATAATTTCACTTTTGTTGGTTTGATCTGAATTTTTTTTTATTAAAGAAAAATAGATGTATTCAAGTGAGAGTTTTATCCTAACGCACGTAAGGATTTGGGGCAATTTGCTATCCTACTTTCTGTTAAAGGGCTTCCTATTCTATGTCATCAGAGGTAACATAATCAACTGGTTAGGCAAAACATATGGTACATAGTATCAGTATTCTAAGAATGTTAAAAATGAAGTAGCATGGCTAATCTGAAGGGAAAAAGACTTCAGATAGGAGAATCATAAAAGTAACTACTTTTTTTAAGGCCAAGTTTACCTGCTTTTGTTTTTTTTTTCCTAGGATATAGATTAGATTTTATAAAGTATTTTGAGTCAAATATGCCAATGAAATTAGTGAAAAGAAGAGAAAGAAGGGAAGATATAGAAGAACGTTTCAGAATCATTTGAATGGAATAAGTTATTCTGTCCTACTATTATCAGTTCTAAATTTGGATATTGCAAGCATGTCACCAACTCCTGGAAATCATGAGAGTATCTTTCAAACCCTTGTATTATTTCTTCTGAATGCTATATGTTTTAGTCATGCTTACATATTTAGAATCCTCAAGATATCTCTCAGCAAATTAGATTTGACTAATTACATAAACCAAACTTTTTTTAAAAATCACGGGTATAGAAAGTCATCGGAAAATCTAACAATATATTAAAAGCAATTCAGTATCAAATAAAAAACCATCACATACCCCAAATTCTCAGTCATTTTATTTGCCTACACCACATTTTAGAGGAAACTTGCCATAACCAAGATCAATAAAGTCACTTATCTTTTCTTCCCCTGTATAGGACTGATAATGAATCAGCCTATCCTACCAGAGAAAGTTTTAGTACCTGTTCTGATAAGGAAGCTTTCAAAAGCAAATTTCTTCATCTTGCTTTGAAGAACTAAACTGGTAACCTTCCATATCCCATCAGGAGTCCCATGTTGCTTTTTTTTCCTCCACATGGTCCCAATGTATATATCACTGATGGGCAATAGACTGCCCATAGTCTAGAAAAATATAGTTTTCCTAGTCTTTTACTGCATATTTGTTTTAATATTTTGTCCTCCTGCCACCCAGAAATCAATTAAGTAGCATTTATTTGACATCTTTACTGTATAAAGTGTTGTGCTAGGTAGGGAGAGAGATTAAGATACAAGGAAAACTCAACAATTTGAATGAGTTTTCGATTAACTTGTTGAGATTAAAGGACATGACCTTTTGTCTAAAGAATATTTCACGTGGAAGTAACCATATATCCCAGTACCTTTCTGAAAAGACATAGATACTCTGAATATTTTCCAAAGATGGGAAGTGAGGCCACGACTCAGTGGGTTGCCTTTGGAAGTAATGTTTCCTTGTCACCTAAGGCTTTCAACTGAAGTCTAAGAGTTCACTTATTGGACATTACATTGAAAGGATTCTTAATCAAGTATGGGTTAGACTCTAAATGGTCTCCAATTCTGAATTCTGGCATTATATCCAGCCATCTTCTCAAAACAGTAAACTCAAACAAATTTTGCAAAAATAGTGATTGATTGAATAGTGTAAAGGGTAAAATATTAAATGGTAAAAATAAAAGGGTTGGACTAAATTTATAAGTGTGTGGTTGCCAGGAATTATTACTCAATTCCAAATTATTTTTATGGTAGTTTATTCACAAAAGGAGAAAGAGTGAAAGTAAGAAAATCAGAGAGAGAATAAGTAATTACTCCTGCCCAGTGGAACCAGGTAGGGCTTAAAAGGTCCTAGGAAATGGGGCCCAGGGGTAAATTAAACAAAAGTTTTAGCCATGAGGCCTCCTCCAATAAGAGGGGACTCTACGGAGGCTAGTACCTCCAGAACAAGCTAGGAAAAGGAGTCAGCCTTTTTCACTCACCCATGTGGTAGTTCTAAGGGAAAATAGTAAAGCAGTCTGAGATCTTCAGCTGGAGCTCCTCCAGGGTCAAATTGAAGGTGAAATACTACCTCACAGGAAGTTCTTGCCACTTTTAAAGACCATTCCTTTTGTCACTTCCTGTGCCTTCCTTCCACTTTACGTGGATCAATTATAGCTAAAGCTTTGCTTAGGACTGCTCAGGGCACAGTCAGTCAATTCTGATTTGTCACCCAATATCACACATGTGAGTCAATGACTTCCCCATACTTAAAGATAAGTGAGTTGTATATGCTTCTAATGATTAAATCTAAAAATGGGCAGGGGAAAGTTAACCCCATCTTCACAATAGGAAAAGTAAGACATACAGAAAAGTTAAAAATAACCTTCTATAGTTGAAGTCATTTGCTAAAAGTTCCCTCTTTCCCCCCTCCTTCATTATATATCTCAGACAATACCCACACTCTCTTTTACTGTACTCCATTCTCTAATGACGAAGTACTCTTAATCCAGTTTCCTCTAACAAGTCATCCCCAACAACATCGTCACACTCTGGTATCTTTAATATACTCCTATCTACTTGTATCTTCTTGTTGTATACAAATATGTCAGTTTTTCCTATTCTTAAAAAAAAGTCATTAGATCCCAATACAATATCCTATAACTCTCCCCTCCAAATTTACCCAGTTATTATATATATATGTATATATATATATATTCTTTTATTTACATAATATTACATTATATATTCTTTGTCTAACAAGGTAGACACTACACTTAATTACACTCAATTATTTTAAATATATATATATATATATGTATATATATATATATATATATTCCCTTCTATACATGCTATAGTTCAGTCAATCTGGCTTACCTATTGTTTCTTATAACACACACCATCTCCATCCTTTTTTACTCTAACTGTTTGATGCGTGGAATGTTTTATGATTTCTCACCTCTGCTTCATATACTCTCTAACTTTTTGAAGACTCAACTTAGACATAGTCATATTCACCAGGTCCTTCCTGGTCCCCACAGCTTCTGTCATTTCCCTCTCTATAACTCCCTTCTAGCTACTCTCTATTTGTATGTACTGATCTATATTATCTCACCCACTGATATGTAAGTTCCTTGAGGACAGGGTCTGTGCCTTTTCTTTATATCCTGTAAAAAGTAATTTGGGAAATGTATAAAACTACATTTCCCGTGATCCAACATGGTCCAACTGATTTCCGTCTCCGACGTCTTGACGCAGGGGAGAGCTTAAATCTCGTGGGTTAGGAGGGAGTGCTCTCTTTTGCCAGTAGGCTCTTTTGCGAGTAGGCCATGGCCAGGAAACAGGAGACAAAATGGAGGTGGCGGCAGTTTTGAATGCTTACAAGCGCGTGGTCTAATGATTTTATCTATCAACATGGCTTTAATTAAAATACTAATATATATATTTATACTAGCCTTTATCATTTTTCATATTTACAATCCCCAGAACTCAGAATAGTTACAGAAACATCATAATTGCTTATTGTTGGATTAATTGAGGAGAAGCTCTTTTAATTATTTTGATAGGCCATTCCTGAAACTGGTGTTCAAAGGAGCAGAAATGCATAAAGAGGTTATGGATAAGATTGGCTCATGTAGGGGCTCCATTTTTATTAAACACTGTTGTGATAAGATTTTATTTAGGTTTCATTAAGAACAGGTTTCAGGTAAGAGAAAGGGTTTGTCCACTTTTATACTGTCCCCTTTAAGAGAAGAGACAGACAAAGTTTGCTGTAGGCTCTTTAAGAGGCCTAGCATAAAGGAGAGTCAGTGGGGAGTTCTGGGTCCAGTCTCTCTCACTTGTTTTGGAGATAGCTGGTGGCTGGATCATTCTCTGACAGAAAAGAAAATTTGTTTGTTATTTGAGACATTTTGATTTGAGATTTGAGATTCATACTGAGCTGAGAGAAAGAGTGGGTTTACTGAAGCCTTTCTCTTCAGAAATTGAGGGGGTGATAGAGAGGTATTTTGTGTGAACTGTCAGAGGTAGCTGGACCACTGGAGTGGAAAGAGAGAGTTGCTTCGTCAGCTTCTCTATAGATAGAAACTGACAGTTATTTTTGAAAGTTTGATTTACTATATTATTTTAAGGAGATGTTTGAAGATAAAGAATTCATATCAATTTAAGATTTTATAAATTAGCTTAGGATTAAATTAGATAGTAAATAATTTTAATATAGTTGAGTGTAGTTAAGTGTAGTGTCTACCTTGGTAGACAAAGGAGAAGCTCTGTGAGGAGCCAGTTTTTTTTGGGGGGGGGTTTGTGTTATTTAGACATTTCTAGTATTATGGATTAATAGATTTTATACCTTATTCCTAACTCCTATTCTTACTTCTTATTGCCTTTCTCTAACTCAATTAAATAAATTTGGGTTGGATTAAATTGCATCCTGCCTTCCATCAACCGCAGTAAATAGTTTAACATCTGACAGCTATAACAGCTATAACAGCTTGGTCCATACCAGATTTGGTTTAGTTATAACAGCTAATTAATAACAGTTTTGTTATCAATATACTAGATTTAGTTTACCTATTACAACACAGATAAGGAAAAATTAATCTGTCAATTAAATGACCATTTCTAAGAGTTCACTTTTTGTCAGGCACTGCACTATACACTAGAGCAGTGATGGTGAACTATGGCATGGGTGCCAAAGATGGCATGTAAAGCACTCTCTGTGGGCACTCAGGCCACCCTCCCTACTCAGCCTCTACTTCCAGAGTTCATTAATAGAAAGACAGGGGAACTCAGGTGAAGCTACTCCCCTCCCCATCTCCACCATGCCTAATGACATTTTTCACATCACCTATTCCTCTTCCCAGTAGCCCAATGGAAGCGCAGAGGCGGTAAGATTGGTGGCTCACAGGTGGCACAGTTGGAGGGGAGTGGAGCCCTTGGGTCACTCCCTTCCCCTTCTCTACACTCACTAAGGACATTCCTCACTTCACCCGCCCCTCTACGCAGTAGCCCAATGGGAGCACTTCCTCTCCCCCTTATGTTGGGGAAGTGGGGAGTACCCAGCATGTAGTGGAGGGAGACATGACACTCAGTCTGGGGGGGATGGGGTATGAGGCATGCCTGGTACTCTGTCTCTAAAAGGTTTGCCATCACTGTACTAGAGACAAAGATTAAAATGAAATCCCTTTAAGGAGCTTATATTTTATTAAATGAAAGAGTAAACATAAATAATATGTGAGTGTATATATTCATATTTAATATAATTATTTTAAATTATGTATTATAACATAATGTTCATATATACATGAATTTACATAAGTATGCATATATATGCTTATTTATATATTTATAGTACAAGAAGATAGGTTTTGTTTTTGTTTTTGAACAAGAGAAGGTGTTAGCAGCTTGAGGGGTCAAGAAAGGAGAAAGTGACAATTAGCAGAGTTCTAAAAGAAATAAACATTTCTAAACTACAAATATGAAATTAAAAGTTGATTTTAAATTCTATTTTATTCAAGACTTGATCAAACTCTATTCGATATCTGCCCTTATTGTTCCTTATCTTTCTAAGTTTGCTCAGGTAACCTCAGGTCACTTGGGTCTCCTGACTTACACGTCCATCCTTATAACTTCACCCTTCATCCACATTTCTGTGATACTCTACCTAAACTTTAAGTTGCTGTGGAAGCTCCCTAATATCAATAATCATGCCTTTTGATTGTCATACAGGGAGTTTCAGAAGGGAAGGTCCAAATGTAATCTCAAACCAATATAAAAGTTTTTACTTTCTAGCCAATCAGAAGAAGACAAACCTACCCTGCTTGAGATTTTGTGCTGTCATCTTCCAAATCAATCTAAAAGACCTTGGCAGCCCTTGCTTAAGGATGTTGATCACTAAGAGGCCATTGATTCCATTTAGTGGCACCTGCTAATAAATGGATAACATTCAGGTCATTATTTCTCAGAACTGATCTTGTGACACAAGATGAGGTGGGAGTACATTCCACATAAGAGCAAAATGGCCAATTTTGATGAAACCTAGAGTGGAGACAGAAGAACAGTGCATTAAAATTGTTATAGTTTGAGACCTCCTTGTTCAAGGAATTGAAAGTCTAAAGAATTTAATTTAACTAAAATAACATATTTCTTAAATATATAAAGCTACTCTAGTAAGTAAAGAGATTCACCGGGAACTGAAAAATATCTGAAGGCTCCAGGACACCCCTCATATTAGTGCCAATAAGGATAAGTGTTCTGGGAAATGGCCTAGTGGGCAAAATCGCTTGACCTTGAAGGAAAAATAGGCTTAGATTCAGATGTCCCAATAGCATGAAGCAAGAGTAAGGGCATAGCTCATTAGAGCCCAGCTGAAGAAGGTGAACTATCTTTTACTACAACTTCTGAGTAACTAGAGAGAAGAATGTTTACCAGCAAGAACTGTCCTTTCTCTCCCTACAAAAGTATACATCTTGTTATAGGATAACAGGGAAGGCAAAAGCAATTTGATTCTTCCTTCTGCTATAAGCTTCTACCAGCACAACATTAACAAAATAGATGTTAGGGTCTCTGTCGCTAAAGTTGAAGTGAATTGATGGCATTTTCTGAATAACTTCCTAGAGACTCTAGGAACAAAGAGAAATGCCTGAAATATTGGAAACGGTGATTTACTTTGATCAAGTTCTTACATTGGAGGCACTGAATGCTCAGTTTGCAATTGAGTAGTGCCGCTATTCAAAAGAATTTGATTTACTTTTCTCTTTTGGGAAGGGAAATAGTCAGACAGGAAACATTAACCTCCTACTATGTGTCAGACACTGGGAATACAAGGAAAGGCAAAAGATAGTCAATGTTCTTGAGGACATAAGATAAAATAGTTATTAAGTAACAAGCTATATACAAGATAAATTTAAAAAGATAGCTGGAAGAAAAACACATTGAAATTAAATGGGATCAGGAAAGACTTCCTGGAGAATAGATTTTTGTTTGTACTTAAAGGAAGCCAGAAGGCAGAGGAGGAGGTTGAAGAGTTTATTGTGGAGGGAGGGTGTGGAGGATAGATGGTGAAAATGCTTCCTTGTTTGGCATCAAAGTGTGTTGTTTACTATTTGAAAGAAATCAAGGTCACTGTCACTAGATCACAAACCATATAGGGCTGTTAAGTGTAGGAATAGTTCATAAAGGGAAGGCTCCAGCATAAGAACCAATCGATTTTAAATTTCGTGCCAGAGGGGATAAGGAAACACTAGAAGTTAATCAACAGGGTATAATGATGTAGCCAGACCTGTACTTTAGGAAGATAACAGGGAGAAATATGTGGCCAGGAGACCAATTAACTGGCTTTTGCAACAGTCCAATCACAAAGACCTGGACAAGGGTGGTAGAAATATCATAGAAGAAAATGTGCATATGTGAGAGGAGTGTAAAATCAGCAGACACTGAAAACATTGGCTATGGGAAGGGAGAGTGTAATGCATGTAGGATCCATTGTAGCAGGTCTTTTCAAGTTTAGCCACAGAAGTGAGAAATGCGGGGTGAGAGCTAGATGGATGGATCAAGTAAAGGCTTTTTTGAGAGAAGTAATGTTTGAAGATGGTAACAAAGAAGTCAGTAAGCAGTTGCTACTGTGTCATTTGAAATTGTTATAAGCCCAGGAAGACTACAACTCCCAGGACTCTCTCTGCTACAACTTCCCCTGACAATTCCCACTTCCTTTGTGGGAGGTGTCAGAGAAAGTATAAAAGGGAAAGTTTGGTACCTTTTCTCTCTTGACCCTGGAAGTTTAGCTCTTTCTATGCTGGAAGCTCTGCTCTCTACCTTGAATTCTCTCTCTTGGCACCTTTTTCCCTTTCTTCCTACCTCCTAGTTTTCCCTAGACCTTCCCTTTCCTAATCTAAATAAAACCCAGCTATTCTAACCCTAAAGTTGTTCTATGATCAAGAGGGGATGATCATCACCATTCTTGTATTTCCTTACCTCAAACTTTGGAGATATCTCATCTTGATTTTGTAGTGCTTATTCTTTCAATGACTTTAGAAGGAACTACTTCATTCAAAAGAATTTCCATTGAAGTTCTTTGAAAAACATAAAAAAAGAAGGGGAATAATGATTCACATGTATATAGAACCTTAAGGGTTCCAAAATACTTTCCTTAAAACAGCACTATGAAGCAAGTATTATAATCATTATCACCCTAATATTACAGAAGAAGAAACTGAGTTAAAGATAATATATCTTGCCCATTCTCTCATAGCTAGTAGTAGCAGCAATGAATATCACAATCAGGTCTCGCTCCAGCGTAAGATTCTAAAATTAATTCATGCTAGTGAATATTCTAATAATTTCTAATTCTATTTATTTTATTTTCATGTGCTAAACATTTTTTTCTGGAATTTAATCATGATTTCGCAGAAGAAATAGTGCTATACAAGAATTGTTTTTATTTATCTGTGTCTTGATAATAATATTTCAATTATCTTAATGTGTCCTATATGGTCATAAATCAACAAGTTCTGTTCTCTCTGGAGGTTGAATTTAGGTTTTCAACATTCTTTTAATGCTAGGGAGATCATGCAGACTTTACAAAACGTTGGCTTATGTGACTCTATCACTGTCTCTATATCTAGTCCTTTGTTTTTGTTTTTGTTTTTCATTAAATTAGGTTTTGGTCAGTGTGCCTGGCATTAAAATGGATAAATGCACCTATTCACCTATCTTTAACATAATCATGAGTCTAAAATGAAGAAGTCCAAGTATTTCTCTACGCTTTTTCAAAATACTAGATACTACCCATCCAACTATACTACTTCACATGAAATATAGAGTGGAAATAGCTGTATAAGCAGTTAATGTAAACCTAAAATGGCATATGTATTGCTATAAACTGTAAAAAGGAAATGCACATTTGGTTGGGCATGAACTCTAAATGGTATTGATTTTTTTTGTCATATAAACTGATTTGATTTTAACCTGCTTCTCTCTTCCTTTAAATGTCTATTTTGCCACCAAGTCTGAGTGATACAAAATCTTATTCCAGATCAATTCACTTCATTCATGTGCCAAAGGTGTGAATTTCAATGAAACAAGCCTGCTAAATCTTAACAAGTACATTTTATACAGATCCAAGCAATGGCAAGCTTAATAATAGCTCCAGAATCTAGTAAAGTTATGCTAGCTAGCAATCATGGCTCTTGAGCCAAAGAATTGCACACAAATGAAATTCTCAAGTAGACTGTGAATTACTTTCTGTTAAAATGCTAAAGTCCTACCATTTTGCAGAGATCCCTTAGTTCATTCCTCTTTCATTCCTAAAGTATTATTTCTCAAAGTATTTTCTTTTATGTAACTAATTAATACAATGAAGTGAATTAGTATAAATTATCTATGATTAAATAGTCCAGATGTATATGATAATATTCCCACATATATGAAAAAGCTGTCTTGTAAAGATTTGAATTCAGTTTTCAACATGAACAAGAAGAAAGTCCATTTTTAAAGTACTGCCATTAAAATACTTAAATGTTCTTCAAAAATCTTATAGCCTGGAATTTTACACTAGTTATCTTGACCAGTCTCCCTTACATATGAGGATTTTACCCTAATTGTTCATATTTTCTTGTCACTTAAGTTGATATGGGAATAGAGATGTTTTAGCATTTCATGTATTGAATAAGGGAAAAAATATTCCCAAGTGACAGAATTACCAGCCCAGAAGACAAAATTCAACTCAACCAGCTGCTCTAGGACATAGCAAGAACAGAATCCAAAAACAGCAAATGTGTGTTTGAGGCAAGATAATTTTGCTGCATCAGTGCCTTAGTACTGGAGGAGGGATATATGAAACAGAGACAAACAAGGAATGAATAGTATTTTACTTTTATGAAGGTAAAGGATGTGTTGATATTTTTTGCATATCACCTGTATGTCTAATACTAAAGGAAGTCTTATAGATGTTTGAAAAAAACCTTGGGAATATTTTCCAGGGTAATTTAACCCAAACCACCATTGTTTTTGTTTTGTAAGAATCATCTTAATATCATCTCATTTTAAAGCCCTATAATTTACTGAAAATAATTTTATAATATGGAAGTTTAATATTTTTCTACCATCATTATTCTGATATCAAATGTAATCTATATAAAGCAATCATTGAAAAATCAGAAACTTGTGCCATCCATTAGGAATGTGGCACAATTTTAATTTAGAAACCTAGAATAATTATTAGCTTTCCTCTGGTTTGGCATTAAAAATCAAACAAATACATTAACTTATGTGTAATAAATTTTACTTTTCCCAGATTACATGTTAATACAATTCCTTAATATTTGTCTGATATTTTGCTATCCATATTCTTTGTTTCTCTTTCACCATCTCCCCAAGAAGGCAGGTAATATGATATGTGTTGTACATATATTACATAATACATATTTCCATCTGTATCATGCTGTTGTTAAAGAAGACATATTACTTACATTAAAGAGAAGTTATAAAGTGACTAGTATGTTTGAATTCATATCAAGGCTTTTTATTTTCTTTCTATGGCAGTAAATATCCTTATTTTTGGTCATGAATCTTGCTGGATCCTTATCTTTTTGATAATAATTACTATTCACACTCGAGCATTATATATAATTGTTGTATCTGTGTACAAATTTTCCTGGTTCTACTCACTTCACTTTGCATCACTTCATATAAGTCTTTCTAGGTTTTGTTTGTGATCATCTTGTTTGTCATTTCTTATGACACAATAGCATTTTGTCACAAGCATATACCATAACTTGTTCAGTCATTCTCCAATCAGTGGACATTCCTTCATTTTACAGTTCTTTGCCACCAAAAAAAAAGCTGCTTAAGAATTTTTGTATAGGTTATTTTGCCTTAGCTTTAATCTTATTGAGTTATAGACTAGTAGTGGTTTTGCAGGGTCAAAGTGTATTCAGTTTTAAGTTCCTTAGCATGGTTCCAGTTTGCTCTCAAAATGGTTATATCAGTTCATAGCTCTACCAGCAGTGTTTTAGTGGCCCACTTTCCCCACATCACCTCAAGCATTTGTCATTTTCCTTTTTTGTCAAGTTAGCCAATCCAATGGGTATGAGATGGTACCTCAGAATTGTTTTGATTTGATTTGTATTTCTCTAATGAATAGTAATTTGGACATTTTTCATATGAATAAAGATCATATTAATTTTTCATGTAAGAATTTCCTGTTCATATTATTTTATCACTTGTCAATAGGGAAGGACTTTGTATTCTTAGAGATTTTAATCTGTTCTCTATATATTTGAAAAATGAAGTCTTTGTCAAAAAGACTTGCCATAAAGATTTTTTTCCAGTTTGTTTAAGCACATATATTTAAGATATTTTTGTTCTTTTATATATGGGTTTAAAAATACACCTCAGTCTTTTTCTTAGAAAAGATGAAGTGGATAGATCATCTTTCTCCATTTCATTTCACCTAGAACAATGAAGCATTCTTCTACAGAATGAATAGAATGGGAAAACAAAGATGGATTAGAGATGTGTAAAAGTTCAGAGAAATCTTGACCTATGTCAAGGAGTTTGGAAAAATGTGAAATAGTGTGAAGAGTGAATCTAACTGCCTTTGTCTATCAATCATAAAATTTTTAATTAATCAATCAAAAACTTAAACACCCCTTTTTAACACTAAGTAAGAGTGTTCACAAGTCACTTGCTAAAGTGGGTCACAACTTCAGAGGCCCTTAGGCAGTGGTAGGCAAATTGAAAGACTATATTTGATTCCCTTAAAGTGGAGGAAGAGATAGCAAGTGATATGGAAAAAGGACCATAAAAAGCCCTGAACCCAGCTTTTGGGACAAAACCCCACTATTTGACAAAAAGTGCTGGGAAAATTGGAAAATAATATGGGAGAGATTGGATCTAGACCAACATCTCACACCCTATACCAAGAATAATTCAGAATGGGTTGTAAGGCAAAAAAGGGGTTTTGGGGGTTCAATATATTAAAAGATGGTTGCCAGAGGATTGAACTATTATCAATCCTCAATTAAGAATAATCTCAAGTCAAAATTGACTTTTATGGAAGTTTATTTACAACTAAGAAGAGAGAGAGGAAATATGGAAATAAGAATCTAACTCAGGAGGTAATTTACTACAATCCTCTAATTGATCCAGGTAGATCTAATTAAACCTCAGCCAAGAATCAGAGGGCCAGAGGCCCGGAGGTGAATGAAGCAAAAATTCATTCACAGAGTCTATTAAAAGAAGTTTCTTAAGAGAAGTTCTGGAAGATTCAGTCTTTAAACTCAACACATGGAATTCAAAAGAAGATATTTAAAGTAGTCTCACCAAGGTCTCAACACTCCAATCAACACTCCTTCATGGACCAGAAGAGCTCCTTCATCAGCAGTGCTCTTCACCAGAAGCTCCCAGCTGCCTGAGGACCTTCTCCTTTTAAAGGAGTCACTTATGGTCACTTCCTGAACCTCCCTCCTAATTTGCATGTCCAATCACAATAGATGCTTCTCATAGAATGCCTAGGGGGTGGTCAGTTGATTCTGATTCGTCACTCACTCTAGCACATGTGGGTTACGACCTCCCAGAATTGGAGGTGATCTCACCTAGGTGATTAAATCTAAAGATGGGCAGTGTAGACAATCTAATTATCACAGGGTTAATGACTTGAATATAAAAAAGGAAACTATAAGTAAATTAAGTGAGCACAGAATAGTATACTTGTCAGATCTCTGGGAAAGGAAAGATTTTAAAACCAAGCAAGAGATAGGAAATATTACAAAATGTAAAATAAATAATTTTGATTATATTAAATTAAAAAGGTTTTGTACAAACAAAACCAATGCTACCAAATTTAGAAGGGAAGCAACAAATTAGGAAAAAATCTTTATAACAAAAATCTCTGACAAATTAGTCAAATACATAAGGAATTAAAGCAATTGTACAAAAAAAATCAAGCTGTTCCCCAATTGATAAATAGGCAAGGGACATGAATAGGCAATTTTCAGATTAAGAAATAAAAACTATCAATAAGTACATGAGAAAGTGTTCTAAATCTCTTATAATTAGAGAAATGCAAATCAAAACAACTCTAACATAGTATCTCATACCTACTGAATTGGCCAATATAAAAGGAAAGGAAAGTGAAAAATATTGGAGGGGATATGGTGAAATCGGGGCACTAATGCATTGTTGGTGGAGTTGTGAGCTGATCTAACCATGCTAGGGGGCAATTTGAAACTATTTCCAAAGAGCTATAAAACAATATATACCCTTTTGATCCAGGAATACCACAACTAGATCTGTAACCCAAACAGATATAAAAGGTGGGGGAAGGACCTACTTATACAAAAAGTATTCATAGCAGTTTTTTTGTGGTGGCAAAGAATAGGAAACTGAGGGGATGTGCATCAATTAGGGAATGGCTGAAGAAATTGTGGTATAGTGGTAATGATGATGGAATACTAGTGTGCTATAAGAAACGATGAAAAGTATGATTTCAGAAAGAGCTGGAAAGAGACATATCTACTCTCACCAATAGAACAATCCAGGACAATTCTGAAGGACTAATGATAAAGAATGCTATTCACCTCCAGAGAAAGAACTGCTGGTACTGGAATGTAGATCAAAGGATACAATTTTTCACTTTAGTTTATTTGGGATTTTATTTTGTGGTATGGGTTTTATACTAGTATTCTTTTAAAAAAAAGAATATGGAAATTTTTTTATAATAATGCATATGTAACCCAGATAAAATCATTTACCAGCTGTGGGAAGGAGGAAAAAAGGAAGGAAGACAATTTGGATCAAATAATTTCAGAAAACTTTTGTGGAAAATTACTTCATGTAATTGCTAAAATAAAATATCTTTATAAAAGAAGAGAGGCTATCAGGTGAGAAATCTTAAAATAAATGTCAAAGGAAAGAGAGATGAATGCAGGTTGACCATGCTATATCAGTATTTATTTCTGTACCAGAAATTAACAATTTTCTTTCCCAGTGTATTTGTTAACAATGTTTATAAAGCTCTGTCCAAAACAGAGAGAAGAAAAAGTAGTAGGGAAATTTTGATATACATATTGTTTCATTCACATACAATTAGTCCATCTCCATTAATTTTACTTTAATAGAAAAGAAAAATTTTGAAAATAGGTAGAGATCCACTAGTCGTCACTTTATCCTCTCTCCTTTTGTGAGTTCATGTGAGATGTGAATAACAGAGATATTTATATGAGGAGTCTCACTGTTCTTAATAAATGGGGATAGCTTAAATTAAGTAATCTAAATATTATTATTTTGTTTTGTTTCTTCAAGGGTTATCTAAATTGAATAGATACCTAATTTATGGAGGTTTATGAAGAAATAATGAAAAAGAATTACATAGTACAAAATGTTATTCTGAGGTCATTAATTCTTTTTTTTAACTTTTAATTTTTTTTTTACTTTTCCAGTTTATTTTTATACGTGAGGAAACAAGGCAAACATAGTTACATGACTTGTCCAGGGTCAGATAACTAATAAGTGTCTAAATCCAGATCTGAATTCAGGAAGATGAGTCATTCTGACTTCAGGCCTGACACTCTGTCCACTGTGCTACCTACCTGCCCTTTTAAAAATTATATTGGAAATTTTATTGTACTTGTTTTGAGCAAAAGTTTTCTTTTTTTTTCCTAATGTTTTACTTCTATGAAACTTTTCTCCAAATTGTTATTTCTTTTCTGGCAACATTTGCAAACTCATCAAGCAAGGTATAAAGTTTTATTTTTATGAGAAAGAATTTAATTTTACTGAAATGGTCGTTTCTATATTTTTATTTCTCTAAAGACTGCTCACTCAAAGAGAAATAAGCTACTGAGTATAAACGACCCAGATTGTCAATAGTAGAGACTTCAGAAAAATGCAAACTTGTATAGAAAAAAAAATCCAATTCATCAAGTTTGGTTTAGGGACAGTTTTTTTTTCCTTTTACTTTGAAATTTCAATGTAAATTTTCTTATATATATATATGTATATATANAAAAATGCAAACTTGTATAGAAAAAAAAATCCAATTCATCAAGTTTGGTTTAGGGACAGTTTTTTTCCTTTTACTTTGAAATTTCAATGTAAATTTTCTTATATATATGTATATATATATTAATATTATACATTTATATTATTTTTAAATATTTTTTATTTTTTAGTAAAAATTCCCATTTACAAGTAGAAAGAAAATTATGAACATTTTTTTTAAACTTTGAGCTCCAAATTCTCTCCCAAAGTCCCATTTCCCATCATTTCTTGAGAAGGTAGCAGTTTGATATTGATTAGATCTGTGAAGTCATGTACAACATATTTCCATATTTTTTATGTTCTGAAAGAGATAACAAACAAAATAAAACAAAAAAAAAAAATAAAGATCATAATCAAAATAGAAAAGCCATCAGTGAATTCCCTAAGAAAAACATCCCAGGGTCGCATAGATTCAAAATTGAATTCTACTAAACAGTTAAAGAACAATTAATTCCAATATAAACTATCTGGGAAAATATCTGAAGAAGGAACTCTACCAAAATCCTTTTATGGCACAAATATGGTGTTGATAGATAACGCAGTTGGAGAAAAAAAAGAGAGAAGTAAAATTACCGACCAATCTCCCTAATGAACATTGATGCAAAAAATTTAATAAAATACTAGTAAGAAGATTATAGCAATATATAACAAGGATCATATACTATAACTAGGTGAGTTTTATACCAGCAATGCAAGGATAGCTCAATATTAAGAAAACTACCTGATTTTCCACATCTAAAACAATAGCAACTATGTGATTATCTCAATAAATGCAGAAAAAAGTTTTTGACAAAATAATGTACCTATTCCCATTTTAAAAATATAGAACATAAAAACTTTCCTTAAAATAACAAAAAGCATCAATCTAAAACCATCATCAAGCATTATCTATAAATAGGATAAGCCTTCCCAATAAGATCAAGAGTGAAGCAAGAATGCACTTTATCAGGGGGCAGCTGGGTAGCTCAGTGGAGTGAGAGCCAGGCCTAGAGACAGGAGGTCCTAGGTTCAAACCCGGCCTCAGCCACTTCCCAGCTGTGAGACCCTGGGCAGGTCACTTGACCCCCATTGCCCACCCTTACCAATCTTCCACCTATGAGACAATACACCGAAGTACAAGGGTAAAAAAAAAAAAAAAAAAAAAAAAAAGAATGCACTTTATCAGCACTACTATTAAATATTGTACTAGAAGTGTTAGCTATACCAATAAGAGAAGAAGAAATTAAAGAAATAAGAATAGGCCAGTGATGACAAACCTATGGCACAGGTGCCAAAGATGGCACACAGAGCACTATCTGTGGGCACTTGTGCTGCCTTCCCCCCAACCCCATCCCTAAACTTTATTACTAGAAAGGCAAAGGGATTTGGGAAGAACTGCTCACTTCCCCATCTCCATCATGCCTAAAGACATTTTTTCACAACACCCACCCTCTGCCCAGCAGCCCAATGGGAACACACAGTGAGTAAGGTTGGAAGCTCATAGGTGGCAGAGCTGGAGGGGAGCACAGTGCTCGGCCACTCCCCTCTCCCTCTCTATGTGCTTCTGAGGACATTCCTCTCTTCATCCACCTCTCTACCCAGCAGCCCAATGAGTGCTTCCTCCCTCCACTGTCTGGGGTGAAGGAGGGCCAGGTTGAGGGCCACAACACATAGTCTTTGGTAGGTGGACTGGGCATGGCACTCCATCTCTAAAAGGTTCACCATTACTAGAATAGGCAATGAGGAAATAAAGCTATCACTTTTTGTAGAAGGTATATTGGTACACTTAGAAAATACTAAAGAACTAATAAAAATAATAAAAAAATTAGTAATTTTAGCATATGATATGAAATAAATCCATCAATATTTCTCTATACTACCAATAAAATTAAACAATAAGATATAGAAATTAATTTACTTCAATTAATTTACATAGTCAGTGCCATAATAACCAAAACTACCAAAATTATTTCACAGAATTAAAAAATAATAATAAAATTCATCTGGAAGAACCAAGATTCAAGAATATCAAGGAAATTAATGAAAAATGTAAGTTTTGCAAGATTTTTCAAGAAGCCATGCCTGTGGGCACAGTTTGCAGTTGGACACTTGGAATCTTGGGAGATTCCTGATGTCATCCTGGGGCATGAGACCAATTGTCGACTGTGCCCTATATAAGGGAGGCAGAGACTGGACCCTTGGACTCATTCTGGAGCCTGGGATCCAGGGTGGAAGGGTGGAGAACATGGGTTTAGATAACTTAGGTAGGATTTATATAACTTAGCTGACAAATAGCAACAATTCATTGTCAAACCAAACAATCTCTGAAGCTACAAAATATATTTCAACCAATTATTCTTCATCTGGCCCAGGGCTTGTCAGCCCTGGGCCAGGAGTCAAACATCAATTGATCAAGCTACCATCTAATTTGTCTACAGGCAAGCAGTGTCCACCAAAGCAGGCCAGATCAACCAGTGGCCTGCCTGGGCCAGTGGGCCTGGTTAGTTCAGCTGTCAACATTCTAAAGCTGTTAGATATAATACTTATAACTAGGATAAAACTACATTTAGGGATTTTTAATAACCCTCTTCCCTTCTACCAGTTCCCCCTTTGTTTTGATTTACAACAGTAAAAGCCTTCTTTTTTAAAAGTCAATCTAGCTACTGACCTTTTGTTGGTTTGACCTGGCAATAGGTCAGCCTCAAAGAAGTCTTAGGGCAAGTTGAAGGGTCAGAGGAGGATTCAGCCTTATTCCCTGAAGTTAAACTTTACTGCCATCAGTTATACCATTTGTCAGATATGTTATAAATATATCAGTTATTTCTGATACCATTGATTAGATTATCATTAACTGAAAAATCAATTGGAGCCAGGGAACTAATCTTCTTGAAGAAATACACTGTGATTGGTTGAGGGGATTCTACAGGAAGTTTAGTTGAGATATCTGATTTCCTGTTTATACTTAAGGAAAGTTTAAAGCTCCCTTACCAACTGGGGCTTTCTGCTTTACCTTTTCTTAGTTATTACATCTTTATAATCAAGTCCCTCAACCATCATAACAAAAAGTAAAGGGAAGTGGCTTAGTTATCCTGGACCTCAAACCATATTATACAAGGTCAGTCTTCAAAAAAATCTGACATTGGTTAAGAAATAGAGTAGTGGATTACTGGAATATATTAGTCATTCAAAACATAGTAGCAATGAAACCATAGTAATCTAGTGTTCGTCAGACCCCCAAATCCAAACTTTTGGAAGAACTCACTATTCAACAAAATTCCTGTGGGAACTTGAAAGCACTATGGCAGAAATTTTGTCTAGTTTCACAACATGAAGAATATGGAAATATGTACTGTATGACAACATATGTACAACTTTTATCATTTATCCTACCATCTTGAGGAAAGGAAGGAGTGAGAGAGAAACAATATGGACCACAAAATTATCAAAATGATTATTTTAAATTGTGTAATCTGGAAAGAAAATAAAAATTAAAAAAGAAAAAAACTATGCTTAATACACATTCAGACTATCAGTTCTCTTTCAGGAGGTGGATAGCATTTTTTTTATCATAGGTCCTTTGGAATTTTCATGATCAAATTAGCTAAGTCTTTCACAGATGATCATCCTTACAATATTGAGGTTCGTATATTGATTTCTCTGTCACCCTAGTAAGTGGATTTGTTCTTTTCTTCTTGTTTGCTTTTTTCTCTCTCTATTTCTTGATTTTGGAACTTTATTATAATGTCAGGAACTGTTCCTGATGTGGAAATGGGGGACAACTAAACTACATTCTATTCTTTCTTCTTCCTATATGTTGTATATTTCTACTTCAGATATGTTAAAGAACACAAAAAAAAAGCAAAAAAAAATTCTTTAAGATTAATTTTCCAGAGGAGAAGAAAGATGATAGGTGATGAATGACTGGATGTGAGGTCCAGGTGTAGGTTTAAACCCATCATTACAGCTGTGGACAGAGAGAGTAGCTTAAAAGGAGGCCAGCTCCTTGCAAGCAAAAGATAGTGAAAGAAAAAGATAGATAGGAAGACAAAGAGCAAACACCAGAATGATTGGAAGAGATAAAGCCAGTAAAGGCAAAACACACAGCACAAAGATTGTGGCTAGGTATTCCATTTATTAGGACAAAGAGCAAAAATTTTATAGAATGTGAATGTTAAGCATTACATCATGTGACAGGCATAACTTTCCCACAGAATATTGTTTATGAAAAGATTTTACCCAAAACATCTCTAAATCTATTCTACAAACTCAAGCAATTGAGGAATAATAATAATAACTTAGGGATATATAGGAATCAGGGGAAAAGAGAGTCTGTGTCATTTGGTCATGACATTACAAAAGCTTTGGTCATTAAAATAAAAAACAACTCAAGGATTACTAGGAAGGAAGCTTTTGGGAGATATCTTTAGCTAGAAAGTACTTTTGAGCTGATATTTTGAGATCCAGCCATGCCATGGCTTACTCACAAGCATGTTTTATATAGCTTCTTTTCCTCAGCAGATTTAATATGTCTTAGGTCCCTCCATAAATGTCTTGAATTTTAGAGTATTTTGCACTAATATTTTTATAGATAATTCTCATCGATTGGAAATTTTTGATGTCTTTGTGTTTGTGTGATCTGGATAAAGGTGTGGTCATTGCTTTCCTGGTTTGCAATTTGGCCATTATCCACTTTGGTCTTTTGTCCTGATTCTTAGAGATTGCAATTAATAGTACTCCTCAGCATTCCTGTTCTCTTAGTACTAAAAATATATTTTTTTCATCAAGCTCCTGATCCCTTGAGGCAAAAAGTGATATTGTCTCAGGGTTTCTATTCCCTGGTCAAAAGTGTTCCACTCTTCATTGTATCAAGGGTTTATACATACATATATATATATATATATATATATATATATATATATATGTAGCTTATTCTGTATCACAGTGTTATACTTATCACAGCACACTATTGACTGATGTAATGAAAGGTGACCAACTACAGCACTGTGTTTTGTATCCTGGGTACTAATTGGCTCAGTGATTATACGTCAATAAGAATGTGAAAAAAGGTTTATAGGAGAGTGGGAAAGGTTTGTAATGCCTTTATATATATATATATATATATATACATATATATATATATATATAATAAAATACATATAACACTGCTACTTCATGGATTTTCACCTGTCGCAGGGGGCTCTGGAACATAATTCCCATTATAGGTGAGGGATCACTGCATAGGAAATGGAGTGGTAAAGCCAGGAGTGGATATAGGAAATGGTGTGGCTGAACAGTATCTGGTCCTGTGTTTAGTGCTATTACCATGGTTCCTTGTAATCTCTTTCTAACCAATTTCTAGATCCTCTTACTTTCTCTGGCTTGAGGATTCCCAAATATTCTGCTTCTTCAATCACTCTTACCATTGAAATTTCATCCACATAGACTCTAGGTCAGCCTTTTTCCTTAGGTCAAAGATTACTATTTCTATCTTCTTATGTTGTCTTGAGATGGAAGAAGGTTTCTCTGTGATCTTTTATTAGCTTTGTCACACCAGAATTTGATTTGAGGTGTTATTTTAAAGTTGCTTAAATTGGGATATTGGAAAACTCTGCTGAGCACTTTCCCCTACCCTGCCATTTTGACTTCACTGCTGGTATTATGTCTATCTCATGTTTTAAGGTATATTCTAAAAGCCATGTTATTCAAAACGGCTCTATGAAATAGGCAGCAAAAATGTTATTGTCTTCACTGAACAGATAAAAAAAGACAAAGCAATTCAATAATTTGCTCATGTTTAACTAGCAAGTTTTCAACCCTATCTTCCTGATTATATTTTCCACCATGGCATAAATTACATTCTATTCCCTCTTCTTCCTATGTGTTTTATATTTCTACTTCAAATATGTTAAAGAATGAAGAAAAAAACAAAAAAAATTATTTAAAATGAATTTTCCAATCTTTGAGACCAGGTGATGTTTCTTGTTTATATGTAGTGAAATTTATTTCTTTTTATTGCATTATATTTTTGCAGTAAATTTTCCCTTACAAAAAATGTTCTAGTAAGTATTCTTATCTATTGTTCCTCTTAAGTAATTTAAACACTAGTTGGTAAGGCATGAACTACTATATAGTCTCTAAATAACTGAAATTGAGAATCACACAAAGGTCAAGAGTAATTCAGATTGGACATGACCAGACTGTAATCACCTTACAAATAAGGAATTAGAAAAGAGTTGTATAAAGGATGCCATCAAAGGACATATGGCCAGAAAAGAAATTGAGCTGATTATCTGCTAAGAGCAAGGACTAACTGATGTACAGTTCAAGAGATATGTTGGGATATTTATAATGTCAAGGGAATATGAAAAAAAAAAAAGATTTCTTAGTGTATTGGATATTCTTCCTTTTGCAAGCTTCTGGGAGAATATGGTTGAAATTGTGGAATAGGAATAAGAATAGGAATAGGAATAGATGTTGAATAAGATAGGAATGTCAATTTATAACTCTCTCATTGAAAGGAATAGCCAATTTTATGATGTTACAAATCCAGTTGAATATCATAAGTAGGTGTTAACAGCATGCCTGACATGGTCTTAAGTGACTCAATTCATTGAACATTTAATAAAAGAATATTGAATCACCGCTAACATGGAAGAGGATATAAAACAAGGATACTCTGATACTTAAATACAGCAGACATAGTCTGATTCATTTCCATTTGGAACTCCATCTAGAGAGTATGATAGGGTGTAATGATTTGCATGGTCTTTAGACAGACATTCACCAAATTAAAACCATGTAACTACATATAGGTGGGACCTTTTATGCCTCAAAGTGACCAAGCTGCCATGCCAATATAACTAGATCTTCCAAAAACCTGCATCAAGGGAGTCACAATTTGATTTTCCTATGCTTCCTCAAGGCCAATCAAATAATGACTTTATCCTGTTATCCTAATTTGTATTGTAGGAAGTGAGGAAAATCTTGGTAGATATCAGTCCTATCAGAGTAGTGTCTCTTAATTGGAATGGGTAAAATGATTAGGTTTCATGGTTTCATGGTTGGGAAATTATGCTGAAAAACCTAATCACAGTGTTTAAATCCCTTAAGAGGATAACAATGGTGGCTGCAGCCGTGGCAAGAGCACGTCAGGACTTGGCAGCCACGGAAGAAACATTCAAATCGCATCAACCACCCTCCACAAGACCATAGAAGAACAAAAGTGACTCAAACTAAATACTGGCATGGAAGAAACAATAGAAGAAAGGGTGAAGTAGTGTTCTTGCCCAGAACAATGTGGAGAGACAGCAAGGAGGATCCCTCTCACTAGGGTATGAGGAAAGACTGCTGAGCAAGTCCCAGCAGAGCCCATATGGAATACAGTACAGGCAACTGGGGAAAGAACACAGCTGGCTTGATCCATCCTCAGCAGAACTCAGATCAATAAAGAATGAGGAACATGGGAAAGAGCACAGAAGATTCCATCCAGTTTCAAAGAACAGAGTAAGTACAGAAACCAATATAATACAGAACACTCAGCAGAAGGAGGAAAACAGCCCTACATAATTCAGGAAGAACAGAGGCCAGGCACAACACATCCTAGTTAATGGTGGGAGGAACTCAGCCCAACAATGCCCAATCTTGCAAGATTGAGCAGAACCCAACTAGGACCAGCTGCACTGAACAGCTGCAAACCTCAAGATATCAGGCTATAAGTCTGCCTCTACAGAGTGCTCAATCGGAGACCAAAACAACCCAGGTACAGTACCTACATATGTCAGGACTCCCTCCACCAAGGAACACAGGAAAGCTTCTGTATATAGACAAATTTGAGGGAAAAAATAACCCCCAAATAAGAAAAAGCCTAATCTAGAAACATCTCAATAAGAACTGACTAAAATACAAGCTCAGAAGAAGATAGCAATACAAAAATGAAATCCTGTAAGACCTCAGAAGAAAATGTGAAAGGATGTCAATCCTAAAATAAACCTCTAGACGAACTTCAGAAAAAGAAAGAAAGATAGAAAAGCAAATAATAAGAAAATTAGAAGAGAAATTAGAAAAGAAAATGATATAAAAATCAACATATTTGAAACAAATTACTAAAGGAAACATTTTCCTAAAAAATGTAAATATAATACCTCAAAAAGGAAAATAATTCTGAGAAAGGAAATATAAATCCTCAAAAAAGAAGATGAATCCTTAAAAAATTAGAATTGGAAAAAAATGGAAGCTACTGACTTCATGAGAGAGCAGGAAACAATAAAACAAATTCAAAGCATGAGAAAAAAGAAAATTGGAAAAAATGTAATTGGAAAAACAACTGACCTAAAAATAGATCCAGAAGAGATAATCTAAGAATCATTGGATTGCCTGAAAGTCATGATACAATAAGAAAATGTGGATCCTGCATTAAAAGAAATTATCAAGTTAAAGTGCCCTGATGTTCTTGAATAAGAGGGGAAAATAGAAATTGAAAAAAATCACCAATTATCACCTAAAGGAAATCCCAATTTTAAAAATCTAAGGACTATTATAGCTAAGACCCAAAGCATCTTAGCCAAGGAGAAAATACTACAAGAAATAGGAAGAAAAAAAAAACAAATATTGTGGAACCAATCAGGATTACATAAGACCTAGAAACTTCTCTATTAATGAATTAAAAAGCATGGAACATGTTATTCTGTAAGGCAAAGGATCAGGCCTATAACCAAAAAATCATCTACCTAAAGCAACTGAATAATATTTCAGGGGAAGAAATGGGCATTTATCAAAATAAAGGAATCCCATTCCTTACAAAACAGCAAGAGTTAAAAAGAAAACTCAATAATCACATTTGACACTCAAAACAAAACTAGCAGGAAAAAAAAGAGAAGGAAATCAGTGATGCTAAATTAATCACATCCCCTACATGGGAAAATGGTTCCTAAGATACTTAAGATTTCTATAGCAGAAGAGATACGTAATATATTTAAAGTGACTTAAGGGAAACAATAGTATTAAAATGATTACATTCTTTTCATAGAAAAATAATAAATATAACTTTAGAATAATTATGATACAAAAGTTTCCTAAAGTATTTCATAGTATTAAATAGTTAAATTCAGAATATTTAATAATACTTAATAGTATGAAATACTTTAGACATCTCTTGTACCACAAGTATTTTAAGTATTCTAGTTATCATTTTCCCATAAAAGGAATGTAATCATTTTAACACCATACATATCAAAGTATGGAAATCTATTTTACAACACACTATGAAAAAATCTTTATAACAAATCTCTCTGACATAGGTTTCACATCTCAAATATATAGAGAACTGAGTCAAATTTATAATAAAATGCATTTTCCAATTAACATAATTTTAAAGGATATGAACAAGAAATTCTCAGATGAAAAAATTAAAACTATCTTTATTCATAAGAAAAATGCCCCAAATCACTATTCATTAGAGAAATGCAAATTAAAAGAACTGAGGTACCATCTCACATCCATCAGACTGGCTAACATGACAAAAAAAAAGAAAATGATATATATCGAAGAGGATGTGGAAAAACTGGGACATTAATACACTGCTAGTGGAGTTGTGAATGGATACAACCATTTTGGAAAGTAATCTGGAGCCATGCTTAAAGGGTCATAAAACTGTATACCCTTTGACCCAGCAATATTACTACTATGTCTATACTCCAAAGACATTAAAGATAGGGGAAAGGAACATACTTACATAGAAATATTTTAGTACCTATTTTGTGGTAGCAAAGAACTGGAAAATGAAGAGTTGTCCATCAATTTGAACAAGTTGAGTTATATACTTGTAATGGAATACTATTATATCATAAGAAATGACAGACAAGATAATCACAAAAAAAATCAGAAAGACATATGAAGTAATACAAAGTGAAGTGGGCAGAACTATTGGAATATTGTACACTAAAACAATATTTGATGATGAAATGTGAATGACTTAATTATTATCAATAAAGTAAAAACCCATGACAACTCAAAGAGATTCATGACCAAAAAAAAAAAAAAAAAAAAAAAAAAAGGTTATCCACTGCCCTGGACGGAAAAGGAATCAGAATGTCAGAATGCAAGTTGTAACATACCATTCTTTATTTTATTCCCTTCATGATTTTTTCTCTGGTGTTAGTAATTTGTCTTCTTTCAAAACATGAGCATAGAAATGAGTATTATATGATAATGTTTACAACTTATAATATATTACTTGCATCTCTAGAGAAGGGGAGGAATAAGATGGAGAGAGATAATTTGGATTGCAAAATATCAGGAACCAAATATAGAAAAATGGAACTGATATGTTATTTGTACAAACAAAAATGTAGTATAATAAAAAATTTAAAAGCATAATCACAGCCTATCCATGGTATCAATTAAACCATATCTAGCAAATTTCTTTGCTCTCAAAATAACTTGCAAAAGAAATATGTAAAAGGACCAGAAGTCACATGGCAAATTTACTTCCAGAAATTTAGAAGAGAAATTTCACTTACCTGAAGGCCAGGATATTTGTCAGTTCAATTTAGCATCAGACCATTCCATCAAAGAGATAGCCACATCCTAGTTATAGGTTTAGCACACTGGAAATTAAATTATGCCAGGGTCCAAGGCCTGACAATGTTCTGGGGTCCCAAAGGGATAAGAGTGAATGAAATGAAATAAGGAGGATGAAGAAATGTCAGGAGGACCAGAGATGCTGATGGCAAACAATGGAGATCTTATTGAGGGGAGTGAGGATTTTTATTACAAACTGGTGTTTCTACCCAAACTTCTCCATATACATGGTAGCAGGCTATGTTTGAATAGTAGCAGGTAATAGTTAACAGAGAGCTCTGAGGGACACAATGCAACCTGTCATTATCATGATCTATTGTATACATCTCGTACAGGGATTGGAGGATTGGGGTTGTTCATAGGGTACATGAAACATACACAAAAGGTCTGTTGGGCATACCGTTGCCTTCAGGGGTTACCAGGGATATAGGATACAAAACATGCCCTAGATTAAGGAGAATGCGGCTGGAGATTTTCCAGCTGAGAGTCTCTTCAATTAGGGGTCCTAACAAAATTACATGTCAGAATTCTTATGCCTTGAATTACTTCTCCATTACATTAACTTAATTGTGAATATTAGAAATACTACTATGTTTTAGAGAAATTCTAGGCAATAGGTATGGTATGAGCAAAACATGAATTGTAGAAGTTCATGGTGAATTTTGAAGTGCAGTGAATTCATAAAAGGGGATGATGGGTGATAGTTTGGAAAAGAAGACTGGCATTAGCATTTGAGGGATTATAAAGTCACGCACTGAACTTCATCCTTTTGAAAATATAATATAAACTATAAACTAAAAGCTTTAAGGGATAGGTAAAAGGTAACATCAAAGCAATATTTGAAAATTTATCTGGAAGCTTTATACAAAGTGGATTGTAACATATATGGCTATATGTAGGATAATAACTTAGGAAATAATTTTAACACTTCAATCCTTATCTAGCCAACATTTTGCTTTATTCAAAGATATGATGGAGTCTCCATAAAATGAAACTAAAAACTGCTACAGATAGGCCATCAAATATAACTTATTTTTAATTACATCAATAATCTTTCAATGATACATTTATCTGGATCTTACATAAATGTATACACCAATAAAATGTATTGGCATAATGCTTTAAACATATGTTTTTAGCCCTGGGGATGGTTCCAGCCCTTCTTTGATGGATGAATAAAGCAGTGTTCGAATGAACTCAAAAGCAAAATGTCTTCAGTTAAAAGGATTCTATTTAGACAGTGTGTATGGGTATGATCCCAAATTAATAAAAGAAGATTGAAAAAGAGGATGCATTCGGTAAGAGGTAAGGGAGGGGATAAAAGAAAAGAAAATGTCTCACATTAGAAAAAAAGGTAGAAAAAAAGATTCTACAATAGAGGGCAAAAAGGGCATAGAGGGGTAAACCCTTGAACCTCACTCTCATCTGAACTAGTTCAAACATGGATGGATGGATAGATAGATGCATAGATATATAGATACACAGATATAGGTAGATATAGGTAGAAATAAGTACATATACATATATATATATAAACATAAAAAATATGTAAAAACTACATCTGCTAAAGAAACTGCAACCTAAAGTAGGGGCAGCTGGGCTAGCTCAGTGGATTGAGAGCCAGGCCTAGAGACGAAAGGTCCTAGGTTCAAATCCGGGCTCAGACACTTCCCAGCTGGGTGATCCTGAGCGACTGTGTGACCCATTGCCTACTGGTTGTGGCCCTATGCTCATTGAATGGAGTCCCAGGATAAATATATATATATATATATATTTAGGGTTACAACAGAGAAGTAGGAGGGGAAAAGGCTAAGAGCAATTGGAGATATAAAAAGAGTATCTATAATGGAGACAGTAAACAAAACCTTAATAGATGTTTTAGGATGAAACAGAATTAAAAAATAAAAGTATAAAAAGATCAAATTTGATAGGGAAAATTTAGTTAGCAATGATAATTATTAGTGTAAATGGGACTAATTTACCAATAAAGGGAAAATACATAGCAAAATGGATTAGAAACCAGAAACCCTCAATATATTGTTTACAAAAACTTAATTGAAAATGAGACATACGAAGAATTAAAATAAGGGGCAGAATCTATTATGCTTAAGCTGAAATAAAAAAAAAATGTAGGAGTAGCAATTATGTTCTCAGACAAAGCAAAAGCAAAAAAGAGATTAAATTAAGAGAATTAGTCATGGAAACTGTGCAATTTGAATCTGTTACCCTAAAAACTAGGATCCCCAGCAAAACTATGTTTCCCAGGACCCTACTCACTTCTTGTCTTTACATACGGGATATAAATTAGGTGGAGTTTTGTGTCTAGTTCTCTTTCCTTCCTGTCACAACTTTGGTGGAGCAGGGATTTCGAGCAGGTAGAAAAACTTAGTCACGTGGCTCTGTTTTGTCAGATAATAAACTTAATAAAAATAATAATTGAAGTATTAGACACTAATTTAAATCTTACAAAACTACATTTTGCTGAAAGGTACCATAGATAATGAAATAATATCAGTATGGAATATATATTACCAAATGTCATAATAGAAATTTCTTTTTTTTTAAACCCTTACCTTCCATCTTGAAGCCAATACTGTGTATTGGCTCCAAGGCAGAAGAGTGGTAAGAATAGGCAATGGGGGTTAAGTGACTTGCGCAGGGTCACACAGCTGAGAAGTGTCTGAGGCCAGATTTGAACCTAGGACCTCTTGTCTCTAGGTCTGGTTCTCAATCCACTGAGCTACCCAGCTGCCCCTAATAATAGAAATTTCTTGAAAGAAAAGTTAAATTTAAAAAATAGACAGTAAATCTATTCTACTAGGATTCTCAATTTATCTCTTTCAGAATTGGATAAATATAACATAAAATAAATAAAAAAGACATTAAGGAGTTGAATAGAATCTGAGAAAATTTATATATAACAGATGTCTGTAGAATACTAAATGAGGATTGATATCCTTTTTTTAAGCTGCACATGGCACTTTTACAAATATTAACCTTATATTAGGGTATAAAAACTTCAAAAACAAGTGCAGAAAAGCATAAATCTTAAATTTCCAGAAAATCATGCATTAAAAACTATATTCAATAAATGACCTTGAAGGAATAGATTAAGATTTAATTGGAAACTAATTAATATAATTCTAAACAGGAGTGGGTGAAAGAATAAATCATTGAAAAAATATTTTTAAAGAAAATAGCAGCAAGACAACATACTAAAATTTATGAGATGCAGTCGGTGAAAATTTATATCTCAAATATTATATTAGTAAAAGAGAAAGAACAGATTCATGAATTAGACATGCAAATAAAAAGTTAGAAAAAGAGTAAAGTTAAATGTTCAATAAACACCAAAATAGTTATGAAAATCAAAGAAATTTTTAAATGAAAGTAAAAAGCTAAATTACTAAATGAAACTAAAAAATAGCTTTAGGGGAAAAACACAATAAAACAGATACATTATTGGTTGACTTGATTTTCAAAAAGGAAAAGCAAAGTGTGAGTTTCTGAAGTGAAAAAAAACTGAATATATAGGCAATGGATATGAAATAAAAGTAATTATTACTAGGTATATAATACAACTCTATGTTAATAAAACTATCAATATAAATAAAATGAATGGATATTTACAAAAATATAAATTGCCTGGGTAAACAGAAGAGAAAATAAAACTTTTAAATAACATTATTTAAGAAAAAGAAATTGAATATACCATAAAGAAGCTTACTAAGAAAAGATTAATAGGAACAGATGGGTGTACAAGCAAATTGTAAAGAATAATTAATTTTAATATTATATAAATTATATTTTATAAAAATTTTGGGAAATGAAGTAAAGATGATCTTCTCGAACCTTCATCCTAGGGCATAAATAAGGTTTAAATATGTCTACCAGGGCTTTTTTAAAAACCTAATTCAGGGTTAAGATGGCGGCAGAGTAAGGAGCAGCTGCTCGATCTCTCCTAACCAATGCATACAAGACTCCTCAAGGGGACATAAAAACGAATCCAGACTAACGAAGGAACCCCACAACAGGGCACAGCATTGAAGGTACACAGAATCGGGGCATTTCCATGCTATAAAGGGGTGAAACAGCTCTCACTAAAACGTGAGAGGAAGAAGCCCCTCCACCCCACACACACACACACACACACACGCACACCACGCACAGAGCCAAGGCCAATGCACAAGAGTGAAAACAGGAGTGGGGCAACCAGTAAATCACTACCAGCCCCAGGGCTTGTACCTGTGAGCTGCCAGATGTGGGACCCCAAGTGGCTGGGGGAACCCACGGACTTTCCCCAGCGTCTACGGGGGTGAAGGCTCTGCCCCTGCACGAAGAAAGATCCCTAAAGCAGGGACTTTCCCCAGCTTCTACACAGTGAAGGCTCTGCTCCGGGAGGAATAAAGATCCCTAAAGTAGGGACTTTCCCCAGCTTCTACTCGGTGAAGGCTCTGCCCCTGCTTGAAGAAAGATTCCCTAAAGCAAGGACATCCCCCAAGCTTCTAAGCAGGTGAAGGCTCTGCCCCGGGTGGAATAAAGAACCCTAAAGCAGAGACTTTCACTGGACCACATGTGCTGGTGAATGCAGTGTCCCAGGCAGAATAAAGATTTCCAGCACAGGCTAGGACATCCAGTGAGGACCCAGGGCAGATGAGAGCGAGGCTGTGGAAGCAGCCCCCAAGATGGCTGAAGGAGCCTCGGGCAGAGGGGCAGACTGGGGACCACCAGGAGGTCTGACCCCAAGGACAAGAAGACCAGAACCATCAGAAGCTTAGAAAGCAAAAGCAGACCATGAGTGTGAAGAAAAAGCTGAAAAGGGGAGGGGCTAACAATGGCAAGCTGGGCCTTCAGCCATAAATCAACTACCCATCAAAACTGACTATATACTTCCAGGGGAAAGTATGGGCATTCAACAAAATTGAAGATTTCCAAGTTTCTGCACAAAAGAGACCAGGACTAAATGGAAAGTTTGATACCCAACCACAAAAATCAAGAGAAACATGAAAAGGTAAATAAGAAACAGAGGGAAAAGAAAGAAAACTCAAAATCTTTTAAACTTGACTCTTTAAGGGCATAAATATGATCTAATTATCTGTATTACTAGGTGGAGAAATGCAATGTATAATTCTCTGTAGTGAACTCTATTCACTATTATAATATTCACTATTATAGCAACCAGAAGAATAATTCATAGGGAGAGGACAGGATACTAAATGGTCTAAGATGACATGGGGGGTGGGAAAGAGGGAGGGAATAGTAGGGGACACCAAGAAAAATCTGAGTAAATAAGAAAAATTGGATATTCTTTTACACACAAAGAGGGCATGAGAAGGGGAAGCGATAAATACTACCATAAGAAGGAGAGGAAGAGAGCAATAAGAGGTAATAATCAAACCTTACTCTCAGTGTAATCAACCCAGAGAGGGAAGAGTAGCTTTATTATCCATTCGGATAAAAAACTATATCTAACCCTACTGAGAAAGTCAGAAAGGATAAACCAAAGGGAGCAGGGGAGTGGGGAGGTCAAAAAAGGGACGGGAGAAGAAGGGAGAGGGAATTCATTAGGTCTTTAAAAAACAAAAATAGGGGAATAACAAGGGAGGGGGCAGAAAGGGAAGTCAATCAAGGGAGGGGATAAGGGATACTGGCTCAAAGCAAACCACTGGTTTAAAAGGAAATAGTGTAAGAAGAAGGGGTGGGTCTAGGGGAGGATACAAAAATGTCACTGAATACACAACTAACAATTGTAACTCTGAATGTGAACGGGATGAACTCGCTCATAAAATGGAAGCAAATAGCAGAGTGGATCAGAAACCAAAATCCTACCATATGTTGTCTACAAGAAACACATATGAGGCGGATAGACACAAACAAGTTCAAGGTTAAGGGTATGAGCAAAATCTTTTGGGCATCAAATGAGAAAAAGAAGGCAGGAGTGGCTATTATAATCTCTGACAAAGCCAAAATAAAAATAGATAGGATTAAAAAAGACAGAGAAGGTCATTACATCCTGATTAAAGACAGTATAAACAATGAGGAAAATAACACTGCTCAATATATATGCACCAAGTGGTATAGCATCCAAATTCATAAAGGAGAAACTGGCAGAGCTCAAGAAGGAAATAGATAGTAAAACCATAATAGCGGGAGATCTAAATATTCCTCTTTCAGATCTAGATAAATCAAACCAAAAAATAAGAAAGAGGTAAGAGAGATGAATGAAGTCCTAGAAAAATTAGATTTAATTGATATGTGGAGAAAAATAAATAGGGACAAAAAGGAATACACCTTCTCTTCAGCTGCACATGGTACATTTACAAAGATTGACAATGTAATAGGGCATAGAATCATTGCAAACAAATGCAGAAGAGCAGAAATAATAAATGTAACCTTCTCAGATCATAATGCAAGAAAAATAATAATTAGTAAGGGCACCTGGACAGTCAAATCAAAAACCAATTGGAAATTAAACAATATGATTCTCCAAAACCAATTTGTCAAAGAAGAAATCATAGAAAAAATCAACAATTTCATTGAAGAGAATGACAATGATGAGATGTCCTACCAAACTCTGTGGGATGCAGCCAAGTCAGTACTCAGGGGGAAATTTATATCCTTGAGTGCATATATTAACAAATTAAGGAGGGCAGAGATAAATGAATTGGGTATGCAACTCAAAAAATTAGAAAGAGAGCAAATTAAAAACCCCCAGATGAATACTAAATTAGAAATACAAAAAATTAAGGGAGAAATTAATAAAATCGAAGGTAAAAAAAAAACTATTGAATTAATAAATAAGACTAGAAGCTGGTATTTTGCAAAAACTGATAAAATAGACAAAGTACTGGTCAATCTAATAAGAAAAAGGAAAGAAGAAAACCAAATTGACAGTATTAAAGATGAAAAGGGAGACCTCACCTCTAATGAAGGGGAAATTAAAGCAATCATTAAGAACTATTTAGCCCAATTATATGGCCACAAATATAACAATTTAGGAGATATGGATGAATATTTACAAAAATATAAATTGCCTAGATTAATAGCAGAAGAAATAGAATACCTAAATAATCCCATATCAGAAAAAGAAATTGAAGAAGCCATCAAAGAACTCCCTAAGAAAAAATCACCAGGACCTGATGGATTCACAAGTGAATTCTATCAGACATTCAAAGAGCAACTAATCACAATACTATACAAATTATTTGATATGATAAGCAAAGAAGGAGTCCTACAAAATTCTTTTTATGACACAAATATGGTACTGATCCCAAAGCCAGGTAGACCAAAAACAGAGAAAGAAAATTATAGACCAATCTCCCTAATAAACATAGATGCAAAAATCTTAATAGAATATTAGCAAAGAGACTCCAGCAAGTAATTAAGAATATCATCCACCATGATCAGGTGGGATTTATACCAGGAATGCAAGGATGGTTCAACATTAGGAAAATCATCCACATAATTGACCACATCAACAGTCTAACAAACAAAAATCACATGATTATCTCAATAGATGCTGAAAAAGCCTTTGACAAAATACAGCATCCATTCCTATTGAAAACATTGAAAAGTATAGGAATAGAAGGACCCTTCGTAAAAATAATGAACAGTATATACCTAAAACCATCAACCACCATTATATGCAATGGGGATAAATTAGAAGCCTTCCCAATAAGATCAGGAGTAAAACAAGGATGCCCATTATCACCTCTATTATTCAACATAGTACTAGAAACACTAGCAATAGCAATTAGAGAAGAAAAAGAAATTGAAGGTATCAAAATAGGCAATGAGGAGACTAAGCTATCACTCTTTGCAGATGATATGATGGTATACTTAAATATCCTAGAGAATCAACTAAGAGGCTAGTAGAAATAATCAACAACTTTAGCAAAGTGGTAGGATACAAAATGAATGCACATAAATCATCCGCATTTCTGTATATTTCCAACACATTAGAGCAGCAAGAAGTAGAAAGAGAAACACCATTTAAAATCACCGTAGACAATATAAAATACTTGGGAATCTATGTAACAAAACAAACACAGCTATTATATGAAAACAAATACAAAACACTTTCCAAACAAATAAAACTGGATCTAAACAATTGTAAAGCCATTAATTGTTCATGGGTAGGACAAGTTAACATACTAAAAATGAACATTCTACCCAAATTAATTTACCTATTTAGCACCATACCTATCAAATTACCAAAAAACTTCTTTACTGAATTAGGAAAAACTATAACAAATTTCATTTGGAATAACAAAAGATCAAGAATATCAAGTGAAATAATGAAAAAAATTGTGAAGGAATGGGGCCTAGCAGTACCAGATATTAAACTATACTATAAAGCAACAGTCATCAAAACAGTATGGTACTGGCTAAGAGATAGAAGGGAGAATCAGTGGAATAGACTTGGGGTTAATGATGTCAGCAAGACAGTGTATGATAAACCCAAAGAGCCCAACTTTTGGGACATGAATCGGCTATTTGACAAAAACTTCTGGGAAATTTGGAAAACAATATGGGAATGATTAGGTTTAGATCAACATCTCACACCCTACACCAAGATAAATTGAGAATGGGTGAACGACTTGAATATAAAGAGGGAATCTATAAACAAGTTAAGTGAACACAAAATAGTATACCTATCAGATATCTGGGAAAGGAAAGATTTTAAAACCAAGCAAGAGTTAGAGAAAATTACAAAATGTAAATTAAATGGTTTTGATTACATCAAGCTAAAAAGCTTTTGTACAAACAAAAACAATGTAGTCAAAATCAGAAGGGAAACAACAAATTGGGAAAAAATCTTTATATCGAAAAACTCTGACAGGGGCCTAATTACTCAAATATACAAGGAGTTAAATCAATTGTATAAAAATCAAGCCACTCCCCAATTGAAAAATGGGCAAGAGACATGAATAGGCAATTCTTAGGTAAAGAAATCAAAAGTATCAATAAGCACATGAGAAAGTGTTCTAAATCTCTAATAATTAGAGAAATGCAAATCAAAACAACTCTGAGGTACCACCTCACACCTTGCAGATTGGCTAAAATGAAAGAAGGGGAGAGTAATGAATGCTGGAGGGGATGTGGCAAAATTGGGACATTAATGCACTGCTGCTGGAGTTGTGAAATGATCCAACCATTCTGGCTGGCAATTTGGAATTATGCTCAAAGGGCTATAAAAGAATGCCTGCCCTTTGATCCAGCCATACCATTGCTGGGTTTGTACCCCAAAGAGATCATAGATAAACAGACTTGTACAAAAGTATTTATAGCTGCACTTTTTGTAGTGGCAAAGAACTGGAAAAGGAGGGCATGTCCTTCAATTGGGGAATGGCTAAACAAACTGTGTTATATGCTGGTGATGGAATACTATTGTGCTAAAAGCAATAATAAACTGGAGGAGTTCCAGGTGAACTGGAGAGACCTCCAGGAACTGATGCAGAGTGAAAGGAGCAGAGCCAGAAGAACATTGTACACAGAGACTGATATACTGTGGTAAAATCGAATGCAATGGACTTCTGTACCAGCAGCAATGCAATGACTCAGGACAGCTCTGAGGGATTTATGGTAAAGAACGCTACCCACATTCAGAGGAAGATGTTCAGGAGAGGAAACATAGAAGATAAACAATTGCTTGAACACATGGGTTGAGGCAGACATGATTGGGGATGTGGACTCAAAACGACCACACCAATGCAACTAACAACAATATGGAAATAGGCCCTAAACAAGGACACATGTTACAACCAGTGGAAATGTGCGTTGGCCATGCATGGGTGGGGGGAATGTGTGGGGTGAAGGGGAAAGTAGGGGCATGAAGCATGTAAACAGGTTAAAAGAATATTAATAAATGTTTAAAAAATATGTCTACTAGGGAGATCCAATACAGAAAGGAAACTATAAACAAGTTCCTTTAAGGAAAATCCAGGCTGTTTTAAAAACATAAAATACTGTCAAGGAGATTATAGCAATTTATTACATTTCACTATGACAAGGTTGAGTTTGTAGGGGGAATGCAGGGCTTGTTCCACATTTAGAAAACTATAAGCATTCTTGTCTATCTCACAATGAAGTCAACAAAAATTATACGATTATGCCATTAGCTGCAGAAAAAGCTTTTGACACAATAAAAAAAATCTACTTAAAACACTAGAAAGCATAGGAATAAATCGAGCCTTTCCTAAAATAAGCATTATCAATCTAAAGCCAAGAGCAAATCTTATCTATCCTGGGAATAAATAAGAAGCCTTTACAAAAAGATCAGAGGTGAAGCAAGGATGAATAATACCACCAGTATAATTCAATATTTTACTAAAAATGATAATTATATCAATAAGACAAGGAAACGGAATGAATAAAAATAGGCAACTTTGGAAACAAAATGATCACTTTTTATGGATGATATAATGGTAAACTTAGAGAACCTCAAAAAGTTGAAAAAACTATGAACTTTAGAAAAATAATTAAATAATTCGCAATTTGAAAAATATTAATGACATGAGTAGGCCAAACCAAAATAATAAAAATTACAATGCAATATAATTTAATTTATTTCATGCATATTGAACTATAAACAATTTATTTTTGTATAGTTAGGAAAAATAATAAAATTCATCTAGATGAAGATGAAGAATCAAGGGAATTAATGGTTTAAAAAATGAAGAAAAGTATCCTAGAAGCATCAGATCTTGAACTTTGCTATAAAGCAATAATCATCAAAGCAATCTGGTACTGGATAAGAAATAGAGTAATCATTCAATGGAATAAATTAGATGAAAAATATACAGAAGTAAATAGCCACTGTAACCAAATGTTTGATAAACCTAGAACTCACTCTTTGACAAAAACTGCTAGGGAAACTGAAAAGCAATTTCACAGAACCTAGGTATAGACTAACATTGCACAGCATATACCAAGATAAATCAAAATGGGTACATGCTTTAGACATACATTGCAATATAAGCAGATGAAGAGTTCATGGAGAAGATACTTGTCTGATCAATGGACAAGGGAAGAATTAATGACCAGAAAGAGATAACAGGAGGTAAACAGCATGATCACACTACATTAAAAATAAATAAAAAATAACATTTTGCATAGACAAAACCAATCTAACTAAAATTGGAACAAAAGCAAGAAACTGGGAAAAATTACAGGAAGTTCCTCTCTTAAAAGTCTCATATCTCAAACATTTAGTGAAATGAGCAAAATTTATTTTAAAAAAGAATCATCCCCCTATTGATCATTGTCAAGTTATAACTGGCAATTTTCATAAGAAATCAAAGTTATTAACAGGCATATGAAAAATACCATGTCATTAATAATATTTATAGAAATGCAAATTAAACAACTCTGAGATACCATCTAATATCCAGTATATTGGCTGGCATATCAAAAAAAGTAAAAAAAAATTCTGAAAGCGATTCATGAAAATAAGTATTTTAATGTCCTATTGGTGAAGTTCTGAATTGGTTCGACTATTTTGGGAAAACAGTTCAAAACTTTACTCAAAGAGCTACAAAACTGTGCATAGTCTGATCTAGGAATGCCACAAATAAATACATACTGCAATCAAATCAAAGGAAAAAGACCAATATGCAAAAAATATTTATAGTATTTTTTTATTGTAGCAAGGAATTAGAAACTGAGATGACCATCAATCAAGAAATGGCTAAAGAAGTTGTGGTATAACGTTTTAATGAATAGTATTTGCAATGACATAATAATTAGCATAACAATATTGTTTCAGAAAAACATTGGAAGACTTATATGACATGGTACAAGGTGAAGTCAGCAGAAGTAGGAAGATATTGTACACAGTAATAGCAATTTCACAACAAAAATCAGCTATGAAAAGACTGAACTATCCTCATCAATATAATGATCCATAACAATCCCAAAGGACTTATGATGAAAAATCCTGTCTACCACCAAATGAAAGAACTGAATAAATCCAAGTGAAAATTAAATCATATTTTTCACTCTATTTTTATTCCCTTCCCTTTTCTTTTGCAACATTTCTAATATTTCATAATGCACGGTCTCCATTGTCCTCATCATCCAAAACACATATGACTTCTAGTTGCACTCAAACTACCTTTTGCATATTATTTATCTCCCTTACTCTATTACTATGAACATTCCTGTCATAAAGAGTGGTGAGGTCATGCCACAATGTCTTTCATTCTCACTATAAAAATCTCCCTTCCTTAACTACAGGTTGAATTACTCCCACATAGCTGGAGGAAATAGTTAACATTCAGGAATCCTTTACTTAATGAATATTTGCTCATTGCTTATTTACAAAGCACTCTACTAGGTGTTGTCCTAACAGTATGAGATGTAAGGATAAAAATAAAAAAAAATTATTGACCTCTTTGAGACCAGAATGTATTGAGTATGTATACAAATAACCATAATTTAGCAAGATCTGTGACTATATAGACAGTGTAGATAAGTGGGAAAATAAGGAGATAGGAAACTTAGGTTCTTGTCTTAGTTGGAACAAAATTACTGACTACACAAAATAAATCTCCAATCTGATGTTTTCCCTTATCATCTTATAAATATCTAGATTTTAAAATAATTTCCACTTTGAGCTTTGAAATCATAAAGAGTTTCAAGTTTTTGGCTCAACACAAGGAGAAAGTTTCCAACAATCATCACTGTACAATAGTGTGATGGATTTCCTACAATGTTCTCCAATTGAATTAAATTCATGAGCATCTTTTAGCCCTGTTATGTTCTAGACACTGTATTCAGTCTATTTCCAATACCCTGTCTTCAGGCAAAGGTTAAATGGAAAATCTATTAGGGATGACCTAAGAAATCTTCACTGATTCTATGGTCATTGGTTGGCAGAAATCCTCCATTTGCCCCTGTGATTTTGAACCTACCCACATGATGATATAGGGACTATATCTTCTATTTCTTTAATATCTCACTATCCCTACTTCTTACTTTCCCATAATAGCTAGAATAATGTTTCATAATCTGTGTGTTTAATAAATATTTTGTATTGACAAAGGTCAAAAAAGTATTATATATATAAAGAAAGAAAATAAATATTTAAAGGAACATAATGATGATTTGAAATGCTGAGTTACAGTATCCATTGCAAAGGACTTCTGTAACAATGCATTTCCTTTTTTTCTTAGAAAATGCAAATGAATACATTTTTGAAAATCTATTATAAGCTGTAGCTCTGTAATTGGACAAAGCAACAACAATTATTACAACAACAACAACAACAACAAAACAAACCTGAGAGAAAACTATTGCTCTATGTGACCTCGGGTGATAAATATTAGATAATACACTAAATACAAGTTTGCAGTGTAATGAGAATCCCAAAAAGAACACTGCTATTTTAGGATAAAATTATGGAAGGCTTGGTTTAGAAACTATAAATAATTTCTTCTGTGCCCATGTTGAAATTATTGCTAAGCATGATTATCTGTTATCCAGCCCTTCTTCATAGATAGCTTAAAGTTCAAGGAGCAAAAAAGGCTCTGAATTCTGAATGACTCAGAATAACCTCAGTGTTCTACAACTAAGTTTTTTCCTCTCAGGAAGTCTTGATTTTAAATTTCCAGTTATAGTGACCTCTTTAACCTCATTTAAATATCAGGCAAAGCAGGTGACTCATTTGGGTCCTGCAAGTTTCAAATCCATATTCTAAGATGAACACAGAGGTTCTCTCCCTGAAGAATCATCATTGATATAAAGAAAAAAAAGTTCTTCATGAAAGAGATCTTTATTTCTTTTACCTTTATTTCCCTAAAAATTCTTTAGGGTACTATGTTGGCCTGCAGCTGCAATAGCAGCAACTAAAATCACATCTAGCAAAAAGAAAATTATAAAATAACCTGCAAGGGTATGCATGGTAGAAGAGGGAACCTTTTTTTTCCCTTCAGTTTATAATTTGCATTTCCTTTCACCTGGATAGAAGTCAAGGAAAAAAAAAAGCATCAAAGTGAAAGAACAGAGCCCAGTGGTTCCATCCAGGCTCTTGGAAGATAAATTGCTTGAGAGGCCCAAGGGCAATTAGAAAGCTGCCAACACAGCATCCTGGGGAAAGTGCCAAGAGAAAAATGCTAAAACTGGAAAGACAATTTTCACAATGCAACATATGGGCTCCATGATGACCGAGAAGGGCTTATTGGTGACCACAGGTGCTGATCCCCTGGCAAAAGCAGAAAAGAAGAAGGGCAATGGCAATCAGGGGAACAAATAGAAACAATGAATGATGAGGTTTATCCAGTCCCTAGTGCAGTTCAAAATCCATCCCCTTACAAGCCTGACAGACATCTCAATGATAAATCCATATTCGTCCACTAAGCTAGAATTGAGAGGTAGTGTGCTATAATATTGAGAATGTTGTATCAAGAATCAGGAGCTTTAGGTACAAATCTTAGCAAAGGTACCTCAGTGTGGGCAAGCTACTTAAAATCCTTAGTGTTAGTACCTTTTTTCTCCTTTTTTTTTTTTCTTTCTCTTTTGATTGGCGGCAATAACACTGTAGTGCCTATTTCACAGGGTGGTTAAGAGGCTGAAATGAAATAATATATCCCAAAGCTTTGCAAACTTTGAAGCATTAAATAAACATTAGATCATAGTGGGGATCTAATGGTTTGAGAATAATACTTTTATAAGTAAATGTAAAAGATATAAAATAAGTAAAATAAGAAAATAAGAAAAAGTAAAATAAGAAAAAAGAAGTATAAGAAGTAAAATGACAAAGATTGTGTCTGAAGCTTTATAATTGCTTCTACTTTCTTGGCTGGATAAGCAATCACTTTGGTGAGAAATTGTATGATTTAGCTTTTTATGGCTTGATAATATTAATTTTTATTGCCTGATCTAATTAATTCAGTCCACGTAAGTGTATGTGTGTTTGTGTGTGTGTATGTGTGTGTGTGTGTTTGCAACCTTTGTCCACAAAATGCCAATACATTCTTAAGAAAAGTTCAATGAAAGTAGGCAATTATCTGAAGTTAGCATTTCTGGAATACCTATTCAGAAATTTGGGAATAGTAGAAAAATTTATTGAATTTTCCAGGATTCCTCTAGATATTCAGCCTCACGCCAATGCTAATTCAGAGTATAGTTCCTGACATCAAGCATTTTCCTTAGGTCTGCCATCCAGAAACAAAGGAACAAATGATTTATTTTAAGGATGAGCACGTGTAATTTGGGAATTGGCAAATGCTACAAATTAGTATTGATTTATTATTTTTGACTGTATAAAATTAGGAAAATGGCAGGAAATGTTAAAAAAGATCATACTTAAAATTGTTTCATGAAAATATATACATGCATTTGTATGAATGTATATAGCTGGTGGTAAACATTTATTATTATGCCACTGTCTAGAATTGATTTGGTAACTACACAACTGCACTAGGTTTGGCATTCTATGGTGAGGTCCGAGGACAGTGGGGGCAAGTGGTTAGGGAGGATCACATTAATTAAGGGATGGGATGGGGGTGAAATGAACTGGAAATTGAAGTTAGTTTTTTATGTCTAACAGCAGTGAGATAAGGCCTATGTGGCCTATATACTTGCATTTTTGCCAAGACAAAGAGAATCAGCCTCCCCCCGCAAAAAAAATCTTTACTACCTATTGAAATAAATTTAATAGATAAATCATAATAGTTACTCAGATACTCAGAATGAATTGAGTATCTGCTGTTCAAATTGGAATAGGTATACATTTATGAACTTCTTTAAAAGGAATATTTTTAAACATCAGAAATGACTATCACACTGGTTTTCCACTCATTTAGGGAAATAAAAAATAAACCTTATGACCTTCAGAATCATATTTTAAAGAGTAGAACTGATAAGCCTCAATGTTAAATTATAGAAAAATTTCCTTTCAAGAAATCATTAAACATTATATTTTGTAGATGCTTTTCCTGACAAGAACTTTGAGTTTTTATTTCACAATAGTTTCTAAAATGCTACTGGACATTTTATAGTCTCTTTTACTAAATCTGACACTTTAATGAAAGGCCACACTCCATTTTGTGCAATTAGGTAATTTGTGTTAACTATTGTTATCCATAACAGTTTTTGAAAGAGGAAAGAGGTTTTCAGAGGCAGAGAATAAGACACCAAAAACATTTATCTTTGGAATGACAAGTAAATTTAGTGAAAATGAATTTACCTAGTCTTAAAAAATGTCATCTATATGTTAATGCCTAACTGCTTTCATTCTTATAACATTAAATTCAACATATATTTATTAAGTCAATGGTGTGCTTCTGGTGGAATTAAAAAGTTTAGATAAGACGTAGTTCCTGTCCACATGGAACTTATGGTCTATTTTTGTATATGTGTGCACATGGCCATGCACACACATATATCCTCTTTCTTTAGTTTCTTTGGGGGTATAGGTCTACTAGTGGTATATATCTTACTATATAACTATTAAACTGGAAAAAAAACACAGAACTATTAAATAAATTTATTTCTAAATAAATAAATAAAGCCAAGTCTTTAATCAGGAAGAGTATATATGAGCTTTATTAACTTTATACATGATTTCTAGAATGTGTAGACCAATTTACAGCTCCACGGAAAGCTCACTTAAATACTTATTTCCTGTACTCTCTCCAATATTTGTCATTTTCCTCTCCTATACTTACAAAGATAATTTTGGGACATGAAAGGCTGGATAATATTATTAGTAAAAATAGTGAAGTTGAAATGAGGAGAGAATTTTTGGAGAAAGATTAAATTTGATTTTGCCTAATTATAATCTGAGATACTACTAAGACTTTGTTATAGAGACAAAGTTTAGAATTCAGAGCAATCAAGCAAGCAACTAATCAACAAGTGTTAAATCTAAATATCACAGCAAGAGATACCTAATTGGCAAACACTGTAGTAAGGGACTTATGTATCTATGTGATTTTAGGCAAGTCATTCAGACTTTTTGAATCTCAGTTTCGTGATCTATAATATATATATATATACACATATATGTGTGTGTGTGTATACATATATACCTTTCTAACTTACAATTTAGAAATGTTGTAGGGAAAGTGTTTAGTAATCTTCTAATGAAATTGTTTTATTATTATCATTTTTATTCTATGCAAAAAATGCAAATTAGAGCCTTTGGAACAAGATTGTCAGAGTTTTTTAAATTTAACACTAGCCTGTGCCCCTTTCTTTGGTAGCCCAAGACAAACTTTGAATTTTAAAAAGGGAGAGTTTTGATATTAAGTTTTGTGTAGAGTGAGAAATTAGTGTGTTATTCTCAAGTTATCAATTGTTCCAAGAAGTTAGTAAAGCTGGTTCCCCCATACACCTCATCCATCTCTGCAAGATAACCCCACCCCAATTCTTCCACTCAAGCCTTATAGCTTTAAATGTTTTGAGTTAGATCTGTGGAGTTTGTACCCAATGATCAAGTCAAGCCCAATGGCTGGAATGATCCTTCCATCAGCCCTTCCAAATAAACCAACCTTGAACTCCACTGTAAAAGCTATTCAATTTAATATTCCTTTCTTTTTTTAAATTTCTGGATTAAAACTTTTGTCTCCAACTCTTGGCCATTTCTTTAAAATGTTAATTTGAAGGGAGGTTCAGATTTGTAAAATAAGTCTATTGTTTTTTTTCTATAAGTCAAGAGTTTTTCTATAAGTCTCTAGTTAACAACTTGAACCCTGACATGAAATGGTCTGTATAGGTCAACTAGTCTCTCTGTCTCTGTCTCTGTCTCTCTCTCTGTGTAAAATCTATGAAATCTGGGAACCATTGTCTTAAGTCTATGATTTGAGATATTGCTCCACATCTCTATCAATAAATCAATAAATACATTCCATTGTAAAGATGTTTTTTTTCTGAATCTTTTTTTTAAATGGTGGTTGAAGAGGGTACACCTTGATATTTCAAGGTCCCTTAAACTTCCACTTCACACAGTTTGAAATTACAACTTATCCCATCTTCTCATTGAATTAATAATGCTGACAAAACCATTTGTTGGTTATAAACAACCTTTTAAGATAGCTAGGTGTGATTGGAAGGAGTGGACATGTACACTCTGCAGTCATTCTAAAGGTTTTGTGATTCCTGGCATCTGGGAGGTGTCTCTTGTCCCTGGCGACTCCCAGGCATCTACAAGGCTCTTTCTCAGAGTGAATTCAGCATCCTCCACTTTGAGGGACTTGGAATTGGATGTTGTGAAGAGCATAAATTTGAGTCCCAAGGGGAAGTAGGATTTTTTTTTGGCTGGGAATCCAGAGTGAGAAAATGTGCTTAGACCCAGCATGAGGCATTTTCAGTCCTCCCTTATTAAAATGATAAAAAAGAATCCACCTACATCCATCATCAAATATTATTTGTAATGAGGATACACTAGAAGCCTTCCCAATAAGATTAGGAATCAAACAAGGAAACCCATTATGACCAACATTATTTAATAAAGTATTAGAAATGCTAGTAGTAGCTCTGAGAAGAAAAATAAATTGAAGGAATCCAAATGGGCAAAAAGGTAATAAGATTATCTCTGTTTGCAGATGAAATGATGCTACATATGGAAAATCCTACAGATTCAACTAAAAAGATAGTTGAAACTATCAAAAATTTTAGCAAAATAGAAGGATATAAAATAAATCCACATAAGTCATTAACATTTTTATCCATTACTAACAAAATCTTGTGAGTTAGAAAGAGATACTCCATTTAAAATAATTATATATGATAAAATACCTAGGTAGTTCCCTATCAAAACAAAGTTAGGAACCATATGAATATAATTATAAAATACTATTTATACTACTAAAGTCAGATCTAATAGAAATTATTAATGGATGGACAGAGAAAAAAACAACTAATAGAGTAGTTGAGGTAGTTCTTTATAAGGCCTTGATTTTTTTTCAATAAAGTGAATGGCAATATTTCCTGCTTTTGTGTGTGTCTCTCTTGGTATATACAAATGCTGGTGTAAGGGAAATTTAAAAGTCAATGATAGAAATTTTCCCAAAAAAGTAAAAGTTAATAGTATGGTTCTTTTAAAATAAATCTTTTTTTTTAAACTCTTAACTTCTGTATATTGGCTCATAGGTAGAAGAATGGTAAGGGTGGGCAATGGGGGTCAAGTGACTTGCCCAGGGTCACACAGCTGGGAAGTGTCTGAGGCCGAATTTGAACCTAGGACCTCCTATCTCTAGGCCTGATTCTCAATCCACTGAGCTACCCAGCTGCCCCTAAAATGAATCTTGATTTGACAATCACTTTGTACATTGATCATAGTCACTTGTTCAGTTGTTTCAGTTATATCCAACCCTTCATGAGTCCATTTGAAATTTTCTTAGCAAAAATACTAGAGTGGTTTGCCATTTCCTTTTCCAGCTTATTTTATAGATGAGGAAACTGAGGCTAATAGTGCTAAGTAATTTGCCCGGGATCACATGACTAATAAGTGTCTGAGGCCAGATTTGAACTCAAGTTCAAATACTTACTAGCCATGTGACTAAGAGTTCCAAGTTACTACATTAATAGGAAGTAGTTCTGTCAACATGGGCAGTTCTTTCACATCTCTAAAATGAAGGGGTGGTAAAAAGATTTCTTCGATATAACATGTCATCTATAGCAACTTCTATGGAAAACACAAAAAAAAAATAAATTTATTGCGTGCTCCCTATAAAACCAAGCTAATTATTCCTGAAACATATTAGTGAATATTTGAAGTAAATTATTTCTCAGTTGTGCAGCTTGCCAACAGGTTTGTGGAATTATTTTTGGAACACTTAATGAGACAGAATTGAAATTTCCAGTTCAATGTGTTCCCTGAAGAGAGGCTGTGCACCTGAGGTAGTTTCAACCGAGTGATCAGGGACTACATCTAGGGTTAGTCAAAATATTTGACTAACTCTAAAAACAGTATTAAGCATTTATAACAACATGCTAAAAATCAACTGACATGAAAGTTGCATAAATATTAGAAGAAAAAAAAGGGTATTCGTCCTAAATTGAAAATAGGATCATAGGAGCCTAAAGCAGACCTAGAAGATTTCTTAAAGTTCAATTCTTCTGCATCATTTTACCAATGAGCCTGATTTAGAGAAAGAAAATCTAAGTTATCAGTGCTGAAAGTCAGAGATCTTTCCATTGTACAATGCTCTTCTTAACACATAAATTACAACATTGTAAGGTTTGGATGTGGATAAGGTGCTAGAAATAAACAATTAAATAGTAATTATTTCATAGAGAAAATTAGGCCCAGAGAATTAAAGCAACTTGTCATGGGCTAACATGCAGTATGTTTCTGAGCTGCCATTCCAATGCAGGCCTTCTAATTCAAAAACCATTTCTTTTTTGACAATACAATTGTGCCTCTCCATTTTAAAATGCTGGGACACCAGTGTGTGCTGCATGTTCAGTTAGTTTCCCTAGCCTATATTGAATACTGTGAAATAGAAAAGCGATATCCCATTTTACTTTGTATTAATTATTGATTGAGAATTGCATCTAATCACTGAAATGGATAGGTATGGATCAGATCACAGGCCTTCATGGCCAAGATTTTAACTTCCCTATTTTTATGAGCTATACTTTAACCACAAAAAAAAAATCCCAACAACTTAAATCTCTATGTTTTTGCTCACTATGGTGGGTTGTGAATCAACCTGCTTAGAGGGTGCTTGTCCACCTTGAGACCTTTCATAGTACGTCAACCAACTTACATTAACTTCTGACACATAGGCAAAAGATTCTTTCTATATGATTTTCTCTTTTTCATGATTTCTGGAAATCACCAATGAGGAAAATTAATGTTGGATTATATTACCAGTATTTTGGGGTGAATCCATCCATTTCCTCAGATTTTAACACCTGAAAGTCAAACAGTTTCTGAAGAGCATCACTGAGTAAGGCATCTGCCTGGGCAGGGGCCTTAACATTTGTTTACCTCTTAAACAAAACCAAGACAGGTATCCTGCTTTTGGTTATCCTTTAAATAAAAACCAGCTTGAGCAAGGTCTTCTAGGCACATCCTTGCTATTCCCTTTTTACATCCTTGCTATTCCCTTCCTCAAGATTTGAGGTGATCTGTTCTATAATAGGAGAAACTAAGTCAGTGAAAATCTGATGGAAAGTTTATTTTTAAACAAAAAATTGCTAGAGGAAGGTCCAGAGAGAACAGTGGGTAAGTCACCTTTGAAAGCTAAGCTATAGTTTTACCCTCCCACTCCCATCATCCAGGTTCCCTGCATCCCCCCCAAAATTAAATAATGGTGAAAGAGCTATGAACTCTAAAGCCATCTTCTCATTAGCATATCCACCAATCAATATTTCTAGGGGAATCCCAAATGTGCTATTATTTGGCCAATCAGAAGGAAGATGCACATAGGTATTAAAAGAACTAACAATCCTTGCTTTGTGTCTGACATAAATGGAGGCATATCACTGACCTGTCCTTTATTAATAGATTGTATGACACTATAAGTAAATGATATAATATATAAAACTAAATTAAACTCTTGTTCTTAATTTCCATAGAGTTTATTAATATTTATTCCATTATTGAACAAGAGAAAGCATACAGATAGAGAGAAAAAGTCTATTTTATCTCATCGTGTGAGCAGTTCCCTCAAAGATATTGTAAGGATGTGATTTGTGCAAGGGGGATGGGACCAAAGGAGCCAAAGAAGGCAGTTGCTGACAGTTGAGACCAAGAAGATTCTGGGAGATTCTCCAGAGAAGAGAGGGAAAGAAGAGGGCTTCAGGTGGAGGACTGGGAAGAGGGAGGAGGAGGACAACCCAGCTAGGATCCAGTCCTGAGGGCTTCCTGAGGATCTTCTAGTGAAAATGAAACCCTGATTTCGTGATAAGAGCCATTTCATCACATCTCACCCATCAAGACTTCAACCATCAAGTTAGCTAAGTTTGGACTCCATTTTGGGAACAATCTTTTACTCTCCTTCACCCATTACCCAATCTTGCTGAAAGACCCTTTTCAGTCAAAACTTACAATTATAGAAAAGGATAGAAACAGAGAAATAGAAATAGAAGGAGAAGGGGTGAGGGGAGAAGCTTAGAAGTGGGAACCATTGGGTTTCCCATCTAAGTGACAGACCCCATAGGAATAGTGAAGAGGGCACCCCAAAATCCCTTTGCCCTTTACCCCTTCCCCCAATCCCTGATTTGTGAATAATAAAAAGTCATTCAACAGTCAGAGAGCATTCCAGAGTGCCTAAGAGACAACAAGGGAGAGGGGAACCGCAGTTTGGTCTGGCAGCCTCCATCTTGAAGCCAGACAACCTGCTATGAAATTAATTGATCAGGGGGGGAGGTTTGTGTGACCTTGGTACTTATTTCAGGATCAGATTGGGCTACCACATACCTCCTCTAATGGGGAAGCCTCACCCCCAACTCTTGAGGGGTGTCATGACCATCCAGGTCACCCAGTTTTGGGGTGACAGCCCCTTAAAGTCTCCCAGTGTATAATTGGCCCCAGGGGAGAACTAGAAAAGAGATTCAACACATAGACTTTCTCAATCTTCCATTTTATCAAACTTCCCTAACTGGCCTTTTTATTGTTATAATACTTTAGTCCACCTTCCCTTGGCCCCATGCCCAAGGGAATAGAAAGATCTTACTTCCTGGAACCTCTTGCCCCCTTTTATTCCTTCACTTCTACCTCCAGATCAGTTTCCAAATCATTTCCAGCTTAGGTGTGTAAATATAATATAGGCTAGACACAAAAATAAGGACAAAGAACTGGAAAATAAAGGTTCAAAATTGTTTCTAGATACTTTTGATAGATGATATCAAAAGTATCTTCAGTGGTAAATGAAGTGAAGCTAAAAGATGAATTTCCCTTCAGGGCCAAGTGCAAAGAATGCTAAAGAGACTCTTGTTTATGAAAAATAAACCATACACACACACACACACACACACACACACGTGTGTGTGTGTGTATATATATATATATATTAGCGTAGCCTATGAACCACAGGAGGATTTCTAATTCTAAGGGATTCTAGCTCCACCCAAATAAACTCCCAGGTCCGACAAGGAACCTCTTCTCCTGTGGTTCATAGGCTATACTAATCCTCCCTGATCTAACTATCCAAATTTATGCTATTCTAAATAAAGCTAGCCACTATAACTCTTAACTTCATCTTTAAGTTATAAAGATAACTAACTAAGGCTAGCTGGTTGAGTCTCCACAAGAATCAAGTTAGGACTCTGAGCCTTAACAGACTCAGAGTCCAAACCAAAGACCAGGTTTTGTTTGGTCTTTTCACAGTTTAACCAATCTATAGACAGTAACAGATAAATGAATAGTGTTTCCCAAGTTGGAAAAGAAAACACTCCACTCCTTCAAGTCTTTCACCCAGACAGAGAGAGGCAAATATGTTACCTTCTCCATCCCTGAGAGAGAAAGAAATTGTGTGTGGCTCTATTAACTACCAGAAGCCACTCCTGGAATGCCACACCCAGAGAGTGTAACTGTCATAGAATAATGGTTAAAACTGCCATCAGTTGAAATTAACACTCTCCCTCAGCTCTATTTGAAACTCCAATTCTTCCTCAAGCAGCTTCTCTACTTCTTATCTTTAAACTAATAAAGCAATGCTTATTTTCTAATATCATCTTTATAGGTGCCATGTGCCTAGACACAGCCCCATGACCCACCCTTAGTGGTGTGATGTAGGCGGGACTCCAATGTATGATTTTAGGAGAGGGATCTCTTCACACAAATACTCAGAGAAATGCCATCGTTTTATTTTGTGGTTAAAATTCTGGCCACTTCACTTTTTAGAGTCTAGTCAAATCTAAGTCTGCCCAATATCTTTGTGTTAGACAAATCATTGGACTGTGTTAAGTGCTAAAGACATTGTTTTTGCAATAATAGCCTCCACTAATTTACCTAGTTTATAAACTAATTTTCCCATATAGCTAGTTTATAAACCATTTTCAATAGATGTATAAAAGAAAAATAAAACTACCATTTACTAGTTTGCTAGTATAGCTTATAATATAGTTTATAATATAATTTATAACATCTAGCCTTCTGTTTCATGTACCAACCCTTTAATCCAATTATATATCTTTCGACATATAGGTAAAAGATACCTTCTATAGGCATCCAGAAGCATTCCAATCCTACCATTGGCTAAAGACAAGACCGAGCAGAAAAGAAACTTTTTGATGACTTAGGCTTCTGAAAAAAATTAATATAATTACAAAATTATAAATATTATTTAAAAGTAAAATTTAAAACTCTGCATCCCACTTCTCTCATGCTTTGGAATTCTGTGGGAGGCCAATAAGAGAAACAGCCTCAAATAGATAAAAATCTGAGACTCCTCTTTTGACCCCTTTTATGATCCACACTTTTCTTATTGAAAAAAACATTATAGTCTCATTGGAAAGCTTTAAGTTCTTAGCAAACCAACAGTTACAGAGTTAACAATTTCTCTCCAAGAATATTAAGAGGCCTGAACTCTTAACATTACACAGCCAAGGCCAGAACCGGGCAAAGCTAGACAAGACTTCATCCACCCAGTCCTCCTGATAAAAAGTACAAGACTCAATTCATTTTTGATATCTATAGAATATAGTTACTATTCCCAGAATTGGATTGCTGATACCCAGGCAGCTAGAATTCGGCCTTGGACCCTGTTCTATCTCTACTTTGAAGCCTCAAAGGGTTTTCTTTTTTATAATTTGTAACCTCTACATAGCAGTAAAGTTTTCTTTGTCTTCTTTGTGTGAAAATAGTATATAATAAACTTGTGACTCAATGGCACTTGGAAGAAGCAGATATGTAAGGATGAGATTTGTGCAAGGGGGATGGGACGAAAGGAGCCAGAGAAGGAGTGGCTGACAGCAGGTGACAGTTGAGAGAGCAGGATAATTCTGAGAAATTCTCTAGAGGAGGAAGAAGGAGGAGGAGGCTTCTGGCAGAGGACTGAGAGAGGGAGGAAGAGAATATCTCAGCTCAAATCCAGTGCTGAGGGCTTCCTAAGGATCTTTCTTTGGACAGTGAAACCCTCATTTCCTGGTCAAATATTCAATCACATCTCACCCAGCAAGACTTCAATTGTCAAGTCAGCTAAGTGTTTTGACTCCATTTTGGGAACAACCTCTTAGGCTCCTTCTCCCATTATCCAACCTTGCTGAGAGACCCTTTCCGGTTTGACTTGCAATTATAGAAAAGGATAGAAATAGGAAACAGAAATAGAAACTGAAGGAGAAGGGGCAAGGGGAGACACTTACTTAGGAGTGGGAACCCCAAAGGATCCCACCCAAGCAATGGACCCCATAGAATTAGAGAAGAGGGCACCCCAAAATCTGCCTGCCTTGAGTGAACCCCATCCTCATTCAGAATCAAATTGGGGTACCCCATACCTCATCTTATAGGGAAGCTTCACCCCCCAACTCCTGTGGGGCAGCACAACCATCCAGGTCACCCAGTTTCCAGATGACACTCCTTTGAAGTCTCTCAGTGTATACTAGGCACAATGGGAGAGCTAGAAGAGAGTCTCATCTCTTAGACTCACTCTCTCTCCCCTTCTATCATAACATTAATTACTGACTATTAATTCTTATCACTGAGTTAACAGTCAAAATTGTCTCCTGTGTCCCATTACTTTCTTATCAACTAAGCTGTCATTATCAGATTATCTGGAGATGTTGGATAGCTTTCAACAGAATTCCTCTTGCTTAAATTTTTTTTAGCTTTTTTTTTTTTAATTTAGAATATTTTTCCATGGTTCCATGAATCATGCTTTTTCCCAGCCTCCTTCCCTCCCCACTCTCAGCACTAACAAGCATTTCCATTGGGCAATACATGTATCATTCAAAACCTATTTTGATGTTATTCATATTTGTAATAGTGATCTTTTAACACCAAACCCCCCAATCATATCCCCATTGAACTTTGTGCTCAATCATGTTTTTCTTCTGCATTTCTGCTCCCACAGTTCTTTCTCTGGATGTGGATAGTGTTCTTTCTCACAAATTCCTCTGGATTTTCCTGGGTAATTGCACTGCTGCTAGCAGGAAAGTCTATTTTATTCAACTGTGCCACAGTGTATCAGCCTCTGAGTACAATGCTCTCCTGGTTCTGTTCCTTTCTTTCTGTATCAGTTCTTAGAGGGCTTTCCAGTTCACATAGAAATCATCTAGTTCATCACTCCTTTCCATACAAAAATATTCCATCACTATCAGATACCACAATTTGTTTAGCCATTCTTCAATTGATGGAAACCCCCTCATTTTCCAATTTTTTCCCACCACAAAGAGTGAGTCTAAATTAATATTTTTGTAAAAGTATTTTTCCTTATTATCTCTTTGGGATACAAATTGAACAGTGGTATGGCTGGACCAAAGAGCAAACATTTTTTAAATCCCTTTGGGCATAATTCAAAATTGCCCACCAGAATGATGGAATTAATTCACAATTCCCCCAGCAATGTATTAGTGTCCCAATTTTGCCACATTCTCTCCAATATTTAACACTTTCCTTTGCTTCCATATTGGCCAGTCTGCTGGGTATAAAGTCTTACCTCAGAGTTGTATTTATTTTCATTTCTCTAATCAGGTACTTATTAATAGTTTTGATTTCTTTATATGAAAACTGCCTATTCATGTCCCTTGACCATTTTTTGATTGGAGAATGGCTTGATTTTTGGTAGATTTGACTTAGTTCCTTTTATATTTGGGAAATTAAACCTTTGTCAGAGAGTTTTGCTCTAAAAATGCTTTCCTAGTTTGTTGCTTTCTTCTAAATGGTTTGTAAAAATAATTCATTTTACATTTTGTAATGGTCTTTATCTCTTGCTTGGTCTTAAATTATTTTCTTTCCCACAGATCTGACAGGTACACTGGACTATGATCACCTAATTTATTTATGATTTCACTCTTTAAATTTAAGTCACTTACCCATTTTGAATTTATCTTGCTATAAAATATAAGATGTTGGTTTAAATCTAATTTTGCCCATACTGTTCTGTATTTTTCCCAACAGTTTTTGTCAAATAGTGAGTTCTTGTCCCAAAAGCTGGAATCTTTAAGTTTATTGAACATTATCTTGCTGAGGTCATTTCCTCCCAGTCTATTCCACTGATGCAGTCTTCTGTCTTTTAGCCAGTACCATATTGTTTTAATGACCAGTTCTTTATAGAACAGTTTAAGATCTGGTACTGCTAGACCCCCATCCTTCACATTTTTTTATTAATTCCTTTGATATTCTTTATCTTTTATTCTTCCAGATGAACTTTGTTATATTTTTTTCTAATTCTAGAAAAAACGTTTTTTGGTAGTTTGATAGGTATGGCACTAAAAAAGTAGATTAATTGGGGTAGGATTGTCATTTTTATTATGTTAGCTTATACTACCCAAGAGCAATTAATTTTTTTCAATTATTTAGATCTAGTTTTAATTTTGTATAAAGTGTGTTGTAGTTGTGTTCATATAATTCCTGTGTTTATCTTGGTAGATAGATTGGTAAATAGTTTATATTGTCAAGAGTGATTTTAAATGGAGTTTCTCTTTTTAAATCTTGCTGCTGAATTTTGTTGGAAATATATAGAAATTCTTTTTTTTTTTATTTTAAACCCTTAACTTCTGTGTATTGACTTATAGGTGGAAGAGTGGTAAGGGTAGGCAATGGGGGTCAAGTGACTTGCCCAGGGTCACACAGCTGGGAAGTGTCTGAGGCCGGATTTGAACCTAGGACCTCCCGTCTCTAGGCCTGGCTCTCAATCCACTGAGCTACCCAGCTGCCCCTGATATATAGAAATTCTGATGATTTGTGTGGGCTTATTTTGTACCGAGAAACTTTGCTAAAGTTATTAATTGTTAATTATTTCCACTAACCTTTTAGTTGCTTTTCTGGGATTCTTTAAGAATACCATCATGTCATCTGCAAAGAGTGATAGTTTAGTTTCCTCATTGCCTACTTTAATCCCTTCAAATTTATTTTTTTTTCTCTAATTGTTACCAATAGTGTTTCAAGTACACTATTAAATACTAGAGGTGAGAATGAGCATCCTTGCTTCACTCATGATCTTATTGGGAAGGCTTCTAACTTGTCTCTATTGCAGCTGATGCTTGCTGATGCTTTTAAATATATACCATTTATTATTTTTAGGAAAGGCCCGTCTATTGCTACATTTTCCAGTGTTTTCAATAGGAATGGGTGTTCTATTTTGACAAAGGCTTTTTCTGAATCTATTGAGATAATCATGTGATTTATGTTGGTTTGGTTATTGATATAGTAACTTATATGTATGGTTTTGTAATATTAAACCATACTTGCATTTCTGATATAAATCCAACCTGCTCATACTGAATAATCCTTGTGATAACTTATTGTAGTCTTTTTGTTAGTATTCTATTGAAGATTTTTGCATCTCTGTTTATTAAAGAGATTGGTCTGTAGTTTTCTTTCTCTGTTTTTGGTCTTCCAGGCTTTGGAATCAATGCCATATTTGTGTCATGAAAAGAATTTGGCAAGACTACTTTTTTTGTCAAATAATTTGCACAGTATTGGGAAGTTATTCTTTAAATGTTTGATAGAATTCACTTGTGAATCCACCTGGCCCTAGAGATTTTTTCCTTAGGGAGTTCCTTGATGGCTTGTTCAATTTCTTTTTCTGAGATGGGATTGTTTAAGTATTATATTTCCTCTTTTATTAATCTAGGCAACTTATATATTTTTTGTAATTATTCCCCTAATTCACCTTTATTGTCATATTTATTGCCATATAATTGGGCAAAATAGTTCTTAATAATTACCTTCATTAAAAGTGAGATCACTCTTTTCATCTGTTTGATGTAAACAAAATAGATTGATATTGTTAATTTGATTCTCTTCTTTTTTCAAAGAACCAGCTTCTAGTTTAATTTATTAGTTCAATAGATTTTTGCTTTCAATGTTATTAAGTTCTTTAGTTTTTAGGATTTCCAATTTAGTTTTTATTTGGGGTTTTTTAATTTGTTCTTTTCCTATTTTTTTATGTTGCAAACCCAATTCATTAATCTCTGCTCTTTCTATTTTGTTGATATAAATTTTCTCGAATACAGCGTATCCCAAAATCTCATAGATTTTGATATGCTGTCTCCTCATTGTCATTCTCTTTAATGGAGTCCATAATTGTTTCTATGATTTCTGTTTTAACCCACCAGTTTAGAAGAATTAGATTAATTAGTTGCCAATAAATTTTAAATTTGCTTTTCCATGGACCCTTCGTAATATAATTTTTATTACATTATGTTCTGAAAAAAGTTGTATTTCAGCTTTTCTACATTTGTTTGCAATATTTCTATGCCCTAGTACATGGTGGATCTTTGTATATGTACCATGTACTACTGAGAAGAATGTCTTATATCTATTAACTGTAATTTTTCTGGCATTTCATTCACTTCCCTTACTTCTTATTTACTTTTTGGTTCAATTTATCTAGTTCTGAAAGGGGAAGGTTGAGCTCCCCCACTAATATGGTCTTACTATCTATTTCCTCCTTGAGTTCCTTTATTTTTGCCTTTAGGAATTAAATGGTATATCATCTGCTACATACATGTTTAGTAATGATATTACTTCATTGTTTATAATACCCTTTAGCAAAATGTAATTTCTTTTCTTATCTCTTTTAATAAGATAAATTTCTACTTTAGCTTTGTCTGGTATCGTAATTGATACTCCTGTCTCTTTTATGTTAGATGACACATAATAAATTCTGCTCCATCCTTTTACCTTGAATTTATATGTGTCACCCTGACTCAAATGTGTTTCTTGTAAACAACATATAATAGGATTCTGGTCTTTAATCCACTCTGCTATCCACTTCTGTTTTATGGGTGAGTTCTTCCCATTTACATTCAGAGTTATGATTACTACCTGTGTATTGCTCTTCATCCTTTTATCCCTTTTAGATCCTGCTCTGTTTTTGTCCCTCCCACTACCCCACCCTTCAATTACCCCCACTTCCCTTATCTTATTTCTCTTCTACTTCTCTGTAGAGTGATAGAATACCTCACTGAGTATACTTGTTTTTCCTGCTGTTATTGTTATAGTTGTTTCGGTTGTTAAAATTAATTTATGATTTATAGGGACAATCTCTAACAATGTGGCCTAGTTTGTGACACAAATAACATGTCTTGACGTTGTTGTTGTTGCTATAGGATTGTCTTGGTCTATTCTGGCTTCTATGGTTTTGTGTTTGCAAAGCCATGTTCTTAATCTATTCAATTTATTTCACTTCCTTTGCCTCTTTGAGCTGTTTCTTTAATTCAGCAATGATATTATCTTTTTCTTTGTCCTTATCAGTGTTTTTTGATTACTTGGGCTCTGTTTCTCTGGACTCATGCATATAAGAAGCAGTTTTCCTAAGGTCTTCAATGGATAGGGATTCCCACTGTGGGCAATTCAAACTGAAGTATTTTTGAATGGGACTTGCACTGCCCTTCACAAATTGCCTTCTAATATCCTGGATGTTATCTTCATTCATATCCCTAAAGCCAAGTATGGTCTCTCCTGCTTCTACGAGTCTATGGAGGTATAGACTTGGGTGCTCATCATCCTCCTGCCTTAGTTTTGCACATGAGCCCCATGCATTTGAACAACGTGCATGGATCCTCATCGCATCAGTTAGATCCTCTCTATATTGTTCTAAATATGTCATGTGGCATGAGATGACAGTTCAAGGTCCTGATGTTGTTCTGGCCAAGAGGCTAGGTTGGGGTTGCTCCTAGTCTCTTCAATGAACTTTGACCTTTCATTGGGGGTGTACAGCTCAGTCAAAAGAAGTTCCACATCTTCAAAAGTTGTATTATAATGATGCGCAGCCCTTTTGAACTCCTTTATTGACTTGTGTGGATTTAAATAATATTATGGGAACCTCCTCTTCAAGATCTCTAGGTCACCCCCAAAAAATGGCTTGTACCCCTTTACATGTAGGATCCCCAAGTCAGGTTAGACAACAGTACTGTCTCTTATAGGCAAGATGGTTACAGCAGCAGCCTCAGGCCCTTTTATCTCTTCTTCACTGTTTGTATCTTTGGCTTTATATTTAGTATCATCTAGGATAGTTGCTTCAATCAATTCCAGTTGTAAAATAGTTTTGGCATCTAGTTCTTTGCCTGCCCTGATTTGCCTGTTTATTTCTATGAGTTCTTTCACTTTTTGTTTCAGTGTCTCAATAACTAGATTGGTATCCTCTATCTTGCCAAAAGTATGCCCAATTAACTTTCCCAAAACCCAATAAGCCTGAAACAGTGACGCCAGTATAGCCCCTCCAGTTGGTATGTATGCCAAAGCTTGCCCAATGGTTATAGTCAGCCATTGATATGAATCATATATCCTAAACAGCTCCATGAAAAATTGGGGTATTACAAATACCCATAAGCTATAAAATCCTTTCCATAGACTGTATAATAAAAGGGTACTGCTCTCTACTGTGACTAACATCATATTTAGAGAATTAGCCATGATGTAATCAGCTTCTTCTAGTTCAGAAATCTGAGGCTGGCTGGCCAAACTGTAAAGATGGGTCCAGTTAGCAATGATTAAGCAATGGAGTCACAGCAGGGATCAAGCTGCAAGCCCTAGCAGGGAGGGAGAGAATGAGTGAATAGAATTCTTTTTCCTCCCCCTCCTTGGAAGTTGCTGCCCCTGATAATAGTTATAACAGAATCCCCTTTTTACCAAGAATGGAGGCTAATTTGACTTAGCTATTACAAAGATAAATTGGCTGACAGATAAGGAATAATCCCACAGAAATTATTCACTACTTTAGGATTTGGATTTAACATTTCTTCCTCTATTTGTATGTGTGCACTCAGTCATCCCATAACTCCTTCCTCTAATTTTATTAGTTTCTCTTGACTCTTGTGCTTGTATTTCAGAATTATATTCTGCTCTTATCTTTTCATCAAGGATATTTAAAATACCAATATATTAAAAGTCTAATTGTTTTCCCTGTAGAATTACACTGTCTTGCAGAGTCAGTTATTTTTGATGGCAAGCATTGACCTTTTGCCTTTCGGCATGCCATATGCCAAGATGTTTCTCAAGCATGTCTGCTGTCAAATCCTATGTGATCCTATTATGATTGATTGTTAGATTTATTTCTTTATGTTTGCATGGAATGTGGTTTTTTTTTTCGCTGACCTGGAACTCTGGATTTTATTTGTTACTTGGAGTTTTAGTTTTGGAGGTTCTTTGGGGAGGTAACTAGTGAAATCTTTAGTTTCATTTTATCTTTTAGTGCTACTAGAAATAAAAACTTTTTTCTTATAATTTCTTGAAATATGACGCTTAGAGTTTCGGGAGTTTTGTTGTTATATGGTTTTCAAGCATTACTCTAATTTTTGAAGTGTTTCCCCTTATTTTCTCATATTAAAAGAAAATATTTATGATTAATAAAATTAATTAATTGAACTTTCATAGTCTCTAACATATGATTTATAATCTCTCTATTTTTACCTCTCTGCAGATTTTCTTACCCTGAGGAACTTATATTCAGGGCTGCACATTTTCACTTCTGATTTAAAGAAGTTACAGAAATGATCAAAGAATCATGGATTTAGAACTCAAAGTTACCTTATATGAACTCTAATCCAATGCCCACATTTTATATATGAGAAAAAATATGCCCCAGTGAAATTAAGAGGCTCCTTTTAGGTCATGGCAATGTAAAAACTAAAATGACTTTCAGGGCTAAGATACACTTATTCCATGACAGTGTAAAGGAAAATGGCAGATATATAAAGAACATACATTCTTTTTGTCTGGCTGACGAGCTGTGTACACATCTAATAAATTAGGAGTTCTCAACATTTTTTTTTGTTGTCACATCCTTTACATTTTAATAGATCTTCGTATTTATGGAGTATAAAGAAAAATAAATTCTAGTCTACTATGCACACATACATAAGAAATAAAACAGATGAATAAGAATAGAATAATATTGTTAAAGCCTCATATTCTCTGTACATCCTCAATAAGTTTTTCATTACCACTTATGGGTAATTGTGTCTCAGGTTACAAATTTATTCTCTAAATCATATATGAGCAAGCTAAACTACAGAGCCAACACTGTAACTATTTGCTTCTATGATTAATCTTTAAAATAATTAAATTATATCTTTTGCATATCAACTTTTGCTAGAGTAATTTTTGCTATATCCCTGCCTTAGGGTTCTAGGAGCACACTAGGAGTTTAGGAGTAACTTTAGTTTAGATATCTTTAGAACAGATATGTTCTTCCCAAAGTTAGCCAGCAATAATTTCACAGTTCCCTTTAACCAATTAACTTCAGTTAGCTTTTACAAAGAGATACTTACTTAAAAGATACAGTAATTAAAAATTACAAATTAAGATACCTTGAGAAGTCACAGAGGAAGAACATATTCCTCTGTATCTAGGGATTTTTAGACCAGACTTTGCACAACGTCACTATATGATTGATGCTTCCAAGTTCACATCCAGATTTAGAATGGCATCAATGTTAGATGAGTGATTATATTATCTATTGTGAGGTTGAGACATAAAGGATGCCCCTTGCTCCTTAAGACATCGATGGGAGAACAAGGCCTCAATCTTACACAAGCTACCAATGAGGCTCTACCCACCCCAAAGGGAAGCTAACAGCATCAACCATGAAGCAAGCAAGCCGTGAAGTCTTACATTGTGCAAACCAGCAGCTGATGTCCCCTATTAAATAAGCCAGCCATGAGGACCTGCAGCTGGTATAAGCCACTAGTTAGGCTGCCAACAGTACAGTTAAACAGTGAGGTCCCCACCTGTATAAGCCAGAAATGAGGTCCCTTATGAGTACAAGTCTGAGGGGAGGTTCCCCCAACCCCCAAATAGTGCAAGGAAAATCTGGAAGGACTTAGATGAGCTGATGCAAAGTGAAGTGAGCAAAACCAGAACATTATACATAGTGGGAACAATATTTTTTGACAAAGAACTGTGAATGACCTAGTTATTCTCATCAATGCAATGATCCAAGACAGTCCCAGACTCATGATGAAAAATACTTTCTATCTCCAAGAAAAAAGTAATGGAGTATGAATATAGACTTAAAATTACTATATTTCACTTTCTTTCTACCATTTTTGTTGTTGTTCAGGATCCCTTCCACAAAATGCCTATTAGGGAAAAATATATGATTGCACATGTAAAATATAAATACACTTACTATCTCAGGGAGATAAAAGAGCGGGAGGGAAAGAGGGAGAAAATTTGGAACTCAAAACTTTAGAAAATGAATGTTAAAATTTTTTTTCTATATAATTAGGAAAAAATAAAATGTAAAAAAGATGCAGGGTCATGAAATATGACACTGAATTTTTTCCTGAAATCCTAGACTTCCCACATCCATGGATGACAAGATGACATGCTTTCCTCAAGTTTTAAACACAGAAGGCTATAGCCTCTATTTTCTCCATCTAAAATGAAAGAATAAATGCTGAGGTATAAGACTAAGACTCATTTTCATAGGGCCACATGTAGGTCTCAGAGGAAGAAGGACCAGGTTTCTCCTCTTACAGCACTGTCTCTCACTGAATATCTTTACCAAAGTACTTAAACCAAGAGCATGGATTTACTATGCTATACAACAGAAGCTGGCTAAGGCATTTAGATGGTTCTCCCAGTTCCAAATTTTAAATGTCAGCTGAAAAGGTTGCTGTCCAAGTAATAATTAGCTCTCAAGTCTCTCAAAGGCTCTTCTGCTATCATATAACATTCCAACTGTCCCAGAAACAAGTTCTCCAGGCTCTTCCATGTAAGACTATTAGTGACATTCTGCTCATGTTCTAAATGTGTTACTCTTTCTTAAAAAGCAATAAGAAAGAAGCACAAAGGAGCTAATGGAAAATAATAACAGTCCATTTATTACCAAGAAAGAAAAAAAACTCAGTAGAAACAGGCAATTTTCCGTTCAATTTATATACTCCAACATCTATATCCAGAAATATGTACATTTACACACACATGTTTGCATATACATGCACGTATGAAAATATATGTGTGCACAAATATATGTAGATGTGTATATATATATACTCTATATGTATGCATACATATATGTAGTATATATCAAGGACATAAGACAGGTTATTTGAACACTAAGTTCACTAAGCAGCTAGTAGCTGAATTTATTTAGAACAAATAGATCAAGGAATGAAATTGAAAGAAGTTTATAGTTTCAGTTGGGTCTAAAGTGCTGAAGACTTTAAATGCAAAGCTGAGGGTTAACAATTTATATAAGAGATGATAGAAAGACTTAGAATATCAGTTATCTTCAAAAGATTAATGAATAATTTTTAAAACAAATTGGGTAAAATAAATGCTTTTATATTTACATTTCATCAGAACTTAAGTGAAAATATATTTATAAGTTTATCCTGGATTACATTTGATAGAACATAATTGTGCCTTAATAGTTTGTTTGTTTTTATAGTGTCAAAATTGAATTTTTTCTCAAAAGATTTCATATATTCATTTCTAGCTAAGTCAATTCTATGGACTGGGACTCAATGAAACAGCTTCTCCAACTTTAAATAAATGGTACAGTGAATGTGAATAAGATGTTGCAGAAATGGAAAATTTGAACATTGACTGGAATTTGTTTTCTGTTTTCAATCCAATGATAGTAGTACAAAATAAATTTGATTCACTCTCAATTGCTTCTGTTTCCTGAAAATGGAGATTAAAATTTCCTGTGGAGACACTTTTATAGATTTTTATGGATACCATATAATGACAATCATATCAGGCAGCATATCTGCATAAAGTATAACAACTTCAAAGAAACATCAAGGATTCATTATAAACATAAACAGCAAAGAGATTGTATCTATATATTTTAATTTCCCAGTGCTATTAGGCTTAGGCAAGACAGAAACTTAAAATTAGCATTTGACCATTGAAGAGAAGAAGATCCTGATACAAGATAGGTTTGAAAATGAACACAGGAAAATCTCTAACAAATATGCCTATGCTGGATCAGATTTTCATATTTTAGTCCTCTTTAGGTATCATAGAGACAAAAGTCATGGTTTCAACAGCATGCTGAATAATTAAAAAATTAGAGATATGAGAGTATTTTTAGTTAGATAAGGAGTCAGTGATTCAAAATAAAATATAGTTAGCCAGCCTTTCTTGACTAAGTTGATCACTCAACTTCCCCTATCGGGAAGGGATGGAAAGGAGGAGAAGAACATGGATTGCACAATGTCAGAAAATGATTATTAAAAATTACATCAACATGTAATCTCAAAAAATAAAAAAAGTTCAAAAAAAGTGTTTATGGTTGATCCTATATACCCTGGGAAACTACTAGAATTCTTTGAGTCAGATGCATTATTTAATTATTTTGTTTAGTTCTCTGAATTTCCATAGCATCAGATTTATAGTCACATATGGGAATGCTTTCAAAAGATAATGTATTCCAAAGAAAGACAAATATAAATAGCTCTGGGGGTTGACATGCAATTTAGCTCAATTAAACAACATTTCTTAACCATTTACTATGTACAAAGCTCTCTGTTAACTGCTAGGAATACATAGATATGACACATTTACTTAGTGATGAATTATTAAGGCATTGCAAACAATGAATCAAATAATATAAAACTGGTCTCATTTCATTTTAGTGCTGCAGTGACAGTGGCAAAGGAAAAAAAGTGGAAGAGTGTGCTAAGAATCACATATTTTTAAGCCTTCTATAAATTTTATTTTAAATTTAAATTTAATGACTGGCATTCTAAATGTGAGACCCTTGTGTAATGATCAATAAGTGGATATATTATTAGATCATATGATTCATGTTGATCTTGAAATTCTCAATAAAAAATCAAACTAGAACAAAAGATAAAGTTGCAGTTAACTGCAAAGATGAATCATAGGTATCTTGATGAGGCAAAGAAATGAGTTCTTTCTGCTAAAGTTGGTTATAATATAAATCCAAATTATGGTAGAAGAAAAATTATTCTATGGGGTATATGGCCATCTCATGTTATAGTATTTAATTAATCAATAAACATTTATTAATCACTGGTGTACAAGCTCTGTGCTCTATGACAAGGAAGAAGAGGGGAAGAGAATAAGTATTTATATGGTGCCTACTATATACTATTCACTGTGCAAAGCACCTGCTTCACAAACATATTCTCATTTGATTCCAAAAACAATCCTTTGAGGTAAGTGCTCTTATTATTTCCATTTTATAGTTGAAAAAAAGAGACAGAGTTTGTAAGACATGCTCAGGATCATATAGGAGAAAATATCTGAGAATGAATTTTAACTCCGGTCTTTTTTACTCCTGGTATAAGCTCGCTGCCTATGAGGCTGCGAAAAGAAAAGAAAAGAAAAGAAAAGGAAAGGAAAGGAAAGGAAAGGAAAGGAAAGGAAAGGAAAGGAAAGGAAAGGAAAGGAAAGAAATAGTTCTTCACGAAGCAAACATTCCATCAGGGGAGATGTCGTTTATGTAAGAGTATTTGTGAAGGATTAAATTTGGGGGGATGGGGGTAGAAGTTTGAACAAAAGTCAGGAGAGCAGTTTCTTAAATACAAAATGCTTAGTTTATTATTAGGAAAATACGGATAGGAAATAGAAAGGAGGAAACTGAGAATAATCTTAGAATAGCTTATAACTATACCTAAGATCCCAATCCTAACTAAATTTTTGTTGAAAACCCTAAATCTATCTGCCTTCGAGGGCAGTGTCTTCTGCCAGAGCCTTCTGGCCTAACTTTTCTACTCTGACTATCTAATAATTTACCCATTATCCATCTACCTATCTACCCAAGATAATCAATAATCAATAAGACTGTTAAAACCTTAAATCCATTTCTCTGATTCCTCAGTCCCAGAGAGGGTGAGTCATACACTCCTCTCCTCAGGGCACCCAGAGACAAAAGCCCTTTCCAGCTGCCAGCTGTAACTACCTCTCAGCCATACCCTTTTGTCACCAACTGATAGTATGCACACAGCAGGGGGGTTCCTGCTCAGAAACCTTTTTGATCCCTTGCCTATTAAATATATAAAGGGAGAAATTAAGAAAAACTCTCTCCAACAGTATAAATAATCACCAATTTATCCTTTAGACTGTTATTTAGTGAAAGTATTAGAAAAAAAGGAAATTAATGTGATACACACTATAATGAAGGACTGGGATAAAAGTGTACAAAAAGAATAATAATAAAATAGCATTTACTAAGTAGAAGATTAAAAATTAGAACATAACTATGCTTCTATAAGCTGGGGTTTTATTAACATCCATATCCAGGGATTAGTATGGGATAGGGTAAGTAGGTATAAACTTATAGAAACACAACTTTGAGGCATATGTGACAGTATTGACTTATGGCTCTTTGAGTTGAAGGCTTGGATTTCCGTGGTCTTTTTAGGGGAAAAATTTGCATCTTATATAATCCAATGGGTCAGATTGCTCATCTTCTGAGTCTTTCTTTCTGTTGGGTGAAACCACTTTTCTGATACTCTCAGTCACTCATATATCTTATACAAGATACTCTTATATATATTCATATGTATATATATATGTATACATATATGTATATGTATTTTATTACTGATAAGGCCAGAAAAAGGAATGAGAAACAGTTCTGAAGGACTGGGGCAAAAATATACTTTTGAAAAAAAATTACCAATTCTAGAGATGGGAACACTATATTATTAGCCAGAAGCTAATCTGAATTGGAGAAACTATATCAAATAACTATTTGGATACCTGTAACTATCATATGACATTGTATTTAAGTCACATTTAGCAGAGATGAATTGTGAATACTTCAACTTTAGTTAGAAATGAGTTACTAAACATGAAGAGGCCTTGATTTGATAAATCAATAAGAGGTCAGAAACCAGATTGACTGAGGGGGAATCCCTGAAGGACTTATTTCTATTTCTCTTTACTGCCCTCTGAGATTTAACAAGGAAAATCCCTAAAACCAAAAAACAAGCCTTTCAGATTCCCTAATTAAAAGGATTTTTTCAGTGAAGGAGTATCATGGCTCCCTCAGTGACAAAACAAGGGAGCAGCCTTTGGAAGCCCTTGAGATTCTGAATTTAAAGCTTGTGTTTATGTAAGACACATTATCCCTGCTTCAGCATCCTAAGATGTTGAAGAATAGTTGAGAATTGCGGGATAGTGTTTTCAACCAGCATCAGAACAGAGAAACACAGAAAATCAACATTTGTTATTATATAAAATAATGTCATCAAGTGATATATGCTGCAAGCTTTCCCTAAAATTAGCTAAATCCAGTTCCAGAAATGAAAATGATAAGTTGGCACAGGCACATACATTCCCCTATGTAGTTCTTTCAATACTAGGTTTTCCTAAGTTTATACCCACTCTCTCCATCCTCCTCTTGTGCAGCACTGAAACTAGACACATATTTTCATTTACTAGTGCAAGGTTTTTTATACTATGAATGTCATGCTACACAGACCTCAGTAGTAGGGAGTTTTTCACATTTAGCATATTACCCGATGTCAGTGTACCAAAGATATATGGTGTTATGATTATGACTGTGAGCATAATGAATTATTTTTATTGTTAATTTGACTTCTATTTAATAAATGTTATAGTATTTCTTTTGCTTTGCCTTTTAACAAATGTTTCATGATAAAAAGTTTTTGGTATCGTCATGATTGATTTCTTTTAATGAGAAATCTAATTTGTGTGCCTCTCCGAAGAAAAGTGGCAAATAGGAAGAATATTTTCTCCTATACCTGATGACGAATTGTAGTAGAGTAGACTGCTGTGGCCAGTCTGCCCACTAACCCTCAGCCCATAACCTCCTGGAATACTGCACTCTGACCTGTCAGTATTGGTATAAGTTTAGCTAAATGAGTAAATCCAAAAAACAAGACAAAGGCAAGGATGTCACATCACTGGGTCATCTAGGAACAGGAAAAAAAGGCTTCCTTAAATAATTTTCAAGTGCACATAATAATTTTTAAGTCCAAAGGGGGAAATGAGCATGACATATATATGCTTATACACATGTAGACACATATATGTGCATGTATTTTACATATAATTTCAAACCCTGAGGGTAATAGGAAAGCTGCATAAATATCTGCAAAAGATCATCATGGAAATAAGTGAATTTTACCAACCAATATTGGTTGCAGAGGAGGTATTTTTTTCAAATAACTTCCTAAGTCCCTCCAGCTTAAAATAATATGTAATATGATAATGAGTGGTTTCAATATTTTTATACCAAACTTTCCTCAATTTCTATTGACTATGTTGTTTCTTTTATTTCACTCTTTAATAACTAATCCTCACAACACAATGCAAATAAATCATTACCAGGGCTGTAGGTCTCTTCTCTGTCTTACATCCTTCTCTGCCTTCTCCCCCAACAAAAATATCTTTTAGAAATATCCCAGTTCTATCTATTGATGTTTCTATGAGAAAAAATATAATTTTAATAGGTATTTTCCCACATTTTCTGCTAAGAATGATGATATTTTATTATATGCAAAGAAGTCCAAACCTAAATGGATTCATCCTTTGGGACTTTCTTTAACCCTCTATACTTCATTGTTACTGTTTTGCACACTGGAAGCCCAGTAGTCATCACAAATTAGTTACATGGCCCAGGCAATTTACAGCTACCTGGACTATATCTGCTTTGTTGCGTGAACTCTACTAAATTTTCATTTCACTCAAATTGTCAATATCTTAAGTCTCTGTCTTGACTATAATCTTTTCAATTTAGTCAAATCTTGGAAAATGCAAAAAGATATACAACAAAATTCACACAAGTTTGTTCATGTACTCTGAAGACAAAAGGAAGTTCAATGTCAAGAAGATTAGAAACACACATACCCACACACATTTATATATGTGTGCACACTGTCACATAGCAATTTTTTTTTATTTTTATGATTTTTATTTATTTTTAAATTATGATTTATTTATTTATTTTTATTTTGAGTATTGCCCCATAATTATATTTCATGTTCTTTCCCTCTCCCCCAAACCTCACCTAATCCCCGCTTAGATGACACACAATTCCACTGGGTTTTACATGTATCATTGACTAAGACCTAATTCCATATTATTGATAGTTGGACTAGAGTTATTGTTTAGTGTCTACATCTCCAATAATATCCCCAACAGCCCATGTATTCAAGCAGTTGTTTTTCTTCTGTGTTTCTCCTCCCACAGTTCTTCCTCTGAATGTGGCTAGTTTTCTTTCTCATAAGTCCCTCAGCCTTGCTCTCAATCACATACCAATATTTTTAACCCTCTTCACCATGTCCTGAGGAATTTTCCTTCCATCTTTTTAGAAGCACTGGGACTTATCTTCTCAATATCCTCAGTAATTACACTATTGCCCTCTTCTATGTGATGTCTCACAAAAAATTATTTTCCATATACTTAATATAAGTTCCTTTCAGGAGTTCCAAAGTATGAATTAGTGGTTTAAAGATAACTATGTGAAAATTGTATAACATATACTTATTTATTCTATACTTGTTAATACTAATATTCTACACTTCTCCATGTTAGTGGCAACAGAATAGAGTGAATAGAAAATCCATTTTAGAATTAGGAGGACCAAAGTTCAAGTGACCCTGAGAAAGTCACTTAACCTTTTAGTGTCCTGTGGCCACTCCATTTAAATTCGAAAATAGTTGCTTATCTGCATTGCAAAATGAGTTTCCTGCTCAGGTGTTCTATATACCAATCAGAGGACCAAAGGAAAAAAAAAGTTACATCTAGCATCTAAAGAGAGAAGAAGGCATCATTAAGTAGTAGAAAGTATTTTGAGTTGAATTCAGGAAGGAATATATAATTTCCATTTCTAATAGTTTTATGACCATGGGAGAGAGCCTTAACTTTCTGAGGTTCTGGAAATTTTCAGCAGCTATAAAATATTGCAGTGTTTTGGTGGTGGAAGTTTCCAAACTCATAACACCATATATCTTTGGTACACTGACATTGTGTGTTATGCAAAATGCAGAAAACTCCCTACTACTAAGGTCTATGTAGAATGACATTCATAGTATTGTTGTGTAATTTCTAACCACAGGAACACAAATGATAAACAAAGTTTCCAAACCATAATGAAATAGATTTATTCAGAGAGGGCCAGTCTCCCAATAGCCGGACCTCTGGTCAAGACCAAAAGACCCCGAGCACTGTGAGAGACCTTCCTATATACCCCAAATAATATCACAACATATACACCAAGTTAAAAATACCATATTAAAAATAGATCAGGACATACTTCTCATTGGTAAAAGTCACTTGATAATGACTTAGAAGTAACTTAATGAAAAAGGAGGGAGCAGTGAAGCCTGGACTGGTGATGCAAAGATAAGAGTGGGTGGTGGTGGTGGTACCAGGCTTGGAACCCCGTGTCAGACCTAGTGACATATCCTGCATCACAAGTTCAAGACCACAATTATTGCTAATGGTGCATGATATAGCAACTTTGAAGGGTGGGGTTGACACTAATGCTTGTGCTAAAGTGGTTACTTAATTCACAACCTTAATACTTATACTAGAATAATCCCCAAAAACCTACTAAAATCATGATTTATGCCAACTATCTTAGAATTATAATTGTGATTATCTAAAGACTACTAAAGGCTAACATTAAAACCTAATCCTCATAAAAGGAGGTAGGGAATTTTTCACTCACAGTACAAAAAACAATGAACTAGTAAATGAAAATATACATCTAGTTCCAGTGCTGCTACTAACTCAGGGGATTAACTCAGTCATGCAGTTCACACACTCTGCACCTCACTTTTCTAATCCATAAAATTGTCCAGATAGGAATTGATCTAGAAGGCTTCAAAATTCTCTTTTAACCCTAACATTTCATAATTTTTATCATGATATCTTTATTAAAACAAAATCATTTAGGAAATTTGTTGAATTAGTATTTCTAGTGGTTTGTGATTTCATCAGTATGAGTACTCTAATTATGCAGACTGCAACATTCATCACAGTAGAATTTTCATAAAACCCCAAAACTTTATGGTCTCTTCTCCAAGCTTCTGGAGATGATCCTCTCCAGATGTGGGAAAGCTTGGTCCAGATACACAGTTCAGATGTGATGGTTACTTGAAGCCTTTCCAACTTGGTAAGACCCTCTTGTAGCATATGTTCTACTCTACAACAAAATGCAACATTGATTTTAGTGATATGTTATTTAAAAATTTAATTCGTTTCCCAAAAAATTTCATAGAATATTCCCTTGTCTTCCTAATATTGGTATCTTTACATAGTACTTAAAGGTCTGTTTTATATCTTCTTTGCAATATCAGAATAAGAGACTGACAACTAACCAACTTCTAGCTATTCAATGTGAGAACATTGTGGAGGGGATTAGGACAGAAAGTGGCTAATTATGGGAATTAAGTGAACCACACCTACTACCTATTCTGACTTCATTCTCAAACTAATTTAGCTCTCTTTCTATTAAATTATAGGCATGATTCAAATTCTGTCTGGTAAGAAAAGTTTATTCAAAAGTGAGGATTGGGAGAAACCATTTTTCCATTGTTTGACCCTAGACCTGCATGGCTAGGAAATTGTCCACCTATATCTGCTGTTTAGAAACCTTAAGTATTGTGAATTTAGATTAAGTCTACACTGCCCATCTTTAGATTTAATCACCAAAGGTGAGAACATCTCCAATTCTGGGAAGTCCATAACACACCTGTGCTAGAGTGGGTGATGAATCAGAATTGACTGACCACCCCCTAGGCAGTCCAATGAGAATCGTCTATTGTGATTGGACATGCAAATTAGGAGGGAGGCACAGGAAGTGATACATAAGTGACCCCTTTAAAAAGAGGGAGTGGAGTGAGTGAGAGGTCTTTGGTGGAAGAGAGCATCTGGCGAAGGACCGTCTCTGGTTCAGTTGTTGGAATGCTGAGACGCTGGTGGGACCTCTGACTGCTTCCCTCTAAATTGTCACGTCGGTAAGTTAGGTTGACTTCCTTTCTCCTCCCTTGTCATTTCTGGATGCTCTACCCTCAGGGAGGCCTTTCTTGCCTCTCTAATTGTAAATTAATTTCTCTAATTGTGGCTAGAAGCCTTGTTTAATTAACCTCTGTGTTCCTTTGCTGGGGCCTCTAAATCCCTACCTGGTTCAGGCCTCTGGTCCAGGTCAGAGGTTCTCTCTCTCAATTTCCCTACCATCAACCTTCCTAATTAAAAATAAATCTCCATAAAAGTCAATTTTGACTTGAGATTATTCTTAATTGAGGACTGATAATAGTTCAATCCTATGGCGACCATCTTTTAATATATTGAACCCAAAAAACTCTTTTTCCCCCTTACAGTATGGACCTAGAGTATGTTGAACAGAAATGCCATAAGATCCTAAGACTGATGTTAGGAATTGTCTCATAACTGTGTATCTCAAGAAACCTATATGTCTTATCTAAAAACTGCTCCCATATTGATCAATCAGTTTTTGTTTTTATGCTCCATTGACTATTTGCAGATACTCAAAAAGGGTAGAATACATCTTTTCCTAAATTCTGGTAACTGCTTCTGTTCACTCTCTCCTTTCCAATTTGGAAAGTCCCTAATCTTACATCCAATTAGGAATCAGATTACCTAAAATTGTTTTGTTTCCTTTTAATTGATTTTTTTACTGTTTTTACTTAAAATTAACTATTGTTTTTACAGTAAACAGTCTTTTGCCCTCTGTATTCAGTCCTAAACTGAGGAAGGGGATTGATCCTGATTTGTTGGACAATTGGCCTGCATTACTCAGTAAACTGACATGCTGAGAAAATCAAACTTTATTCCCTCAGTCATTTCCTATTTTGCTGGTTCCACTAGACAGGGACAGGATAAGATTGATTCTTTGATTTCAATAACATACAGAACTGTCAGTCAGAAATCTCTCTCTATTAGTACATATAAACACCAGAGAATTTTAAATAGTTTCCTGAAGCATCTATAAGTTGATCATGGTTAAACAGCCAATATGTGGCAGAAACAGCACATGAACCCAGGGCTTCCTAACTTCAGGACTAGTACTTCACTCACAATGCACATCACCTTTTCTGGAAGTGGAAAGAAGTAAATATATTACTTTTCCCCACTCAGCCAAAGTTTAAAAAATAAAAATTCATTGAACTAGATGTAAAAATGTGCCAAATGTATGAACTATGGAAGACAGAAGCTCCCTGTTTTTAACAGGATAGGATTTTCTATTCAAAACTGGCCTGTTACTTATCTTTTCTTTTTTATTTATTTTAAAACCTTAACTTCTGTGTATTGGCTCCTAGGCAAAAGAGTGGTAAGGGTAGGCAATGGGGGTTAAGTGACTTTTCCCAGGGTCACACAGCTGGGAAGTGTCTGAGGCTGGATTTGAACCCAGAACCTCCCATCTCTAGGCCTGACTCTCAATCCACTGAGCTACCCAGCTTCCCTGGCCTGTTTCTTAAACAGGGCAGCAACCCTCAGAAACCAGAAGATGTGGCATAGAGTTTAAAATACAAAAGCTGTGATTTTCAGTGACCTGACAAATATGTTGGGGATATTGTAGCAAGAAGAAAATAGATGAAAAATAATGAGATGTATGTAGAAAAGTTTACAGAGGGCAATTATTCTCCCTTTTGGTTCTTTCCTCTCTTTTCAGAACAAGAACAACAGAAGGAAGAGATTGGCAGAGTATCAGCTGACAGCAGCTCTCTCCTCCCTTCTCTGGTGACCATATTAGTGGGAGAATTCCTCTAGCTTTTCTTTCTAATGACTATGTTAAAAGGAATCAGCAAGTAATAATATTCTTTGAGAGACTATGTGATTTTGGTTAGGTGCCTACTATTTAAAATTTTAATCTTTTACTAAAAATGTGATAAATATCAGATTTTTAAAAAAATTATTTTAATGAAATATTATTTTACATGTATGAGTAGAGCTCAATTAATTATCTTATTCAAAAGCAATGGCCTTTATTAGATAAGAATATATATTTTTAGTTGAATCAAATAAATAGGACAAGGAAAGAACAGTACGTGGACAGGTCATTGAACCAATGAAAACCACTGTGTGAGACGGAGTAAAATCCTAAGGAAATTATATTAAAAGAAGAAGCTATCTCAGAAGCAGAGGAAGTTTCTGAGGGGGTGAATTCATAAAATTAGAATGGATCTGGCAGGCCAATACACATTTGAGGATTGAAAGGAGTATTGAGCTGTGTCAGAGAGAGATAAATGAGAATCACTGATTCTGAAGGCATCACAGAATGCATGATCAACTTTGTGGATAGTTCTAAGAAAGGGTAACTCTTTCTACGAGTGTTTGTCTTATAGATAGAAATATAGAGAATAGCTCCTGTCTCAATATTTGAAATTCTCCAAATCAAGGGCTTAGAACTTTCAGTTCAAAATAGATACCCCAATGTAAATACATTCCCTAAAGAGAAGAAAATTATATGGACTCGAGAGAGCTTTATGTCATACCCCTCCCCATGCTTAAAAAAAGGTAAATATCATAACTAAGCATTACAAACAACTCAGATACTACCCAACATGTACCTACAAAGTACATACAACATCTTCTCCCACTTCAATTAAGAAAAATAGTTTAATAAACTGATTTCTGTGGAAATTTCAAATCACTTTCCTTTTGTTGTTTACTGATTGTTTAAAAAAAAAAACAACAGTATGTACCTTAACTTTATTAATTTGAAAAGGTGTAAAGGAAATTTGGCCTCCTCCCTTTCCACTACGTGTACCTGGTGTGGGACTCAGAAGCAAGGACTGCGAATAAGGGTTTCCATTGGGTAGATTAGGTCATGAGGATAGAATGGTAGCCAGAAAGGGGCAGCAATAAGAATATTGAGAGACAGGGGGCTGGGCAACCTTCCCCTGCACTGTCCCCCTGGACTGTCCCCTAGGCAGAGCAGACAAATTAGAAAGCATAATTGGCATCACTTGTGAGAGTTAGGGGGAGGAGAATAAGTTTGATACAGGAGTGAATTTTGGGCTCTTCTCTTCCATATTTGTTGCTGACTGGACCTGCTTGTGAGTGTGACAAGGGGCCTTTATGATGGCCATAGAATAGCCAGCTAAAAAAGCAATAAGGAAAGTACCTTTATATCTCTCTCTTATTTTTTCCATCTTTTTCACCTCACTATCTTTGATTAATAAAATTATTAATTTATGGCCAATATCTTAATTTTAATTCTTACAGAAGCAACATTGGCCATTCTTTTGACCTGAGTTTTTCTGTCTTTAGAATCATCTAGTCACATTGTTTTAAGAATTTTTACATGCCATTTTTTACTCTTCTTTTCTGCATCACTTTATTTAGTGGGAAAACTAGAAATAAAATTATCTTTATGTGAGAATTGGAAGTAAAATAATATGTTATGCTTTGCATTGTCTTTAACTTAATGTGTTCAATTTAATCTAGCTTTAAAAACTCAAATTGGAAAATACTGAAATAAGTAGAAAGTAATTATATGTTGCCATTTAAGTTTATTTGAATAAATTTTAGGATCTGTAATTTAATATGATTAAATATACATGTGAAAAAGAGTGATATTTTAAAGGATGATGTCAGTAAATAAAATGTGGAAACCAGTGTCCTATGGTTTTCTAATTAAACTTAAATACTTTTCAATATTATGTGGAAATATCCTTTAATAAAAGATTAAAATGTTATGTTTATGTAGGATTAGATAATATTTCAAAATTCTTAATGAATTCAAGTCCTTTTATTTAATTTTTCTTTAAATATTAATCTAATAATTAATTTAATTAATTCAGAAAATTTGCAATTAGTTTTGCTATTATTATGCTCTGTGTCCCACCTGGGAAATCAATATGATCAATATAAATAATGTTCAAATATATTATTTTATTTTAGTCACTAAATATTTTATTCAAAAACTAGCAATAATATTAAAAAAGCATATTGATTGATCTATCTGTAATTCTTTTTCTTTTTTTATCCCTCACTGGTTTTTTCATGAGGATCACATTATCTTACAGGGATTTTTAAGGATGCTTTTTTGGGGATGTGTTTAAGGATTATATGTTTCATATAAATCATTTGAAAAAACATCTAAGAAAGCATTTTTCTTCCCTTTAGGATTCCAAAGGAACATAGGAATATAGATTCAGAAAAAGAAGTGACCTTAGTGGTGTCTTTAATGACCTAATTTTTGTAGAAGAGTTAATTCATATGCAAGAAGATTACACAGTTTCTTCAAAATAATGCAAATACTAAGCATCTCCTGCCTTTAGACCTGGTATTCTTTCTATTATATGAGGTCACTTATGATTTACTTGATTTCTATATCTAAAATTATTGTTTATCTACGCTATTTCTATATTTTTTTAGTTTGACAAAGTTATATTTGTGTAGATATTAGATAAAGCATATGTATGTGTATTTAAAACATGTTTTGGTTTGCATATACTTGAATCTGTATAGAGTCGTGGTTATAGATATATAGCTATTCAATTTTAGGCTGTAATAAAGGACACATTATTTTTTTTCCATTCTTCAATTATGAATTCTTTATGACTAAGACACATACACATATGCTTTTGATGCTGAAATATAAATATTCTCTTATAGATTCCCATCCAGTAATATCTATAAGCCTATCAAATCTGTTATATGTATATATGTGTATAAATTACAAAGTACTTTGTATTCATTAAATCATTTGAGAATCACAAATAGTCCTGTGAGGATAATAATAAACATGTTACTATCTCTTTTACAATAGAAGAACCTGAGACAGAGAGTTGAGTTGAATTGCTTCTCTGTGGTGCTAATTGGTAAGTCATCAAGGAAGTATTTGAATCCAATGCTTCTAGAATAAATGCTACTTTTCTTAATGGATTAATATTATAATAAAAGAAAATGAGGAAAAATATCCAGGGAAAATTAATAATACTGCAATATTAACAACTAGGTTCCTTTATAAAAATATATAACCACAAAATTCTTCATGGAGTTGGAAAGAATAGTAATTTATAAAATAATTTTAAAAATTAAAATAAACAAGGGGATTAGAAATTTCTAAGTTGAAATGAACATGTTGAACAAACCAGAGAAAACCTTAATGAGGCAATTTATTTATATAGGTGATGTCACAACCCCTAGGTTTGTAGCTCCAAGGCAATTTTTCTAAGACTATGCTGTGGATGAATAAACAATCTTCATTCATTGATAAAGTATTCATACTAAAAGCTTTGTATTCAAATTAATTCACAATTATGGGCTCACTTCTAAGAGGAAGAAATAAGACAGAGAGGAGAGGAAGGAGATGGGGAAAGGATCTCTTTTAAAATATATTTCTTTAGGTCCTTTTCTAATAATAATTTTCCTTGAAAGATACTTTTCTTTTCTCTCTCATATTCATTGATTTTTATTTTATTTAAAAGCCTTGAATAAAGGTTTTAAAAATAGCAGTCTGGTTAACAAAGTTGCCCTATTGTATATATGTCTATAACAATGTTGTTAGTAACTATATTTTCAATTTTCTCTAGTAATTTTAATGGATTATCATGTTTGTACCATTCTATAAATTTTTCCCAAAGACTATATATTTTAAAGTCCTTATTAAACATTCATTTCTCTCTTATAAGGAGTGACTCCTTTTTCCCCCCAAGTAGGGCACAGATGCCTCAGCATATTATCACCCATTGCTTTCTATCATACCTTGCTGGTTGGGAAATAAAGTCAGTTGTATAAAGTTGTTCCCATAGCAGTATTGTTAATTTACAAGTGATAATGCTATTTATTTCACAAAGGTATTTCTGAATAACATAAAGAGATAAGAACTATGATCCTTGTAACAAAACTCTACTATGGTACAAGTATATCGTATGGACTGGGGTTTCTGTCACCCTCCACATGTGGGAATCTCCTCCATAGAATACATACATCTCAAACTTTCTAAGGTAGTAATTAAGTCTTAGAGAATTACCTGGGGCACGTGCAGACCTCAATACAGATCTAATTCTTTCTGTCTTAGTAGACAAATAAGACCTTGGCCCTCCCATTTTTCTACCTTATTGTTTCCCACTCTATTTCACTCTATTCTGCCTTAGACTTGGAATATCTGAATGATCCTAGGCAAGATACTTAGCCATTATGCACTCTATTTTTGTAAATAAACTTCTGACTTGAGATATAATAACTCTGGCCAACCACATTATTTCACATCATTTAAGTCCAACCACTAAATTTAAATCTTACAGTATATAAGAACATTATGGGCTACAAACTACCTAACTGACTACATTAAGTTAACAAGTTTTTGCACAAACAAAATCAGTGTAACCAAGATGAGAAGGGAAAAAATAAACTTGGGAAAAATTATAGAAAGTATCTCTGACAAAGACATCATTTCTTAAGATATATGGAGAATTGAGTCAAATTTATAAGAATACAAAACATTCTGCAATTGACAAGTGGTCAAAGGAAATAAAATTTATTTTCAGAAAAAATACTTCAAATGACTATTAATTGAATAAATTCAAACTCAGACAACTCTAAGGTACCAATTGATATAGATCAGACTGGTTAATATGACAAAAATAAAAATGACAAATGTTTGCTGGTGGAGTTGTGAACTGATCCAACTATTCTGGCTGGCAATTTGGAACTATGTTCAAAGGGCTATAAAAGAATGCCTGCCCTTTGATCCAGCCATGCCATTGTTGGGTTTGTACCCCAAAGAGATCATAAATAAACAGACGTACAAAAATATTTATAGCTGCCCTTTTTGTGGTGGCAAAAAACTGCAAAAGGAGGGTATGTCCTTCAATTGGGGAATGGCTGAACAAACTGTGGTATATGCTGGTGATGGAATGCTATTGTGCTCAAAGGAATAATAAAGTGGAGGAGTTCCAGGTGAACTGGAAAGACCTCCAGGAATTGATGCAGAGCAAAAGGAGCAGAGCCAGAAGAACATTGTACACAGAGACTGATATACTATGGTAAAATTGAATGCAATGGACTTCTGTACTAGCAGAAAGCAATGACACAGGACAGCTCTGAGGGATTTATGGTAAAGAACGCTACCCACATTCAGAGGAAGGACTGCAGGAGAGGAAACACAGAAGAAAAACAACTGCTTGAATGCATGGGTTGGGGTGGACATGATTGGGGATGTGGACTCTAAACTACCACAGCAATGCAACTATCAACAAATTGGAAATAGGTCTTGATCAATGGCACATGATAAAACGGCATGGGTGGGGGGAGGTTGCGGGGGGTGAAGGGGAAAGTAGGAGCATGAATCATGTAACCATGTTAAAAATGAATATTATTAAATGTTAAAAAAAAAGACAAATGTTGGAGTTGTGAAGAGTGAATCAAACTCTCTTTGTCTATCAATCAGGGACTTTTAAGTGAATCAGTCAAAAACTTAAGTACCCCTACTTAGTACCTTACCAGTCACTAAGTATGAGAGTTTACAAGTTACTTGCTAGAGTGGGTGACAACAACTCCACCACCACCCCCAGGCAGTGCTAGGCAAATTGAAAGTCTGAGATTGATTCCTATAAAGTGGGGAGGTCACAGGAAGTGACATGGAAAAAGGACTTTAAAAAATTCTGAACTTCCTATCCAAGGGACTTCTTCTCCTTGAGGTTTCTCTTTTAGAGTTCTTCTTTGGAGTCTCTTCTTTTTAAATCTTCTCCTTTGGATGTCTTCTTTGGAGGATGACTCATTGGGGTTTTTGGACTTTGACTTCTACTTGCAGCTTTGTGACTTTCTACTGGAATTTTTGGCTTTGGGACTTTGACTTTTGGCTTTGGAGCTTCTTGGAGTCAGGGACTTTCTTGTTGGGTTCACTGCTGCCTTAGTAAGCTTAGCTTATGAGGGTTTTTTTCTGCATTGGGACCTTGCCTGGATCTTGCCTGGCTTACTGGTGAGTGACTATGATTCACAGATGGAGACTGGAAATCTGTCAAGGAGTGAGTTTTATTTCACAAGATCAGCATTTAGGGTAGGTTAGGCAATCACCTCACCTCTTTCCCTTCCACATTGCCCTCTTTTTACTAATATTCCAATTAAGCAAAATTGTTAAAAGCTGCTAATAGTTTTCCTGACTTAAGTGATAATAATTGGCAACCACTTTTTATAACTGTCTTATTTACTCAAAATCCCAATTTAACCATTATAGAGTGCTGTGGAAAAATTAGGACACTAATCTTAAAGGAATGAAATGTCATGTATTGTTTTTATATCATTTATTTTAAACTAAGTGATTGCATATAGTTTTTTTAAGGAGTAATTATAACTATGATTTTAGAAATAGTCCCAGTTGGCAATTAGCAATTAATAATTAAGTGTATAAACAGAATTGTAGATGAAGAGAGAATTAGCTTAAGAACTTCTGTTATCAACTTTAGAATGCTAAGTGCACAGCTTGAGTGAATCCTGATTCCTGACAAAGAAAAAAGAAATAATCATTTTTTCAGTTATAGAAATTAGGAATTCATTACTAGGACAAGATGATTAATTTTTTAAGGATTTCTATTCACCATAAGTTCCTCATAGTGATGTCTAAGAAAGGAGAGTCTATTTTATCTTTGTCTCCTCCTATAGTCAATATAGTGAGTTAAGTCTGATTATGTCAGCCTATTATTTATAGTATCAATTAGAAATGAATGAAAAATATATTATGATCACATTCATACACGTATTTACTGTTACTGTTACTTTTATACTACAGTGATGACCAAGGTTTGTGTACCATGATCCATACATTCTAGAGGTTAGGAAATTTAAATGAGGCTCTGATCTTTGTAAATGCTTCTGATGTCCAAAAAAAAGTTTTAATTGATGTTAAACCACCAGAAAAACAAGGGAAAATGGGGGCTATCTGTCTTAAATCTTTTATTGGAGTTTATTAACTCCTTTAGCAAATATTTCCTAAACTTTAGTAACAATCTAAACTTTTATTGTTAATCAATTAATTAACTGTCAAATGACTGTAAAAACAAATAGTGAGTATCTAAATGAGGTCTTTCATCACAGGATGTGTGATGAAACCTACAACTTATTTTTGCCCACAAAAATAATATTAAACTTTCAGCTCTTAATTCTACCCCAGATTTCTTTATTTTTTAGAAGTCACTATTGGTAAAGTTATGGGCTAATACAACCATTCTGCAAATCAATCTGTAACCATACCCAAAGGGCTATCAAACAGCATACCCTTTGATCCAGAAATACAATTCCTAAGTCTGTATCCCAAAGAGATCAAGGATAAGGGAAAAGGATGTACTTTTACAAAAATATTCATACCAGCTCTTTTTCTGGTGGCAGAGGACTGGCAACTGAAAGATGTCCATCAGTTGGGAAGTGGCTGAACAAGTTATGGTATATGATTTTAATGAAATACTATTGTACCATAAGAAATTGCAAAGAAGATGATCACAAAAAAACCTCTTGAAAACATGTATATTAAATGATTCAAAGTGAAATTAGCAAAACCAGTAGAATTATGTACACAGTGACAGCAGTAAATATAATGATCATCTGTGAATAACTAACTATTAACAAGATAAAAATCCAGGAGAGTGCAAAGAAATGATAAAAATAAAGGCTATCCACTGCTATAGAAGAAACTGACAGACTGAATAATTATTGAATCATACTGTTCTTCACCTTATTTCCTCCATGATTTTTTCAATGGTATAAGCAATATGTGTCTTCTTTCACATGATAAGCATGGAAATAAATATTATATGATAGAACATGGACAATCTATGTCAGAGTCTCTGCTTTCTTGGGGAAGAGGAAGAGGTAGAAGGTAGTGAAAACTTAAGTTGCTAAATTTCAGAAAATGATTATTAAATTTGCATCTAAAATCATAAAATGATTATTAAAATTGCATATTCATATAATCTGGAAAAAAATTGAAAGTATACATTACAAAGGATATGCTAAAGAAGATATGCAAGATAAATAGGGATGATGACTGGACAAGTAATTTCATTAATAAAGGGAAATCTAGTGTGAAGAAATTCTGGGTGCAGATTAGCTCCTTTATACTTTATGATCTTAATCACATAGTATTATAAGCAATGAAGTGACTTTGTTACAATAGAAGAATATATGTCAGATGTGAGACTTGAACTCAATTCTTCCTGACTTTGAATAAAACTTTCCACAATATTCTGTTTCTAGGTAAATATAAAAATAAAAAAGATATTATTAGCATTCAAGGAATGTTTACTGGGAGAATTATATATATACTAATAGTCAAAATAAAAAATTGAATGTGATTCATATGGTAGAGAGAAACAAACACGGCTAAGACAAGAAGAAAGATGATTTTTTTTATATACATGGGATCAAGAAACTATGACTTTATGAAGAGTTCTTAAAAAGTATGGGGATGATATTCACAAAGAATATTTAGAATACATAGGACTAAGATTAATTAAGATGAAACAATGAAAGCACAGCATCCATCTTATAGAATGTAAAGGGGTCATATGGATATGTTTTTATATATATATGGTAATTTAGACATCAAATGTCAATATTAATTTGAGACTGCCATTTAGTATTTTTCCTGTGTGGTTATTCTTCATCCCTTTCCCATTCTAACCACTGAGAAGTGACAGGATCAGACTAATACCATAGAATTCTGTTAAATTTTGGTGATATTTTCTAAATGGATGTCTTCATGTGCAGAGATTTATGCTTTCTTTTGAGATATTCAAGGTCTTCCTTTTTAAAAAGAGTTACATATGTTTAATTATTGATATGCCAAGCAAACATTCAAATGAAAACTGATCCTACTAAAATCATTACAGTCTTGGATGTTCACAAATATTGACATCACCCCAAATATCAAAGTAAATATTTGAAATGTCACTTATGTGAATAAATGTTTTTACAGTCTATGCAGCCATCTGTTGGGAAGCCATAGAACTTACTGCAAATTATCTGTTTATGGGACAGGATGTTTTTAGAATATTGGAATGATTGGAAATCAGTTTTCCATGAAAAAAAAATGTCCAAATGTCTCTCCATTACTGGTAAATTTTGCATATTCTTTCTCAGGGTAGAATAAAATTTACAAATTTCTTCTCTCTCCTTTTAAAAATATTTAAATCCCATGACTGGGGGCCATTTAAAAATCTGATAGTGTCTTATTTGCTTTGAATTAGTTCAATTACGATAGTCTCATTAAGAGTAAACAATCCCTCTGCTGTAAACTAAGTAAATTCTCCATTAAAAGCTCTTATACTTTTCAATAATAAATAAATTATGTAGTTTTTCAATCTATAATGAAACATTTAAATGTTTGCATTTCCCTTTGGCTTAAAAATGTGCACTTCCTTAATTCTTACATAGAAATATAAGAAGAGAGAACAAATTTGTGTAGGAAGAGCAGACATAACTTTGACAGATTAAAAACCTGGAAAGTCCAAAGAAATATTTGTCCCTGATTTGCCATCCATTTTTCCTGTTTACTATAAGGACAATATTAGAAATTAAGTCTCTTTATATTAGTTTAGAGATAAGAAGTAGAGAAGCTGGCTTGAGAAAGAATTGGAGTTTGAAATGGATCTGAGACAGAGTCAATTTCAAATGTTGGCAGTGTGTGGGGGTGATGTAATGGTTTTTCTGTGGCAGTTAGTCTCAGGGAGTGGCTGTTTCTCTCAGAGTGCTGGGAGCAGGTGACTTCTTCTTTTCTCTCTCTTCTCACTGTCTGACGTAGAAGGAAAGACCTAAGTGAGTTCCTTTTCCAACTTGGGAAACACTAGTGACTATCTATTGCTGTTTCATGAATTGTTTTATCTCTGAGAAGACCAAAGAAAAACCTGGTCTTTGGTTTGGACTTTGAGTCTATTAAGGCTCAGAGTCCTAACTTGGTTCTTGCTGAGGCTCAGCCAGCTAGCCTTTCTGATTTTTAGTTAAGAATTATATACTTCTTATAAGAATAATAGTGTTAGTTTATTGTAGAATAGGGAAAATTTGGGTTAGTCAGATCAGGAAGGATCAGTGTAGCCTATGGAAACAGGAGAAGCGGTTCCTTGCAGAACCAGGGAGTTTTATGTGGGTGGAGTTAGAATCTCTTAGGGTTAGAAATCTTTTTATATCATATTATATTCATATATTCTCAATAAATAGGGGTTTTTTGTATAACAAGAGTCTCCTTAGTGTCCTTGCACCTGGCCCTGAAGAGAAGTTCACTTATGAGTTTCACTTCATTTATATAAACTGAAGATACTTTGGAAGCACAGCAATCAGAGTATCAAACCAATTCATAATCAATAGCAATGCATTGATCATTATTTTTACACTATCAGGGGATAGTCAGAATATTTGAAGCTGAATATAGCAATAAAAACATTTTGCCTGAGCTGAAGAATCTTGGCTCTCTTACAAGGACAAATTCTAACTTACTGATAAAATTAGAAAGAATCCTCTTTTTAACTAATTTGCCTAGCAAAATGGTGAAAATAAATGAAACTTCATCATGAGTCTAAGTAGGCTATTCTGTCACAAAATATTTGTTCTTTAAATTCTCTGATTTTCAAATTTTTCCTTTTAGCAATAGCCTTTTCTATAACGTTTTGTTTTTTCCTTTAAAATAGTCTAATTAAAATTCACAGTATTATTCTCCTCCTCAATTCAAGTTGTATTTAAAAGGATTCAGGTTATATGATAAAACTTGTCAATGAATGCAGAGCATAGTAGGACACATATAAGTTCATCTGAACAAGAGGAATTTAGACTAAAAATGAAGAGGGAGAAAAATGACCAGACATATCTAAATCTATATGATTCCGAGAACAACAGTTAAGAAATAAGAACAATTATAATAGAAAATGGTCCTCAGTAAATAATAGAAGAAAATAACTTGGAAAAATTGATAACAATTCTTATAGTTTTAGAAGTATATATACCAATGTGCAGACTATGGATCATAAACAGTAAACTTCAGAACTTTAACACAAGATGACATATATGCTTGAAAAAGCCAGAGATTTAGCTGGAATTTGGCAGTGGAAGTATAGGCCTTACTAAATAGAAAGAGTTAAAAGTGGGCTCTAGTACTGTCATAGCATATAAATCCATTTTGAAATTCATGAATGTGAAATACCACATTACAGAATCACAGAATTTAAGAACTGGAATTGGCCAGGGTTGCCAATTTATCCAGAATGTATTCCGATGAATCCTTAATATAACATATCCAATAACAGGTCATCTAGCCTATGTTTAAAGAACTCCAAAGGCGGGAGAATATACCACCTCTCAAAGTAACTAACCCACTTCACTTTTGCAAATCCTCCTGTTCTGCATGCAACATCAAACTTAAATGGGCCTCTCTGCAACTTCTAAATATTGTTCCTATGTCTGCCATCTGGACCCAAATGAGACAAATCTCATAAGTCTTACAAATGTCAGCCCTTCAAGGGCTTGAAGGTTCACATTACATTTATTTTAATCTTTTTTCTCTATAATAACCATGCTCAATCCCTTCAACCAATTTCCTTTCTCATGAACTCAAAGTAACTGACCATATACATAGCATTCTTCTGAATACCTTCAGCTTATCAATGTCTGCTTTAAATCACGATACCTAGAACTGAACACTTCCCCTCACCACAACTACTAATCATTAGTCTTCATTCTTATCATCCTTTTATCAGAAACTTGGAATCCACCATTGCATACATTGGCTCTCAAAGATAGAATGAACTTTGATTTATCTTTCTGAGAACCAGGCTTCTATGCCATTCATTTCACTTGCTTCTTAGTTCATCCTTCTACTCCAACATATGAGTTTTTCCATATACCTTTCTGTGTTTCCTTTGTCTGCTTTAATATAAACTCCTTAAGGGAAAAAATAGCATTGCTTGTTGGAATTACATCCCTAATACTTAGCACAAAATTTGACACAGTACGGTTTCAATAATGATCTTTCTAAAAAGACCTGAGGCCAAATCTGCCCTCACACTTTTACTAGCTGTATGATCCTGACCAAGTCACTTAACCCTGTTTGCCTCAGTTTCCTCATATTTAGAATAATATTCTTTCTTTCTGAATATCCTCTATTTGTGTCTACTAAATGAAGTCTAATGATGGGACTTACTATCATCTTCCTATTCTTAGAAGCTGTACCCTTCTTAATGTAGCCCAAGATCATACTAGCTCTTTTTTTAAAGGCTTGCATCATATAGTTGACTCATATTTAACTTAAAATCAACTAAATCTTTAACATTTTTTTTCAGAATTATCTATCCATGGCTCCTTCATATTATAAATAAAAAGTGGATTTTATACCTAAATGCAAGTGTTGTATTTATTCTTTTTTAAATTAATCTTATTATAATCAGATCATTGTTTTAGCCTGTCAAGATCCTTTTCATTCCTAATCTGTCACCTACTGAGTCAGTTATCCCTCCTACTTTTGCATCATCTGAAAATTTAATGAACATAACATTTATGTCTTTATCCAAGTCAATGATAAAAATATCAAATTATACAAGTCTAATCACAAGTTCTTGGAATGTTTCATTGGTGACCTCCTATCACAATGGCACTGAACTAATAACAAGTCTGTTTTTAAACTTATATCTTCTTTCCTAAAATCAACACTAAGAATTGTTTCCAAGACAGAAAAGGGGTAAGGGCTTGGCAATTGGGATAAAATGGATTGCCCAGAATCATGTAGGTAGGAAGTATCTGAGGCCAGATTTGAGAAGTTTTACCTTCTCCCATAGTACTTCTCTTAGTTATCAATATACTTGTAGTTTTTGTTTGTGTGTTTTGAATCATTTTCAATGATCAAGTTACTCTCTTCTACAGAGAAAGAGTAAGAAAAACATGACTATAGTATAAAACATTGGGGAGATTGCATACAAACTAAATAGAGTGATCTTCTGGAGAGTATAGTACAGATCACTTTGCCAAATGGTGCAAAAGCATTATGAACTTCTTATAGAGAAAAAGAAGAATAAGAATGTGTTAGGTCCTCTACTTGGGACTGACTATAAAATATTCTTGGAAAACTTAGATAAAAGAGAACTATTCAATGTTTTGCTTATTACCTATTCTGCTAAGAAACATAATATTTAAGTAGAAAATATAATTGTTGATTAACTTATTGTGATGAAGGAATTCTGAAGAAAGAGGCACAAAAAGACATGATCATCAGTGCAAATTTTATTAATATATGAACATATAGGAGCCTCATGCAAAAAAGCCCACGGAAGGGTTTTGTCTTTAAGTTATTTATATGCTTTAATGAAATTCTTAAGAAGTGAGTGGGATGAAACATTCAGAAAGTGGCTGAAGTAGTAGGCTGTATGACTATTAAACAAAGACGGAGTTGGGTGCTAGCCATATGTCATTCCTGACCTAGAGAGAATATTTTTAGTTTCTTGTGCCTAACTACAATCACAATCCATTTTTTTGGTTTTGTGTTTGTTTTTTGACTTTATTGCTTTAATATTTTTATTAAATGTAGAAACACTTTTTCACAATTGTTTTTCACATTTTAAAATTCAGATTTTTCTCTCTCCCCCAAAAACTAGGTAGTAAATTGTTTAAGTTATACCTATAATTTCATGAAGTACATATTTCCATATTGCTCATGTAATGATAAAAGACACACATATCATATGTACAATAGAAATCTCATGAAGGAAATAAAGTGGAAGATGGAATGCTTTGATATGCCTTCAGATTTCAGCAGGTTTTTCTTTGGCTGTGGATAGCATTTTCATCACAAGTCCCTTGTGGTTCTCTTGGAGATTCACTTTGCTAATAGTTGTTTAGTCCTTCAAAGTCGATCATCACATAATATTTATGTTACTGTCTACATTGTTCTCCTGGTTCTACTCACTTCTCCTTGTATCTGTTCATATAAGTCTCTCCAGGTTTTTCTGAATTCATCTTCTTCATCATTATTTATAACACAATAATATTCCATTACAACCATAAACCACAACATTTTCATCCATTCCCTAAGTGATAGACAATCCCACAGTTTCCAATTCTTTGCCACTAGAAAAAGAGATGCTAAAAATATTTTGGTGCATGTAGGTCCTTTTCCCTTATCTTTGATCTCTATGGGAAATAGACTGAGTAGTGGTATTGCAGAATCAAAAACTATGAACAATTTTGTGGCACTTTGAGCCTGGTTTCATATTGTTCTCCAGAATGCTTGTATTAATTCACAGTTCCACCAAAAGTATGTAGTGTCTAAATTTTCCCATATCCCTAGTAGCATTTAACATTTCCCTTTTTGGTCATGTTAGCCCATTTGTAGGTGTAAGGTTGTATCTCAGAGTTGTTTTAATTTGTATTTCTCTAATCAGTAGGGATTTGGAGCATTTTTCTTTCTTTTTTTTTTAAAACTTTACCTTTCATCTTAGAATCAATACTATGTTGATTCTAAGGTAGAAAAGTGGTAATGCCTAGGCAATGGAGGTTAAGTGACTTGCCCAGAGTCACACAGCTAGAAAGTGTCTGAAGCTATATTGGAACCTAGGACCTACTGTCTCTAGGACAAGCTCTCAATCCACTGAGTCACCTAGCTGTCCCCTTGGAGCATTTTTTCACATGACTGGGGAGTTTTAATTTCTTTCTCTGAGAACTTCCTGTTCGTATCCTTTGACCATTTTTCAATTGGGAGATGCTTTGTATTCTTATAAATTTGACTCAGTTTCTATACATTTGAGAAACGAGGCTTTTGCTAGAAATACCTGTTATAATTTTTCCCCATGTTTGTTGTTCACGTTTTGTTCTTTGTTGCATTGGTTTTATTTGTACAAAACCTTTTTAATTTGATGAAATCAAAATTATCTATTTCATTTTTGGAACTTTCTATGTATCTTATTTGGTCTTAAATTCTTCCCTTATCCCATATAAGCCTGATAGTTAAAACTTTTCCATATTCCTCTAACGTCTTTATGGTGTCACCTTTTATTTTATCTCAAATATCCATTTTGACATTATCCTTTTGTAACATAATCCATATGGCCTGCAGTACTTCTAATGACAGCCATTAATAAGAAACAAAAAAATACATTGTAGTTATATATTTTAGAGTTCAGGTCTTTTATATTTTATGAGTTATGTCTCAGGGTAGTTAAAGTAGCTTCAGATGCTATAACTAAATTATTGTTTATAATATGGGTAATGGGAGAACTTCTAAGAAATTGGAGATGGAAAAATTCTACTCTAATAAAAAAATGATGATGGTACATCTTTCTGCAAATTTTGTCATTTTTTCACTTATGTGGGACTAGTTTATCAGCCATTCAGCAGTTCCTGGACATTCCACTTATAATAACCCTTACACCTTCTTATTATAAGTGGGTGCAGGGGAAAGATATATCCTCACTTACATAGTAGCCAACAGTAGAAAGGTCAGATGGGTGATTCTAAAGTTTCAACTGTCATTTCAATGAATTTCTTCAGAATAAGAAGAACTTAAATTCCTGTGTCAATTTAGCACTGTGTCAAGTTGACAGATTAGACTGACATGTTTTCTGCATTTCATAAGCTTACACTTTTTTCTTCTTCTCATGAATTACATGTGTCTTATTCAGGATAAAAGTTCTCAGTCACTATATCAGAACAGAAGTGTCATGTTATAGGAAACAAAATGACTAGGTTCCACCATAGAACTGTCCTATTATATGAATTCTGTTAAGAGTTTCTGATTAGAATGGAGTGGAACCAAGATGGTAGAGAAGGTACAGATATCTACCTGATCTCTACCAAATTACCCTCCAAGCAACTACAATAGAATGCCTCAAAAATGAAGTATGGAACCACATAACCCACAAAATGAGAGTGAAATAATTTCTCAACTTAAAACAACTTAGAAATCTAATAAAAATATCTATTTCACTGGGGCAGAAGTGAAACACAAAGCAACATGCCAAGGCATTATGGCAACTGGCCTTATAAAGATGGGAAGTTGCTTCAAAGAAAAAAAGCCCCTTAGCTGGCTCTGGGTGCAAGATTATTTGCACATCATCTATATGCAGATCCATGTCATGGTACTGGGTCACAGTCTCAAGTTAAGGAAGAAAACTAGTTTAAACAAGAACTTGCAGCCACATGGGAACAGGAGATCCTTGTCACAGATCCAATGTTGAAAATAGTACTTATATTTACTCAAAGACAAGAGCACAGGCTATAAGAATATTAAACACACCTTTCCTTAGATCATACACCTTGGAAAAATGTAAAATTTATAGAGCCTCAGAGCTATCTCTGATAGCATCTGTAAAAAGAATTTGAAGCTTAGAAAAGTGTTCTCCTTTCACCGGAGGAAAAGTGTCTAACTTTGATGTTTTCTCTTTAAGTTTAAAAAAGAAAAAGAATGGAAAATGAGCAAACAACAACAAAAACCTCAATATGGAAAATTATTTTGGTGATAGGGAATACTAAGACAAACTCAGACAAAGACAAAAAAGTACTTGCCTCATCCAAAGCCTTGAAGATAAATATGAATTGGTCTCAAACCTAAAAAGAATTAACTGAGGAGCTAAAAAGAATTTTAATGATGAAATAACTGATAAAAGAAAAAATGGGATAAGAAAAGAGAATGACACAGGAAAAGCATTAAAAAAAGTCAACAGCTTGGTAAAGAAGACAAAAAAATTGAAGAAAGATCATCTTAAATTAGAATAGGCCAACTGATAAAAAGAGCAGAAAAATCCACTGAAGAGAAAACTTTAAAAGCAGAATTAGCCAAATGGGAAAAGACATACAAAAATTCACTGAGGAAAAGAACTTTTTAAAAAGTAGAACTGATCAAATGAAAAAGGAGATACAAAACTTCAATGAAGAAAACAACTACTTAAAATTAGATGGGCAAGTGGAAGCCAATGATTCCATGAGATATCAATTGTTATAAAATAAATAAATAAATATGCTTCTTCTACTGCTATGCTCCTAGGGATATTGGTTAGGGAAACTGTTCCTTTTGTATTCCCCAATGTAGCTAGTGGCTGGGAACACCCACTCAGTCACCTTAGTTTGATGATATAAGTCCCTTTCTAAATATAACAGTGCCCAGGCAGGACCCTTAATGGTCAGGTAGATGGGCAATTCTTTCAGTTCCCACCTGGGGTTGGATTGATTATTAATATTGGGCTCTATTAGCCTTGGATAATGTTTTCATCTGACTGTGTTGCTCCCTCCCCAAGGTTCATGATTCAATGACCACTCAGGAAGGTACTTAAATAAACTTTATCTATAGATGTTAAATAGGGAAAGGAATAATCAGGAATGGATTGGGGATAGGAGACGCTGTCACTATATATATGATCAATAATCCCTCAGGACTGTAGGCTGTTGTTTCAGTTAGTTGGAGCTCTTGTTCTTCACCTCCTCTGCTTCAGCTTGGCCACTGCCAAACCAGGGAGGGCAAAGTGCTCAGTTGGAAAAGATGTTGTGATTTCTCTCAGCTTCCCTGTTCTCAGTTTGTGATGTCAGCCTGCATAGCCTTTAGGAAGAAATCTGTTAGGAAATCCACCCTCTTCTTCTTATATCTCCCTTCCTCCCTTCACCTCCCTGGCCCAGATAGCTAATAGCTAATGATGATTCAAATACCTAAAGATCTAGGGAGATTTAGAGAGGATCAATGGTCAAAGCTCAAAGACCAAAGACCTGAGCCTCTAGGACCAAAGACCAAAGACCTCTCCAGATGGTTGTGAGGGCTCTTTCTCCCCAAGGCCAACCGACTTTTCCCTCTCCTAACTGCCTCTGCGAACATTCTGAGTCTCCAACTGTCTTCCCCTGTCAATCAAGGTGAGACAAACCAACTCTCAGAGCTTGAATATAACACAATAAACAATCAAAGAAAGATAAAAGAATAAAAAATAAAAAGAAATGTGAAATAGCTCACTAGAAAAACTAATGACTTAGTAAATAAATCCAGGAGTGATAATCTAAGACTTATTGGACTACTGGAAGTCACAATCAAAAAAAAAAAAAAAACTTACACCGCATCTTTCAAGAAATTATCAAGAAAACTGCCCTAATATTCTAAAACCAGAGGACAAAATAAAAATTGAAATAATCTACCCCTCATCTCCTGAAAGTGATCTCAAATGAATAACTCCCATGAATATTATAACCAAATTCCAGACTCTCAGGTGATGGAGAAAATATTACAAACAACCAAAAAGAAAAATTCAAATATAGAGCCACAGTCAGAATTATAGCTTGTCCATTAAAGGATCAGAAGGTCTGGAATATGATATTCCAGAGGGAAAAGCAGCTAGGACTTCAACCAAGGATCATTATCCACTAAAACTGAACATAATCATTCAGGCGGAAATAGATATTCAATGAAGCAGAGGATTTTCAAACATTCCCAATGAAACCAAACCTGAATGAAAAATTTGACTTACAAACACTAGATTCAAAGGAAGCATAAAAATGTAAATAGGAAAGAGAAGTCAAAAGATATTCAATAAGGTAAACTATTTACATACCTAAATGGGAAGATTATCCTTGTAACTCGTAAGAAACCTATCATTATCAGGGCAGTTCAAATAGCATACATAGACATAGGGTAAGGGTGTGAGTTGAATATGATGGGATGATACCAAAAAAAATAAAATTAAGGGATAAAAAAGAAATGCTTTGGGAGAAGGGAGGAGAGAAATACAATAGGATAAATTATCTCATATTAAAAAGGCATGATAGAGCTTTTGATAGTGAAGGAAAAGATAGAGGTGGTAAAGGAGAATGCTTGAACCTTTTCTCTCATTGAAATTGGCCCAAAGAGGGAAGAAAATACAGTCAATTGGTTACAAGAATCTATCTTCCCTTACAGGAAAGTGGGAAAGGGATAAGAGAAGGGGACTTGATAGATAAAAGAATAAATTGGGCGATGTGGTGGTCAGAAGCTAAACACTTTTGAGGATGAATGGAATGAAACGAGAGAGAAAAGGATAAATTGTGGTGAGGGAAGATAAGATGGCGAGCAATACACATAATGGCAAAAAGAATTTTATGAGAAGTCTTTCTAATGAAGTCTTCAATTCTTAAAGGTGTAGAGAAATGTATCAAAAGTATTAAAATGTCATTCCCCAATCATTCTCCAATGATAAAGCTTCAAAGAATATAAACAAGGTATTCTCAGGATAAGTAAAGATTTCTATAGTCATGTGAAAAAAATGCTTTAAAGCACTTTTAATTAGGGAAATGCAAATTAAAACTACACTGATGTACCAATCCACACATATCAAATTGGCTATTACGACTGAAAAGGAAAGTATCAAAATGGAGGAGATATGGGAAAAATGAGACACTAATGCATTATTGTGGGAATTCTGAACTGATTCAACAATTCTGGAGAGCAATTTGGACCTGTGCCCAAAGGGCTATAAAATAATACATGCCCTTTGACTCAGCAATTCCATTACAAGTTTAATATCCAAAAATTTTAAGGACCCCAAACAGAAAGACACATATGTATATATACATATACATGTACACATATACATGTACACATATACATGTACATATATGTATATATATATGTATATATAAAATATTAATGTGGTTCTATTTGTGGGATCAAAGAACTGGAAAGCAAGGAGATGGTGACTGGCTGAGTAAGTAACTCCAATGCATTAATGTCCCAATTTTGCCACATCCCCTCCAACATTCATTATTCTCCCCTGCTATCATTTTAGCCAATCTGTTAGGTGTGAGATGATACCTCAGAGTTGTTTTGATTCTCATTTCTCTAATTATTAGAGATTTAGATCACTTTCTCATGTGCTTATTGGTACTTTTGATTTCTTTATCTGAAAATTGCCTAGTCATGTCCCTTGCCCATTTATCAATTGGGGAACGGCTTGATGTTTTATACAATTTTTACACAATTGATTTAGCTCCTTGTATAATTGAGTAATTAGACCTCTGTCAGAGTTTTTTTTTAAAGATTTTTTCCTAGTTTGTTGTTTCCCTTCTGCTTTTGGTTGCATTGTTTTTGTTTGTACAAAAAAATTTTAATTTAATATAATCAAAATTATTTAANATAAGTAAAGATTTCTATAGTCATGTGAAAAAAATGCTTTAAAGCACTTTTAATTAGGGAAATGCAAATTAAAACTACACTGATGTACCAATCCACACATATCAAATTGGCTATTACGACTGAAAAGGAAAGTATCAAAATGGAGGAGATATGGGAAAAATGAGACACTAATGCATTATTGTGGGAATTCTGAACTGATTCAACAATTCTGGAGAGCAATTTGGACCTGTGCCCAAAGGGCTATAAAATAGTACATGCCCTTTGACTCAGCAATTCCATTACAAGTTTAATATCCAAAAATTTTAAGGACCCCAAACAGAAAGACACATATGTATATATACATATACATGTACACATATACATGTACATATATATATATATATGTATATATAAAATATTAATGTGGTTCTATTTGTGGGATCAAAGAACTGGAAAGCGAGGAGATGGTGACTGGCTGAGTAAGTAACTCCACCAGCAATGCATTAATGTCCCAATTTTGCCACATCCCCTCCAACATTCATTATTCTCCCCTGCTATCATTTTAGCCAACCTGTTAGGTGTGAGATGATACCTCAGAGTTGTTTTGATTCTCATTTCTCTAATTATTAGAGATTTAGATCACTTTCTCATGTGCTTATTGATACTTTTGATTTCTTTATCTGAAAATTGCCTATTCATGTCCCTTGCCCATTTATCAATTGGGGAACGGCTTGATGTTTTATACAATTTTTACACAATTGATTTAGCTCCTTGTATAATTGAGTAATTAGACCTCTGTCAGAGTTTTTTTTAAAAGATTTTTTCCTACTTTGTTGTTTCCCTTCTGCTTTTGGTTGCATTGTTTTTGTACAAAAAAATTTTAATTAAATATCATAAAAATTATTTATTTTACTTTTTGTAATTTTTTCTAAATCTTGCTGGGTTTTAAAATTTTCCCTTTCCCATAGATCTGACAAGTATACTAGTCTTTGTTCACTTAATTTACTTATAGTTTCCTTCTTTCTATTCAAATCATTCACCCATTCTGAATTTATTTTGGTGTAGGGTGTGAGTTGTTGATCTAAACTTAATCTCTCCCATATTGTTGTCCAATTTTCCCAACAGTTTTTGTCAAATAGTGGATTTTTGTCCCAAAAGTTGGGCTCTTTGGGTTTATCATACACTATCTTGCTGACGTTACTTACCCCAAGTCTATTCCACTGATCCTCCCTTCTGTCTCCTAACCAGAACCATATCGTTTTGATGACTGCTTCTTTATAGTATAGTTTAATATCTGGTACTGCTAGGCCACCTTCCTTCATTTTTTTTCATTATTTCTCTTAATATTCTTGATCTTATGTTATTCCAAATGAACTTTGTTATAGTTTTTTCTAATTCAGTAAAAAAGTTTTTTGGTAGTTTTATAGGTATGGCTCTAAATAGGTAAATGAATTTGGGTAGAATGGTCATTTTTATTACTTTAGCTCATCCTACCCATGAGCAATCAATCTTTTCCCAATTGTTTAGATCTAGTTTTAATTGTTTGGAAAGTGTTTTGTAGTTATGAATGTATAATTCCTGTGTTTGTTTTAGTAGATAGATTCCTAAGTATTTTATATTGTCTACAGTGATTTTAAATGGAGTTTCTCTTTCTACCTCTTGCTTCTGTAAAATATATAGAAATTCTGATGATTTATATGCATTTACTTTGTATCCTGCAACTTTGCTAAAGTTGTTGATTATTTCTATTAGCTTTTTAGTTGATTCTCTAGGATTTTTTAAGTAGACTATCATATCATCTGCAAACAGTGATAGCTTAGTCTCCTCATTGCCTATTTTAATACCTTCAATTTCTTTTTCTTCTCTAATTGCTACTGCTAGTGTTTCTAGTACATTATTAAATAACAGATGTGATAATGGGCATCCTTGTTTCACTCCTGATCTTATTGGAAAGGCTTCTAATTTTTACCATTGCACAGGATGCTTGTTGATGGTTTTAGATATATACTGTTTATTGCTTTTAGGAAAGCTCCTTCTATTCCTATACTTTCTAGTGTTTTCAATAAGAATGGGTGCTATATTTTGTCAAAGGCTTTTTCAGCATCTATTGAAATAATCATGTGATTTTTGTTTTTTGGATTGTTGATATGGTCAATTGTGTGGATGATTTTCCTAATGTTGAACCATCCTTGCATTCCTGGTACAAATCCCACCTGATCATGGTGGATATCCTCTTGATCACATGTCGGAGTCTTTTTGCTAGTATTCTATTTAAGATTTTTGCATCTATGTTCATTAAGGAGATTGGTCTGTAGTTTTCTTTCTCTGTTTTTGATCTACCTGGCTTTGGGATCAGTACCATATTTGTGTCATAAAAGGAGTTTGGTAGAACTCCTTCTTTGCTTATTATGTCAAATAGTTTGTATAGTAATGGAATTAGTTGTTCTTTGAATGTTTGATAGAATTCACTTGTGAATCCATCTGGTCCTGGGGATTTTTTCTGAGTGAGTTCTTTGATGGTTTGTTCAATTTCTTTTTCTGATATGGGATTATTTAAGTATTCTATTTCTTCTACTGTTAATCTAGACAATTTATATTTTCATAAATATTCATCCATCTCACCTAAATTGCTATATTTATTACCATATAATTGGGCAGAAGAGTTTTTCATGATTGTCTTGATTTCCTCTTCATTAGAGGTGAGGTCTCCATTTTCATTTTTGATATTGATGATTTGGTTTTCTTGTTTCCTATTTTAATTATATTGACCTGTACTTTGTTAATTTGTTTGTTTTTTAAAAGTACGAGCTTCTAGCATTATTTATTAATTCAATAGTTCTTTTACTTTCAATATTCTTGATTTTTCCTTTAATTTTTATAATCTCTAATTTTGTCTTTAGTTGGGGATTTTTAATTTGTTCTCTTTCTAGTTTTTTTAATTTGCATGCCTAGTTTATTGATCTTTGCCCTCTCTAATTTGTTAACACATACATTCAAGGCTATAAATTTTGCCCTGAGTACTACCTTAGCTGCATCCCACAGAATTTGGTAGGATGTTTCATCATTCTCTTCAATGAAATTGTTGTATCTATGGTTTCTTCTTTAACTAACTGGTTTTGGAGAATCATATCATTTAATTTCAAATTAGTTTTTGGTTTGCCTGTCCTTGTGCCCTTACTAATTATTATTGTTATTGCATTATGATCTGAGAAGGTTATATTTATTATTTCTGCTCTTTTGCATTTGTTTGTAATGTTTCTATGTCGTATTACATGGTCAGGCTTTGTGAATGTACCATGTGCAGCTAAAAAGAAGGTGTATTTCTTTTTTGTCCCCATTTTTCACCACATATCCATTAAATCTAATTTTTTCTAGGATTTCATTCACCTCTCATCTCTTTCTTATTTATTTTTTGGTTGATTTTTCTAAATCTGAAAGAGGGATATTTAGATCTCCCACTGGTATGGTTTTACTATCCATTTCCTTCTTGAGCTCTGCCAGTTTCTCCTTTAAGAATTTGGATGCTATACCATTTGCTGCATACATATTGAGTACTGTTATTTCCTCATTGTCTATACTGCCTTTTATCAGGATGTAATTGTTTTCCCTGTCTCTTTTAATCATATCTATTTTTACTTTGGCTTTGTCAGAAATCATAATCTCCACTCGGCCTTCTTTTTCTCAGTTGAAGCCGAAAAGATTTTGCTCCAGCCCTTCACCTTAAAACTGTGTATGTATACCCACCTCATATGTGTTTCTTGTAGACAATATATGGTAGGATTTTGGTTTCTAATCCACTTTGCTATTTACTTCCATTTTATGAGCGAGTTCATCCCATTCACATTCAGAGTTATAATTATCAGTTGTGTATTCCCCAACATTTTGGTATCCTCTCCTAGTTCTACCACTTCTTCTTACTCTATTTCCTTTTAAATCAGTGGTTTGTTTTAAACCAGTCACCCTTGTCATCTCCTTTGATTTACTTCCCTTTCCACCCCCTCCCTTATTATTCTCCTCTTTTTAATTTTTAAGGCCTAATGAATTTCCTCCCCTCTCTCCTCTTCTCCCTTTTTTGACCTCCCCACTCCCCTGCTCCCCTTGTTTTATCCCTTCTGACATTCTCAGTAAGGTTAGATAGAATTCTATATCGCAATGGGTATAGCTATTCTTTCCTCTCAGGATTAATTCTGCTGAAAATAAGATTTAAATATTACCTCTTAATGCTCTCTTCTTCTCCTTCTTATAATAGTATTCATCCCCTCCCCTTTCCATGCCCTCTTTATGTAGTATAGAATATCCTATTTTTCTTATTTATTCAAGTTTCTCTTGGTGCCATCTACTATTCACACCCTCTCGTATCCCCCCACATCATTTAGTACTCCAACCTCTCCCTATGAATAATTCTTCTAATTACTATAATAGTGAATACAGTTTTTGAAAATTACACATAATATTTCTCCATATAGGAATACAAATAATTTGATCTTATTACATCCCTTAAAGAAGTAAATTTAAAAATAAGAATTTTCTTTTTTCCCCTCTGTTTCTTATTTACCTTTTCATGTTTCTCTTGGTTTTTGTGGTTGGATATTGAACATTCCATTCAGGCCTGGTCTTTTCTGTGCAAATACTTGGAAATCTTCTATCTTGTTGAATGCCTTACTTACCCCTAGAAGTATATAGTCAATTTTGATGGGTAGATGATCCTTGGTTATAGACCTAGTTCTCTTGCCTTTCTGAATATCATATTCCAAACCTTGTGGTCCTGTAGTGTGGAGGCTGCCAGATCCTGTGTGATCTTGATTGGTGCTCCTTGATATCTGAATTTTCTCTTTCTGGCTTCTTGTAAATTTTTTTCTTTTACTTGGAAGCTCTTGAATTTAACTATTATTCCTGGGGGTTATCTTTTCAGGGTTTAGTGTAGAGGGTGATCTATGGATCCTTTCAATGTGTATATTGCCCTCTTGTTGAAGAACTTCAGGGAAATTTTTTGTATAATTTCTTGTATTATGGTGTCCAAATTTCTATTAATTTCTGCTTTTTCAGGAAGATCAATGATTCTCAAGTTGCCTCTTCTAGATCTGTTTTCTTGATCTATCAATTTCTCCGTGAGATATTTAATGTTTCCTTCTATTTCATCAGACTTTTGACTTTGCTTTATTTGTTCCTACTGTATTTAGAGATCATTGGTTTCTACTTGCCCAATTCTCGTCTTTAGAGACTGGTTTTCTGCTATGACTTTTTGATTTTCCTTTTCGATTTGGTCTATCCTATTTTCCAGCTGTTTAATTTTGTTCTCCAATTTGCTTATCAGTTATTTTGATTTAGGGGCATCTTTCTCCAATTGGGAGTTTCTGTCTTTTAACCTGTTAATTTTCTTTTGAGCTATTTCCCACTTCTCTCACCAAATCTTTTCCATATTTCTCATGATCTCAGATTTGACCTTTTCAAGAGCTTGTGACCAATTTTCATTTTTTTGGCAAGATTTGGATGTGATTACTTGTTTGTTCTCCTCTGTTGTTTGTTCCGTTGTCTGAATTTTTTCTGTGTAAAAGTTGTCGAGTGGTAAAGATTTCTTCTTGATCCTTCTCCTTTGAGGTTCTTGTGCCTGGCTTGCCATTATTATTATTTCTCTCTCAGTCAGAAGTCTGGATGAGGCAGCAGGCTTTCTGCCTATCCTATCGAGCTATGGAGCAGTTTTGGTCTGAGTCACAGCTCTGTGCTCTCTCTCAGCTTTATCCTTATGCCCAGGGTTAGTCTGGGTTCTTTAGGCTCCTAAACTCTCAAGTCTAGTTGTTCTCAGGGTCAAGCCACCTGGTGATCCCCTTGCTTGCTCCTCTGTCTGAAGCTCCTTTAACAGTCTCAAGGCACTGCTTCCACAGTCATGCACCCCTCTGCACTGGGTCCCCACCCAAGGTCCATCCCTGCACTCAAGGTCCACTTCCTTGTCCATGTCTGTGCCTGTGTGTGTGCTCAAAGTCCACGCCTGTGCTCAAGGTCTGTGTTCAAAGTCCGTGCATTCTTTAGCCTCTTGGGGTCTTAAGTCTTGCTGCTTTCAGGAGCAGGCCCTAGTGATCTCAGGTAGCTACCCAGAACTTAATGAGTTGCTCTAACTCTTGTGCACTGGCTTTGGCACTGTAGGTGGTATAGAGGGGAGGGGGTTGCTCAGCTCACATTTTAGTGAGAGATATTTCACCCCCTTATGGCATGGAAATGCCCCAATCCCATGTACCTTGAATGTTGCACCATGTTGTGGGGTCCCTTCATTCGTCTGGATTTGTTTTTATGTCCTCTTGAGGAGTCCTATATGTGTGGATTAGGAGAGTTTAAGTAGCTGCTTCTACTCTGCCACCATCTTAACCTGGAAATCCTTCCATCAGCTCTTGACTCTCCTTTTTAATTTCTTCTTGCATTGCTTTAATTTCTCTTTCCCACTTCTTCTCTCCCTCTCTTAATTGGTTTTTGATATCCTTTTTGAACTCCACCAGACTATGTCAGATCCATATATATTTTTCTTTTGGACTTTGTGTGTGTTTCCTTTGATTTCACTGTCTTCTTCTGTGTTTGCACCTTGCTCCTTTTCTCCATAAAAATTCTTTGTAGTTAAGTACTTTTTTTATTATCTGCTCATTTTTCCTATCTTTTAATAGGTAGGCTATGTATTCTTGGAGGTTAGGGTACCCTATTAAACTTCAGTTCTTCCTTGATGCTACTTTTAGATTTATTTCCTAGTTTCTACCAGTTTCAGTACTTCCAGGATGGTATGATGGCTTGAGGGTTCTGAGCTCTGAGGGCACCCCCCCCCATTGCTGATTCAATTAACCATTGAAATACTGATAGGTGAAATTCTTGCCTCATACTTGAGCATGAGCTTTTTGACTCACTCCCTGCTTGATCATGTCAGGGATTGCTCAAATTCTAGCCTAGGGCTTAGGTGTAAGCTTTTGGTTTCCCTGAGGGCTTGATCTTGTCAGACACACTGAAAATTTCCTTGTCCTAGAGCTCTGCCTTGATCTTTTGGGAAGAGCATCACAAGGGTCCTCTGTTTTGAGTCTACCAACTATCCCAAACTGGGATCTATGTCCTCATCACAGACCCAGACTGGGACTCCTGGCTTTGCTCAGGACACACACAGATCAGGCTGCTTTAGCACAGACTGCCTTTAGCTGGAATTCCAGACTTCACTGTAGGTTTGAAATTTCATAGGGTATGGATTGGTTGGACCTCTATTTGCCCAGGCAGGTTCCCAGTGTCTGGAAGTTGGCTTGGACTTAGGTTCTGAACCTGGAAAAGCATATGTGGTGTGTATGTGTGTGTGTGTGTGTGTGTGTGTGTGTATGGGGAGGTTGTCACTTGTTCTTGGCTTGTTTTTCACTGCTTGCAGTAGTATCCTGCTGTCTGTGCTCTTCTATTACCCCAATGCCCCAGATGTTCTCTGTCTAATTTTTAGGTTTTTCTTTTCTAGAAAGTGTTTCATTCTTTCTCTTTGTTGGTTCTTTTACTCCTGTATACATTTTGTGGTGTTCTTTTAAGATTGGTTAGAGGGTATTCTTACAGTGATTTTGAGCTTCTCTGTGTTACTCTGCCATCTTGGCTATGCTCCCTGAACTATCCTAACCTATTCTTTAAAACAAAAAGATTCCAAGTAGATGCCAATAATTTCATGCAATAATTGCTATATTTGATAGAGATATAGATAGGCACTTGGATTGTGATTTGCTTGGTCTGAAACCTCCTAGATGAGGAAAATCTCTACCAACGATGGTTAGCTTATCTTTTAAACTTGAAGTCTCAAAAACTAGCTAAAGGCATATATTAAATGACTCGCCTCTGCTAACACAGTCTGTCAGGGGCACAAATTGATCTTATGCCTTTCTGGGTCCAACGTCAATTTTCTACATATTATGCCATGATACAACTCTATTATTTGATTATTTAATTATTTTACTTTAAATCTTTTTTAAGTCTTTTGCATTTGTATCACTTTCACATGCAAATATGCCCCTCTTCTCTCTATCACTACATAAAGAGGAAAAATAATTCAGGAAAATCAACTACCATATCAATCATATCTGATAGTACATGTAAACATCCCCCTCCTCTACAAAAAGTTGAGTGAAGTGCATTTTCTACACCCTTCCCTGGTGTTTAGCTCAATAATTTCTCTTTTTTTACATGGCATTCTGTTTTGATTTTCCCATTGTTGTTGTAATGTTCGAAATATCACATTTTTAACAAGTATTTGAGTAAATATCAAATATGCTGTACACAAAAATAGCTTTGAAAGATCTACATGTATATGTGTACATATATATGTTGACATATATGTATATAAATATGTTGTATATATACACATAAGGAAGGAATTCCATACTTATTATTTTATTCTGCATGCTCCCTACTGGAACAAGTGCCTATGATATGCATTTCAATGGCCAGGCATGACAGAATGTGAGAAAGAGAGAGATAACTTGAAAGATGAATTTCCTGATATGTGTGAGTTTAAATCTGAGCCTTTATGACAAGTCAATGCTTTTTTGTGTATGTTCTTTAACTTTTTTTTTCATCCTTTTTCTTCTCTTCATGACAGTTACACTATTCTTGGTTGATACCTAATACAACAGAGGTTTGGGATATTTTTCTTGCTTTGGGAGTTGTGTTATGAGCTTATTGGAAATAGTTATCTGCCTGCTTTCTAGCTTACCCAAAAGTTATTGGGTTTTTTTTTTTGCATGAAACTTAGATACTGAATAAAAAGAAGGGAAAAAAGATATCCTAATTGTGGAAAAATGTAAAATCTTTAACTGTTCATGAATACTAAATAAGTTGAGACCAAATTTAATATTCTTAATCCTTCATGAAAATATTAAGAAGTATCTCCCATTGAAATCTATCAAGTCTATTTAATTCAAATTGCAGGGGTGTAGTCCTGGACAATTTGGCTGACACTGATATTTAGGCCAATCACACTTTGGGAAAAATAAATAATTTAACCTCAAAGAGTGCTGGCTAATTTTATTGCACTGAATGAAGTTTTGCCTCCCTCACCTTCATCTCCACCATCTAATGGAATGTTGAATTGTAGCTATGGGAGCAATTGTATAGCTGTAAACTGGAAGGACTATTGAGTTGCTAAAATGTAGGATGACTGATAAAGCCAATATAGTTAGATTTAAAAATCAATAGTTCAAATTGCAGACTAGGAGTGAGCCGTTTTGGTCACTCATAAGGGTGCAGTTAGTCTAGCCTTTGACTTGGTTCTCTTTTCTCTCTATTAGAGTAGCATAGTTTAGCCTCAGTTCAGTTACTGAATGTGAGTATGAATGGCCTCTTGGAAAATGACAAATATTTGTTGTGTTGCAACCTTTCTGGTGAGCCAAACATGATCTAGAATTTATTTTCATTTTAGTGGAATGAAATTTGTCTATTACTTTATAGTGACGAATCAATAAAGCAGGCAAAAGATTCATGATAAAAAGAAAGGGAAAAAGCAAACGTGATTGCAAGATTAAGTCAATTTTCTTGAATTCCTTTCTTTAAAGGGTGTGCATAATTTTTTTGATGTACATTATATAGTGTCATCCTAGGGTCAATGTGATCTCAGAAGTAGAGTGCAGAGAGGATAAAGTATCAAAAGATAAAATTCTAATCCAAGAATGATAACAAAAGCTCTATAAGGCTATAGAAGTAACTTAATTTTTCTGAGCCTTGTTTCTTCAGTTATAAAGCAGAGACCATGAGAATCATTAAGGCATTACTCTTATAATTTGTTTCACAGAATCTAATCTATGATTTCCATGATCATTTTTACATGCATGGAGTTGTGTTTACATTTTTGAATTTTGTAACTGAAAATACAATTCTTCCTCTCTTAGAATCTTTTTGTTTTGGAAAAATATTACCTACTCTTCCTTCACTGACTACCCTATCCTAGAGAATCTAAGTAGAATAACAAGTGAAAAAGCTCAAATTATTTCCTAAGAGAACTTAGATTCTTCTTTGAGAAAAACACAACAAGGACTTCCAGGAGTGGAGTCAAGATGGAGGATTTAACTACAGAAGCTCCATGTCACCAGGAGAAACCTCTCTGACCAAGATTAAAATATTGCCACAAAATGAATACAGGAGTAAAAGGACCAGTAAGGAGACAGAGTGAAACAACTTTCAAGAAAAGAAATAACCAAAAGGTAGGCAGACAAATCTGGGGCACTGGGGTGAGAGCAGAGCAGAGCCAGCAAGAGTCTATAGCAAGGAGTAAAGAGTAAGCCAAGAGCAACACCCCCACATACACCTCATCTGCTGTCATAGGTTCTGAACTTAAGCCCAAGCTAAACATCCATACACTGAGATCCTGCCTGGGCAAAAAGTGGTCAAAACCAACCCATACTTCTTGAAATTTTAAACTTGTGCAGAAGTTCAGAGTCCCAGCTCAGAGCAATCTCAGCTGAAAGGGGCTGATCCATGTGGGCCCAGAGCAAAGCCAGGGATCCTAGTGTGGGCTTGGAATGAGGACATAATCCATAGTTTGGGGTGAGGACACAGTTCACAGGGGGACACCTCTGGATCTTTTTGTCCAAAACTAAGGGTAGAGCTCCAGAACAGGGTAATCAAGGATATGCCTCATTGAATGAAGAACACAAAGAGACCAAAAACCTGACCCTAGTCCTGGGGCTAGAATTTGATGAGTCCCTGACCTGATCAAGTTCAGAATGAGATCAAAAGGTTACAAGCAAGCCTGAGGAAAGTCTTTAAGCTATCAGCATCTCAAGGGTCAATTGAATCAGCAGGGGGAAGGGGCTTTCAGAACTCTCAGCCCTCAGACTATCTGGTAAACTAGTAACAACACAGAAAATAATTTGAGTATAACATCAAGGATGAATGGAAATTTAAGAGGGTACCTATAATTAGATAGGAAAAATGAGCAAACAACAAAAAAGCACCTAACTTTAAAGAATTTTTATGGAAACAAAGAGCAAGGTAAAGACACAGAAGGGGAGACAGTGAAAGCAAAGGAAACACCTATAAAGTCCAAAAGAAAAATATGTATAGGACACAGAGTCTGGAAGAGCTCAAAAATAATTCAAAAATCAATTAAGGGGGCAGCTGGGTACTCAGTGGATTGAGAGCCAGGCCTGGAGACAGGAGGTCTTAGTTTCAAATCTGGTCTCAGACACTTCCCAGCTGTGTGACCCTGGGCAAGTCACTTGATCCCCGTTGCCTAGCCCTTACCACTCTTCTGCCTTGGAGCCAATGCACAGTACTGACTCCAAGATGGAAAGAAATTGAAAAAATTCACAGATCATCTCCAGAAAGAAATCCTCAAATGACAATCTTCAGGAATATAATAGATAAATTCAAGAGCCACCAAGCCAAGGCAAAAAATACTTCTAGTAGCCAGAAAAAACAATTCAAATGCCATGAAACTACAATCAGGATCACACAGGATCTAGTGGCTACAACATAGACATGAAATATGATATTTAGGAAGGCAAAAAATTGGGGTTTAAAGCCCAGAGTCACTTATCCAACAAAATTGAGTATATTTTTTCATAGGACCAAATGGTCATTCAATGAGATAGATTTCCAAGCATTCCTGAGGAATAAGCCAGAGATAAAAAAAATATTAAAATATTAATTCAAACACAAAAATCAAGAGAAGCCCAAAAAGGTAAATAAGAAAGAGAAAATTTAAGGGACTCATTCAGGTCAAAATGTTTATATGTCTACATGGAAAGAGGATTTCTGTCTCAAAAAATTATTCTTAGTAATAGAGAAGATAGAAGGAATTTACTCAGAAAGAGAGTAAAGAAATAAGCTGACTATGAGGATATGATATATATATTACAAGTATAATATATATATATATAAATGTGATGATATATAATGATATGTATATATGATATGATGTGTATGCATATGAATGATATATAAAAAAATCAATCAAGGGCTCAAATAGAGAATTTCACAAAGAGAAAAGGGAAGGGAGAGATAGAATTATCTAACATATTATATTTATGTAAATTATATAACATAAAGAGACATGAAAAATCATTACATAGAGCAGAGGATAAGGGTGATGATGAGCAATGCTTAAACTTTCCTCTTGTTGTAAATGGCTCAGAAAGGGAAAAACAAGTATACTCAGTGAGGTATAGAATTCTATCACTCTGATTAAACTGTACTATAAAGCAGCGTATAAACTATAAAGTATGGTACTGGCTAAGAGACAGAAGGGAGGATCAATGGAACAGACTTGGGGTAAAGTGACATCATCAAGACAGTGTATGATAAACCCAAAGAGCCCAACTTTTGGGACAAAAATCTATTATTTGACAAAAACTGCTGGGAAATTTGGAAAACAATATGGGAGAGATTAGGTTTAGATCAACATCTCACACCCTACACCAAGATAAATTCAAAATGGGTGAATGACCTGAATATAAAGAGGGAAGCTATAAATAAGTTAAGTGAACATAGAATAGTTTAATTGTCAGATCTCTGGGAAAGAAAAGATTTTAAAACCAAGCAAGAGTTAGAGAAAATTACAAAATGAAAAATAAATGGTTTTGATTATATCAAACTAAAAAGCTTTTGTACAAACAAAATTAGAAGGAAAACAACAAACTTTGAAAAAATTTACAACAAAACTCTCTGACAAAGATTTAATTTCCCAAATATATAAGGAACTAAGTCAAATTTAAAAAATAAATCAAGCCATTCCCCAATTGAGAAAATCATCAAGGAATAGACAGTTTTCACATGAAGAAATCAGAACTATCAATAAGCACATGAAAAAGTGTTCTAAATCCCTCCTGATTAAAGAAATGCAAATTAAAACAACTCTGTGGTACTACCTTATGCCTAGCTGACTGGCCAATATGGCAGCAAAGAAAAATGGTAAATGTTAGAGGGGATGTGGCAAAATTGGGACACTAATACACTGCTGGTGGAGTTGTGAATTAATCCAACCATTCTGGAGGGCAATTTGGAATTATGTGCAAAGGGCTTTAAAAGATTGCCTGTCCTTTGACAGCCATACCACTGGTGGGTTTGTACCCCAAAGAGATAATAAGGAAAAAGACTTGTACAAAAATATTCATTCTCTCTCTCTCTTTGTAGTGGCAAAAAACTGGAAAATGGGGGGGGGGTGTCCAGTGATTGAACAAATTGTGATATCTTATGGTGATGGAATACTATTGTGCTGAAAGGAATGAAGAACTGGAGGATTTCTATATGAACTAGATAGTTCTCCAGGAATTGATGCAGAGCAAAAGGAGCAGAACCAGGAGAACACTGTACACAGGGACTGAGACATTGTGGCACAATCGAATGTGATAGATTTTTCTACTAATAGCGATGCACTGACCCAGGACAATCCAAAAGGACTTATCAGAAAGAATGCTATCCACATCCAGAGAAAGAACTGTGGGAGTAGAAACACAGAAGAAAAACATCAATTACATTCATTGGAGATATGATTGGGGTTTTGGCTTTAAAAGCACATTCTATTGCAAACATGAATAATATGTAAATAGGTTTTGAACAATGATACACCTATAACCCAGAGGAATTGCTTGTCAGCTCTGGGAGGGAGGAGTGGAGAGGGGTAGGAAAAATGATCATGTAATCATGGCAAAAAATTATAAAGAAATAAATAAATTATAAAGAAAAACAAAAACAAAACAAAAAACAATAACAACAATAACAAAGGCCATTCTCCTAAAATTAATGAACTTCTAAATAGAGGTTAATAAGTGTCTTCCTGGGCCCAAACTTCTCCATAAGAACTAGGATCATAGATACTATTCTTCATAGTTTTCTTGCTACCAAAGCTTAGTTATTGAGCAGACATTATAGTCCCCTAATCAATTAATTTGAACATTCAAAGGTCCCAAAGTATATCAAGAAAACATTTCATTCTCTTTACCCAAAACGTCACCTTCCTAGAGCCACCACCTCCCTCCAAGGTTCAGAGAGATGTGTAGAGAGTGGCAGTTGGAACCCCTTCACAGAATTTCCCTCCTCCTCTGACCCCTCCCTAATGGTCAGATCCTGAAGATTCTTCTGGCTTGCTCTCAATTCCATTTCAAAGCTGCATGGCAATACTTTTCTTTAATCTGATCCCTCTGTTACATATAATATAACACTAATCCCTAGAACGAACTTAAGGAATGAATTTTACTTGAGTATTAGACATAATGTAATTCATTATATGTATCTTATATTGCTAACCTGGGAATGACATAAAAATATGAGTAAAATAAAAAAATTCTTCTATCGATGGGAAAAAGTACCCCTTCCCATAAACGATACCTACCTAACTGAAGTTCTGGAAGGGAAAAGGGAAAATAACAACAGAGCAGGAGGAATTTCAGACACTGAATTTAAGGGTGAATTTTATACAGTTATGTTTTAATCCTTTGTAAAGGAAAATGTAATGGCGATAAAAATGCAATGAGCATAAGCAGAGAAAATGATGCTGCTGGATAGGAAAACATTCCTTTCAGCAACCAACACTATTTAGTTGGTCTGAACACTTTTTAAAATGAAGCCCTAGAGGAAAGAAGTTTCATGAAATGACATTTTGTGTTACATTTCTCTAAGATAACCTAATGCTTTAATATCAGGAATTCACTTCTACATAATACTTTATTACTCCAAAGTGCTTCATATACATGATCACCTTTATTTATCACAAGAACTATGTCAGGTTATCATTTCTGCTGCCTAGATGTGGGAACTGAGGTAGAGAAGACTCAAGTTACTTTTTCATAGTCACATGCAAAGCCTGAAAGTGAAAGAAACCCAGCTGGTAAGGCTGAGCTCTATGTTCTTTTGATAAATCATACTGTGTCTGTCTCTTGTATTATATAACCAGCTCCTGGCTATAAAAATCCTCAGCATCCCACCAATTATTGTTTGGGCTCCTTTGGAAAGGATATATTGCAATACCTAGTAAGGCAGCATGGTGTAATGGAGAGAGCATTGGCCTTGGAGTCAGAAAGACCTAGATTGAAACCCTTCCTCAGGAATTTTCTAGCTGTCATTCTAGGCAAATCATTTAACATTTTTGTTTCCTCATCTATAAAATGAGGAGGTTGGATTTAATGGTCTCCAAGGTCTTTCCCTGCTCTAAATCTCTGCTCTTATGATTTGATGACATCTTACAAAATCCAAGTTGGCAAATACTGATTTATTGCCTACTATGTGCATGACACATATTGGAAACTGAATTTAATGGATCTGAGATACTTCGAAGTCTTGTAGGACTTAAACTCTTATAACAGAAGAAATATACAATTTCCTATTTTGTCCACATTTAAAACACATAATAGGCATGACTGTGTAAAAAGATAAGGGTGGATCACTTTGAAAGGTGCTAAGCCTGAGAGAAAATAAATAAAACTAGATTTTCAGAAAAGTTAAAGAAAATGGAGTATTTGTTCCAAAATCGTATGTAAGTCTAATCATTTAATAATCACAAACCAAACAATTTTCTTGTTCATTTTTCTTTGTATTATCAATGCTCAGGAAAATACTATAGCTGAGAAAAATAAAGGAGAGAAGGAAATGAGAATATTTAGACACCTACTATGGGCAAGATAGTATACTAAACACTTTACAAATATTACCTCATTTGATCCTCATTACAACCAAATGAGAAGTAAGAGTGCTATAATCACCCCATTTTGCAGTAGAAGAAACTGAGGCAAACAAAGGTTAAGTGACCTGCTTGGTATCATGATGCTTAATTATTTTCTGAGGCTCAGTTTGAGGACAGGTATTTCTCACTTCTTACCTGGTGCACTCTCCAGTTTACACAGAAAAAAGAAAAGTATTGAGTTTCAGGTCAAGAAAGCTGATTTTAAGTTCCAGCTCAGGTGCTTCTGAGCTGGGTTACATTAGATAATTTAGTTTACCTCTAAACACTTTGATTTTTACATGAAGGGTTGAACTAAACAATCCTTATGTTCTCTTCCAAATCTGGTTTTTGAAAAGTCTCAAAATTCCGTAAACAAAATAGACACAACCTTCAGTAATAGTCACATGCTTTACACGATTTCTAGGTTAAAAGGGTCCCTAACTCTCAATATGTATCTAAAATGCCTGAAATTCACTGATAGGATTTTCATTGTCACAAGCATGTCTTTGATCTGAAATAAAGGGCATCTTCATCTTGAAAAAGATTACACTATGATTCTTAGTCCAATGTTAGTTAGTGTGAATAACTTTCAGCTCCAGTCTAGAGATTGGGCTTTATAAGTGAGAAGCTTGTGACAATGCAAGGGAGAAGGAAAGGAAGAAGGAACTTTTGAGCCTAGGGGTTCTCTTTTTCAGTTCTGCCTAGGACGTATGTGCCCCTCACTCTTAAATCATTTGTTTTTTAATTTGTTAATTGTTTCCTCTCTTAAAGATGTGTTCTAAAGGGAAAGGGAACTATTTGTAAAACTATATATTTAACAGTTCTTTTTGTGCTGTCAAAAAATGGAAATTAAGAGGATGCCTGTTAATTGGAGAATGGTTAACCAAATTGTGGTACATGATTATGATGAAATATCATTGTGGTGAGATACAGTGAGAAAGATAGTTTCAGAAAAACCTGAGAAAATTCATATGAATGGAGGCAAAGTGAGGTAAGACACAGGAGAATCAGGGCCAGAACATTATAAACAGTAAAAGCAATATTACAACAATAATTACATATTCAAAGTTAGTTTTATTAACCTTTATTTTCAGAAACTTATATCCCTTTATTTATGAAGCTTGGTAAAGAAATAAATTAAACAAAAACACCCAAAAAACTGTGGAATGTATTATCAATGTAATATCTGTAGTGATGACATCACAACTACACTGGAATATTGAGAGCATTGAATTTACACAGCTTTTTTTTTTGACAGTGGAAAAGAAATCACTGCGATGAGAGGTTAGAGAGGCTTATTCAAATTCCATCTATGATACTTAATAATCTTTTTTTTTTTTACAAAGACTGGGAATCTTTATTCAGATCAGCAAACTCGCATTCCTAAGCTCCAGACTTTGGGTGGGCCTTTTGAGGAAGGAGGGAAGGAGGGAGGAGAGGAGAGAAGAGAAGGCAAGGTCAACCCACCTCCCTGGACATTCCTCTCCACTCCATAAATGTGTCCCAGGCTACTGGGTAAAGAGGGGACGAGGCAGGAGGCGATGCCAAGAAGGGAGGGACCAAGGGAAAAGGGGGCCGCTGCCAAGGAGAGGCCTAGCCAGATGTGTGGCTTTCAAAGTCCAGCTGTGGCCAGGACAGCAGCCACCAGGGGCCCCTCCCTATAAATTAAGTCTCCACAGTAGCAAGGCTAGGGGTGGAGGGAGCAGAAAGAACAACTTTGTGGAGGAGAAATTGGTCCCATGTTCAGCTCCTGTCTAGGTACTGAACCCTGGCTTAAAGACTGGCTATGAGGGTACAAATTCCCAAGTGAGAGAACAAGCCAGGGTGGCAGAAGGAATAGGAATGTGGATGGGGCCAGGTGCCCCTCGGTTTTGGTCCAGGAGAAGGGGAGGAGAGAGCAGTTGGTCCAGTTTTGCTGAGTGGGGGCGGAGAGGGAGTGTATTACGGCAAGTTCAGGGTGAAAAGGCACTGGCTCACCACCTGTAGGCACAATAGGGGCGCAGGCACCATCAATGAGGAGGGGGCAGGGCAGAATGGGCACAGGTGGGAACAGAAGGGGCTTGAGAGTTCCACGGGCTTCCTGGGAATGTCATTGCTAGAAATATATTAACCATTCAAGGGAGGGTAAGGAGGAGTAGTTATCAGAGGATCTGGCGTGGCATCCCATAACCAGTCATGCCCGCCTGAGATGCCCCACGGTTGGTGCCCATTTGCAGCCCGATGACGTTCTTGCCTTCCTGTAGCTGGTTATCTGTGAAGTTTCGAGGATTCTCCTTGGATTTCTTAGGGAACCAGTTAGGGTCTCCAGAGAAGAACCCATCACCCCTGGCCACTGCCAGACCACCAAGGTTCATCAGTGTCCGCTGCACACAGGCCATATTCTTTCCTTCCCAGAGGTCCACAGTTTGGAAGATATCAGTGGCATTGATGCCATAGCGCTCTGCTGCCTGTAGGAACTGAGAAATCTGTTCCATCTTTTTGAAGGCCATGGCTGAAGCCTGGATCTTCTTTATTGGCCCTGGCCTTCAGGGTATAGCCCATTGATGAGCTCACACAGCACCGTGCCATCCTTGAGCCAATTTTGGAAATTCTCTCGCCCAGGCTGGGGCCGCCCAACATCTCTGCAGCACTGTGTGGTAATCCATTGAATGAGGATCTGTTCCAGGTCAGCATCATACTGTTTCTCAATTTTCTGCTGCACCTCCCGGCTCAGTCCATAAGCAGGTCCCCTGTTGGCCATTCTGTGATGGTATGTGTAGATGCAGATATCTTTACAACCGGGCGGCTAAAGGAGAGCGGAGTGGGTTGGGGCGCATCGCTCAGTGAGTGGTCAATACTTAATAATCTTTTAAACTTGAACAAGTTGATTAACCTCCTTTGGTCTCAGTTTCTTCATCCACAAAATGAATGAGGTGGATCTTCTAACTCTAGATCTTTGGTCCTAAAAACCAAGTTGTTTCATGCTATATAACATATTCTCTAATATTTAAAGTTTATTCCACACTTTGAGGATTGAGCTGGTGACAAAACACCTAAATATTGGGAGGTTTTCTATTTTTTATTTAAAATCAAAAAAAGCCAAAAACAACAACTTATGGCATTTTTTATTACCTAACTTAGAGCATTTCTTCAGGTGCAGAGCCAAGATGAAAGAGTAAACCCAGTGTTTTTGTAGAGTTTTCTCCAAACCCCCTTCCTGATGTTGTTTAATGTGATGAACAAAATTCTGAGTGAGAAAGCCACTCAGTGAATATCACAGTGAATCATATTTCTAATTCAAAAAGATTAGAAGACCTAAAGGTCTATAGTTACTGAAATGCAAGCTGGCTGATAAAATAGTGTGTTGGAAGCAGCACCTACAAGTGTTGGCATCATTGGGCTATGGAATTGACTTCCAGGACCCAGGGATAATAAAGTAGCTTAATACTTGATCTGAAAGAGATCTCAAGAGACTCCTGAACTAGCACTGAGGATAGGAACTGGTGCAATATGGCAACTCTGTCATCCATCACCCAATTCTGTGTCAAGGTTCTGGGATAGAGTGGAATGGTTTCAAATTACCCTCTTCATGTAAGGTCAAAACACAGGACAAAATGTCATATCTTGCCATAGATTATACCACTTTGGAAGCACTAAAATTTTACAAACTCCTCCTGACCTGTGAAATCAATAGAAGGTCTTTAAAAGACATATATCCTCCTGCTTCCAGAGCCTAATTGTCACTTAAAGTTCAAAGTCAAGAAACAGACTGAAAAAAAGGAGCAAATGTTAACAAAAACAATGATAATAATGAAGAATTAAATCCCCCCAAAAGTTGCTGATGGGTAAGTTCAGAATAAGAAAATAACTGGAAAACAGTACAATCAAAACATCAAAGAAAATGTAGATTAGACTCAACCCCAATAAGAATTCCTAGGAGATCTACATAAAGAGATTTTTTAAAGCAAAAAAAGTTAAAAAATTAAATAACAGTGTTAAAGAAAAGTTAAAAAATGAGAGCTAAGCAAGAAAATCATAAACACAGAATTGACAGCTTGGTAAAAGAGGCAAAAAATACTGAAGAAAATACTTCTTGAAATTCAAATTGGTCCCTGGCAATAGAGGAACAAATACCTCATTGAAGAAAATAACTATTTAAAAATAAAAATTAGATAAATCCATAAGGCATTATAAACCTATAGAAAGTGAAAAGAAAAAAATAGAAAAAAATGTCAAATACTCACAGACAAAATAACTGACTTGAAAAAATAGATTAAAGAGAAATATTTTAAGAACTATTAGATTACATGAAGCAAATGTAAACTATCTCACACACAAAAAAATTGACCTGAAAAATAAATCAAGGAGAAATAGTTTAAGAACTATTAGACTACAAGAAAGGTTTTCTAAAATTAAAAAAAGGGCATAGATTTCACATTTCAAGAAATTATAAAGGAAGGCTCCCCACATGAAGGCAAAGTAGAAATTGAAAGAATCCACCAATCATTTCTTGAGAGAAATACCAAAGTGAAAACTCCTAGAAATGGTATAGTCAAATTCTAGAGCTCTAAGGCCAAGGATAGAACACTTCAAGCAGCCAGGAATAACTCAAAGAACATGAAGCTACAGTAAAGATCACACAATATTTAGCAGCTACCATGTTAAAGGAGTGGAAGGCTTGGAATATAACTTTCCAGAAGGCAAATGAGCTTGGATTGCAACAAAAAAATAACCTATTATAAGAATTATGAGAGCCAATACCAACCAACATTATGATAGAAGGGGGAGAGAGAGAGTCTATGAGGTGAGACTCTCTTCTAGCCCTCCCCTCTTCCCAAATATACACTGTGAGACTTCGAGGGAGTGTCACCCTGAAACTGGGTGACCTGGATGTTTGTGCCACCCCACAGGAGTTGGGGGCAAGGCTTCCCTTTAAGATGAGGTATGGGGGACCCCAATCCTGTTCTTAATGTCAGGTTTTATGCAAGCCTCCGCTGAGGTCAGTCAACTTCACAGCGGGTGGTCTGGCTCCAAGATGGAGGCAGCTAGACCAAGCTGTGGTTCCCCTCCCCCTCATCTCTCAGGCACTCCAGAACACTATCTAACTAATGAATGTCTTTTATTAATATCAATATAGGGATTGGGGAAAGGGGTGAAGGGCAGAGGGATTTTTGGGGTGCCCTCTTCTCTATTTCTATGGGGTCCATCACTCGGGTGGGAACCTTTGGGGTTCCCACTCCTGAGCGTCTCCCGTCCCTTCTCCTTCTGTTTCTATTTCCATCCTTCTCTATAATTGCAAGTTAGACCAGAAAGGGTCTCTCAGCAAAGTTGGATGATGGGGGATGGAGCCTAAGAGATTGCTCCCAGATGGAGTCCAAACACTTAGCTGACTCAATAATTGAAGTCTTGCCAGATGAGATGTGATGGACCAGAGAATCAGGGTTTCAATGTCCAAATAAAGATCCTCAGGAAGCCCTCAGGACTGGATCCAAGCTGGGATGTCCTCCTCAGAACCTCTCCTCCTTCCTCAAAGAACCTCCGCCAAAAGCCCTCCTCGTCCTCCTTCCTCCAGAGAATTACCCTGAATTCCCTCTCTGGTCCAAACTGTCAGTAACTGTCACCAACGGCCTTCTTCTGGCTCTTTTTGTCCCATCCTTCATCCTTACACTATTCAGAAAAAATGAGCATGATCCTACATGGTAGGAAATATCTATTTAATGAAATAAAGGACTTTCAAGCATTCATGATGAAAAGACCAAGGCTGAATAGAAAATTTGACTTTCAAACTTAAGTCTGAATAGAGTATTTCTCCAAGCATCTTAAAATATTTCATTATCATTAATTTCTACTAATTTATTTCTGATATAAGGAACAGATTTATTAACTTCTCTTGGGAATGACATCACTTACAGATTTTATTAACTGCATGTCATTTCAAAAATCCTTATCCAAAGCTAGGACCCTCTTTCTCCTGACTTTGGGTTCAGATATAGCTTTGTTAGTCTACTAACTAGTCTACTAGAAGCTACTAGGAATTTCGAGGTCAATAGTAGCTGAGGAATATTTACTAGCAATCGCTTTGAATCTCAGTCCCAATCAAAAATCATAAAATAGCACAAATCAAACCTGAAAACATTTTGAATAATAAAAGCATATTATTCTTGGGGTTAGATATTCTTGTTAGTAAAATAAATAAATTCCCTATGATAATTAAAAATTGAAATAGAATAACAGAAGACCAGCCACCAGAAGAATCTTGAGTACCATTTCAGGGTAATAGGGATATAAGAAGAGGAAAGATAAATGGATAGAGTTGGATTTGGAATAAGGAAGAAAGACTTATATTCAAATCCAATATCAGACAATTACCAGATGTGTAACTACTGATAAATAATTAAAACTAAATTTTAACTTCCTCATGCATAAAATAGAGATAATAATAGCTCTAACTTTATAGATTCTTTTATAAAATAAAATGATGATGACAAAATATTTTGGAATTTGTTAACTAAATATGAGTGGCTATCAATCAACAATGATTTATGAATCAATTAATAAACATTTATTCAGTACTTCTTTTGTGCCAGATACTGTGCTAAGCCATTGAGATATAATAAAAAGCAATGGACTACTATATACCAGACATTCACTAGATGGTAGATGCATAAAGGTGAAAATAAATAGCTCATGACCTCAAGTAGTAAATATTTTGTGGGAGAAGAAAACATGTGTGTGCATTTATATATATACAAAATAAATAAGTAAATACAAGATAATGTAAGTAGCAGCTGAGAGGAAATTGACAAAGGCTTCATATAGAATCTTCTTTTTGATCTATTAATATTATTGTCATTTTTATCAGACCTGTCAATTTCTTTATTGGTTTTGTCATTCTCTTCTGTAGAGTTCACCATATTAAACACCACACAAGAAATGCTAAAAATAGTTGTGCTTTTATATTTCAAGGGTGTTAGCTGTGCTCAAATTTATAAAATAATCTATGTGTACAATATAAGGGAAAGAAGCTTTCTCAACTTCCCCCCTGAGTCACTGTAAAAGAGTACAACTGACTCTTTAGTTCTTGTGAAGTACCAGCTGTAGTGTTTTTACAGTGAAACCTTTAAAATATGTCTGCCCCCTGCCTAGAAAAAATATGAAAAAAATGTGATGTTTCATTGAATGTCACTTTTATTATCTCAGTGTTCTAAAAACTATGATCTTGGTGTTAGGAAAACCAGAGTTAAAATCTCACATTTTTTATACACTGGGAGTATAACTATGAGCAAGCAACTTAACCTCACATTTCCCACTGTCAACTCTTGCTTGTGGGGATGGTCCTCTGGACATATTGGGATCTGAAGTTAATATAAAAACAAAAAGAAGTTAATTTTTTTTCGTGTGGTATAAAACATAAAGGTGTTTTAGTTATGATCCTGATATTTAATTAGCTATATGATCTTACTCAAACTATAAAACTCCTTTAGTTAGATCTCAGCTTTCTCATGTGTCAAATGGTAATAGATCTACCCTTGGGTCTTTCCTATTCTTGAGCTAATGATTCAGAACTGTTTGGTTTTGTATGTTTACAAAAATGTCTATGCTGATATTTAGTACTTGTATAGCATGTTGCCCTGCACAGTGCTGGGCTAATTCTATATAAGCTAGATCATTAAGCAAGAATAAGCATAACCATTTCTTCCACTCTGTAATAAGAAATGCATGAGAAAGATGAAGTTTCTTCATAGAGCATCTGATCTGCAATAAGTCAACCATATTAAGCACTACTTAATGGCTTCTATATTCACCTTTCATTCCTCCTTGTAAAAAGATGTTGAGAATACTAATCAGTGAATGGTATTTTGTAGGACTTTAAAATAGTCAAGTTTTTGTTTGTTTATTTTTTCTCTGATTTCCTCTTACTGTTTTCTTTTTCATCACTTTTGAATTCACTGGATAATGGATTTAGAGCTGGAAGGAACATTTGAGGCCATCTAATCCAAATCCATTAAATCCAACCTTCTTATTTTTTCAAATGGTAAAATTGAGGCTGAAAGAGATTCAGTGATTTGTCCAAAGTCACGCAGTAACAATTCAACCTCAGATATTTTCACTCCAGAACCAGTGTTTTTTCTTTTATTCAATCGTTCTGGCTTGAAAATTCTAACATCTCCCACACTTTAAAGGAATAAAGTCAAAATCAAATAGAAATGGATCCCTACCAGCTTCCTATTAACTTAGAAAATCACAAATTTAAAACATCCATCTTATTCCGTATTCCTATTTATTTTGTTAAATATTTCCTACTTACATTTCAATCTGGTTCCTTCTCTACTCATGAATTTTGAGGACTCTGGAAGGAGTATGACAGCTCTCATTTAAAGAGTTCCATGTTCCTATGACTGAGCCTGCCATTGCTTTTATTTTATTTCTTCAGTAGTCTACTCATAGAGTATTCCATTTATGAAATGAAAAGGAAGGTAATGCAAAAAAAATGATAAAGAAGTACTACATCCAATCTGATAGTTTTAGGGGTATTTATTCTATTGATTTTTTTCCTCCCTGGTATCCCTCATCCCTGTCATCTGCCTGACTGCTTTTAATCAGAAAGGGAAAAAAAGGCCACAATGCCCCATGTGCCTCGGGACTCTGAACTTCCCCATGGGCAGTCAGTGCCCTTCCTTGGGAGATGACATACACTATTTCACCCAAGTGAAAAGCCATCTCTCCTGCTACAGCTCACTATCTAAAGTAATGATCTAAAATGGCATCAGTCAAAAAATAAATCCTACTTCAATTCTGTCTCTGCCTGACATGCTTCAAAAACTGCTCTCCCCTGTCACATCTTCTTTGTTCCATATAGTATGAAAGAGTAAGCCTTGTACCCAGGACATTCAGTCACAATCCTTCTGATCCTTCCAATCACTAGTAAGCATGAGGGGAAAGGAAAAGAATGAAAAAGGAAAGCAAAACTCCCATAGCATCCTCTCCAAAGCTCCAGACAGAACCATAATTTTATTTCTAACCAGTTCAGATATCCTTTGAAACAGAAATGCTTAAATGCTTCTACTAATAGTATTATTCTTTTCATTTGTCTGTGTCAGAGGATCATAGAAACAAAGAGTTCCAAAAAGGACTTCCAGGTAATATAGGCTAACTCATTTTAAAGAGCAATCTTGGATAAAATCATCTAATATCCATTTCTATGAGAAACTTGCTATATCACAAGGCTGTTTGTCCTATGCTGTTTTTTTTCTTTTTTTTGTTTAATTTTATTGATTAAGGAAATTTTTCCATGGTTACATGATTCATGTTCTTTCCCTTCCCTCCTCCCAGCCTCTCCCATAGCCAACGCACAATTCCACTGGGTTTCACATGTGCCATTGATCAAGATCTATTTCCATATCATTAATATTTGCACTAGGGTGATTGCTTAGAGTCTACATCCCCAATCATGTCCCCATCAACCCCTGTGCTTTTCTTCTGTGCTTCTGCTCCCACAGTTCTTTCTCTGGAACTGGATAGTGTTCTTTCTCATAAGTCCCTCAGAATTGTTCTGGGTCATTGCATTGCTGCTAGTAGAGAAGTCCATTATGTTCCATTGTGCCACAGTGTATCCATCTCTGTGTACAATGTTCTCCTGGTTCTGCTCCTTTCACCCTGTATCATTTCCTGGAGGTCTTTCCAGTTCACATGTATTCCTCCAGTTCATTATTCCTTTGAGCACAGTAGTATTCCATCAGCAACAGATACCACAATTTGTTTAGCCATTCCCCAATCAAAGAGTACTGAGGCCCACTTTAATTGGAAGGAAGTTTGTCCTAATATCAATTTGATACTGGCTGTTCTGAATCTTGGATATATTCTTCCAAGTTCTGCCCTCTAGGGCTAATAAAAACAAATCTACTTCCTCCTCTCCATGATAATCTATCAGATGGATGAAAGCTCTCTTGTCTCTGTTGTCTTCTTTTCTCCAAGACTGAACTCATTCAGTATAAACCTACAACTACTTTTCTGAATTATCAGTTACATCTGTAGGTTGTATCATTTAGTAAAAAAAAATGATAGAATCTTTCCTTGCTTCTTTAATTTGTTTAGGATATTACTTTTTATATGTGTTTATATCTTTGTGTAAATTATTAGTCTAAACCTAATCTGGGTTAGATTATTTTCAAATTTTTCCATCACTTTTTGTCTAATAGTCTTTATCTCAGTAGTAATATCTTAGTATTTTGGATTTTATCATATATGAGGTTAGAATATCTCTATTTTTAAATTGGTAGTAAATTTTTTTAATGACTACTGATTGGGAGTATGGTTGGAGATATAGTATTATTAGCTTCCTTCCCTTCTATTTTTTCCTATTATTTCTTTCAAGATTCTTTTCTTTTTTCCTCATAGATGAATTTAATTACTTTTTTAGTTTCATAAGGTATTAGATAATTTGATTGGTATCAGTTTTTGTCATATTGACTAAGCCTACCCATGAGAAATTAATATTTATCTAATGATTTAGGTTTATATAGTTTTGAAGAATTATGGTTTCAGTCTTTAACCTTAAGAGGGTCATTTCACCTCTCTGGTGTTAAGTTTCTAGAAGAGGAGGGTAAAGATAATATTTCTAAAGTTCTTTCTACCTAAAACCTCTGATTCCATTGCTATTGACTCACCAAAACTATAATTCACAAGAATGTATCTAAGGCAACCTGAGGAAAGGGTTTGCATGGATCAGTGAAAACCCTTTCCTCCTCCTAGAAGAGGAATCCAAAGCACTTGTTGGCCAGTAACAAAACATATGTATTCAAATATATCATTAACTATTCATCACTAGCATAAAATTAACCCAATTTTCTATATCACTTCTGCTTAAATAAAAAGGAAAATATGGTGGGTTCAGACACAGGATGGAGATATTTTATTTCACACATCAGCCTATATATTCTATAGGTTACCTCAGGGGATAGATCACTGTGCATGGAGCTAGGAAGTCTTAAATTCAAATAGCCACAGGATATCAGGCAAGTCATTCATTCCCTATTTGCCACAGTTTACTCATTTGTAAAATGATGATAATAGTAGAACCAACTTCCCAAGGTTGCTGTGAGGATAAAATAAAGTAATATTTGTAAAGTACTTTGCAAAACTCAAAGCAATATAGGAATGCTAGTTATTATTACTATTTCCAAGTAGATAAAATACTTAAACAGAGAAGTAAATGCAAACTGGATACAAAATAATACAAGTAATTTCAAGTGGGCAAGATGACTAATCACTTGGAGGGAGGTAGATAGGTCATTTTTTAAAGTGCCATGTAAGGGCCAGCATCTGAGGTTTATCTTTAAAATAAAGAAGACACTCAGAGAGACACAGAGATTAGAAGGAAGTACCTGATATATCTGCAAAGAGAAGGAGGTGAAAGATTGTTTAATATAGGAAACAACATTTTTAAAGGCAGTTTGAATGGAATGGAAAGCGAAGCAGAATAATTGAGATGAGACTAGGATTATATATAGCTGGGAGGCAGATTATGGAAGGCTTTAAACATGAAAGACTGGAGTGTTTGTTTTTTAAATGTATTTTAGGCAATAGATAATGATTAAAGATATTACCTTAAGATTGTTATAAATTTCTTCATTAATGTTTGTCCTATGTGGTAAATTCCAGACATTTAAGGGCTTATTAGGCTATTTTGTTTTTATTTCTTCTAAAGCCATTCCAAGTACCATCTATGTAAACAGGTCAGACTTTAAAAAATACTTTTGCATTAATCATGAAATAAAGGATTAATCAAGAGTAAAAATAAGGGGGGGGAATCATCAAAGAAAGAGTTGCTGCTAGCACTAGGGCAACCTATAGCTACATCTGAGCCAAAACCAGGGGCCCTTTTGTGATATTTGTAGAGATCACAACTATGAATGATGGGCAGGGATTCTGAAATTTCACTCTGAGAAGATGAAAGTAGGGAGGGAGATAATAGAATTTTGTTTGTTGTAAATAATTACTACTACTGTGTTGTCATCCCAAGGTCACTGAGGCTCCTTTGCTTCTTCACCATCTCCAAACAACTCTATATTCTCATATTTTCTAATCTAGTCAGCATCCATGCCCCTAACTCTCTCCCTTCCTAAATACACTTGATGGTTTGTTTGCATTCTTGGTTGCTACACCAATCATTGCAGCTGTGAAACAATGGTTTAGAGGATGTAATCCCACCAATCCAAAACATGAAATATCCTATATTCACCCAAGTGAATGCAATGAATACCAAACTTAATTATCCCTGCACAGGTAATGGTAAATAGTAGCATCAAACCTCCCCATGGACTTTAATTCAACTTCCTTCCCCATTCTACCTTTCTAGAACTTGCTAACAAGCAATAATATTGACTGATTGTAATTTCACTTCCTTACCTTTCCACTGCCTACCTAGTATATTCTTAGAACTATACTAATGAGTGGTGAAATGTCTAGCAGGGAGAGTAGAAAGAGGGAGCCGAGGAGAAAACATTAGGAATGCATGGGTAATCTACAAGTCTTATAATTGAGAGTTAGCTTTTTGTTGGTACACAATAATCAGACCTCTAGAATAACGAGAAATATCACCATATATTTACAGAGTAGGTTTCCTACACTTTTACAGGTTAAATTTTGAATACTTTGGCATGAATAAAAAATGCAGACAAAGTATGATTAAATAGTCTACATACAACTTATTCTAAATAATAGAAGTCAGTGTTCAGACATTATTTTGGTAACCATTCATTTCTAATAAAAAGACAAGCTTATAGGCTTAATAAACACACAAAACATTATTGAACCATAAAGTGGCTAATTAGTTTGTGAATTTAAAGTGCTGTGTTTGCACATGAAAACTAATTACAGATTATATGCATCCTTGGATCAAATGCCTTTTCTCTTATTGTCCCAATGGTTATAAACCCCAAATCACTGGAGGTTGGAAGCATTGCTTTACAACAAGAGTACAAGCTTGGACTTAGTAAATAATCCTTTTATTTATTGTGCAGTTATCTCTCTTTTCCCCCCAAGTATATCCTACCACAAATATTATCTTATCTTTTTTAAGTAGCGCACACATATAATATATTCATATCTTTCCTGAGAAATTCCTCTGCTTTTGATATTTGATAGATAAACTATAGTCTTCTAACACCAAAAGAATGATGATAATTAGATCCTATTGGACTTAGCTTTTGTTATAGATCTTCACTTTGTATGTTGGGTTCATTTGTGTATATGTACATATCCTTTAGACTCCATTACAAACAAACATATTAAAGGCAACATAGCATTGTAGATAGATAACTAGATTCAAAGACAGTAAGACCTGTATGAAATTCTTTCCTCTTAAAGACACTGGCTGTGAGAACTCAGGTGGTTCTCTAATATTGTAAGTTATAGAGAAAATATTGACCTGCACAATAGATGGCATTTCCTCATGTGAGAGTCGTGAGGTCTGATCACAGGTCCAATCCCGTTCCTTTATTTTGAAAAAAAAAAAGTAATTATGTACACAATTCAAAATGGGATATAAATATATGTATTTTAATATGAACTACATACCACATATACAAACACTATATATTCATAAATACACATGAACACATGTATGTAACTCAGAATTTTGTTAATAATCATGAGGAGAGAATTAACCTAAGCTATTCGACAAAGTAAGACAATTATAAGAGTCACAGATGGGATGAACATAATAACACAAATTAAAATATTTAATCAGCTAGGTGTTACTATGGATCAGAATCAGGAAGATTTGAGTTCAAAACCCACCTCAGATTCTTATTAGCAGTGTGACCCTAGGCAGTTTACTTAATCTCTCTTGATGTCAGTTTTATCATCTGGAAAAAAAAAAGCGAAAATCTGGCTTTATTTCCTTGAAGATCTTTTCTAACTGTAAGTCTATTACATATGTATTGGAATTCCTATGTCTTGGTGATATATCATGAGAGCTTTAGTACTATGTGTCCATATAAGAAGGGCAACGGAACATTACTTTCAATCCGTGGAGGATGAGAGATGGATTCTTTAATGTAGAATCCAGATCCACCTTCCATGATGGACACTCCTTCCTATCTCTATAGAAAGTTCCACCAGTTTAGAATTTCCTTTCCTTCCCTTTTCCCTCATTGTATTTATTTTTTCATTCCTCATGCTTTTGACATCTCAACTTCAACGAATTCAGTTCAACAAATGTTTGTTAAATGACTGCTATGTATAAGGCATTCTGCAAGGCAACACTTTTTTGTAAAGCATGGAAGTAGAGGAAGATAATTGCCCAATACCTAGGAAACAGATTGACACATTTTGACACAAATTGACCCATTTGAATGGAGTTGAACACTATCATGCAATTAAACAAAAGGGTAGTGAAGAATTCAGTGAAATGTGGAAAGAAGCAAAATAGAGGGAAGAAGTAGAATGAGGGGAATAATGTGTACAATAACCATGACAACATAAAGGAAGACAAAATATAGTAAGGCTCTGTGGAGTGACCAATGCTTATTTCTTTAATTTTGAGAGCACCTATAAAAGAGCAAATTAAAGATGGTACAGTTGAAGAAAGGGGGAAGACAATTTGGAACCCAAAATTTGAAAAAAATATTTAAAAAGATACAGAGAGTAATTTGAGGAATATTGAGAAATCACAGACAAAACAGGACATCAGGAACCATTTCTTTTCATATAGGAAATGGCCCCTAACCTGAGCTTTAAAGTTGCATAAGAATTTCTTCTTAGGTAAAGACACTTTTTTCTGCCACCTCCCTTTGAAGTTCATTATATCTGCTAACATTGTGTCACAAAGCCTGTTAGAAGACCTACTGATCTCTAAACACTCTTCCACCATCCTACTAAGTTAAGAAACTGGCAAAGTATAAGTACTGAAAAAATAGCCTTTCTTTCCACCAAGCAAAGCTTCTTCTCATTCTGCAACTGCTATACCCACCACAAATAGGTAACATAGTGGATAAAGTACCAGACCTGTCATCTGAAACACCTGAATTCCAATTTTATATCAGTAAATTAGCTGTATGACTCTAGACAATTCACATAACTTCCCTTAGACTCAGTTTTCAATTTTGTAAAAATAAGTTGTACAAAGTTGTTGGGAGGAGCAAGTGTGATAACTTGCAAGTGCTTTGCAAACCTAAAAATATTATAGAAACACTAATTGTTATTGTTGTTTATACCACCTATATCTGTTTTATACCTCTATTTTAAATCGATATATGTATATTTTATCTCCCTAAATAATACATAAGCTCCTTGGAGAGGATCATCTCACTTTTGTTTTGGTATGTCCAGCACCTACCAGAATGCCTGGCAAGTTTGAGTCACTTAAAGGCTATTTGATGGACAAAAGAGCTTTTGAATTGTTGAAGTATAACTCTGTGTCTACTACTGATACTTCATGTTTCTTGTTCCCTTTCTCCCCTTTATTCTCTCTTGTTTCTGCATGAGTCTGATTGGTCTTTCTGGGGCTTTGAGCTCGAGAAGGAGGACATGGATTGGAGCTCTGTGATCCCTTGAAGACACCTTTGGTTTCCTAACCAGAAAGGAAGAGCTGCTATCAAAGATATCTTGATATCCTGTCATCTCCTTGAACTCTAGCAGTGCTCAAAAGCATTTAGGGTTGCTGGATTCCTTTGGGGAGCAGTTCTCTGAAACTCTCTTGCCTTGGACCTTATCAAACAGTGTCCCACCTTAGACCATTCAGACATATTAACTAATAGGCAATAATATTAGTGGAAAGGGCAGGTGAAGCTCAGGATTGAGGTAGACTCTGTCTCTCCTTCCTGGGTTGAGACAGGGTTGGGCTCTCCTGGGTGAAGGATCTGTAAGGAAGAATAACCTTTTTAGGGTTCCCTGTACCCGATTTCCTTCAAATACCCTATATTCATTCCTCATCCCTTCTTGGTTCTAATAATACCTAAAGATCAGATTGTGTTAGTTCCATTTGAGGGAGACTAGTATTGGGCGGGGGAGAGTGCAGCAGGTTAGTTAGGTGTCATAAGCTGGACCACCTGCTATGAAGAAGGGGGAAGTTTCTGTGAGCCCTGGATCACATCAACACCAAATCAGGTCACCACCCACTTCCCCTTGAGGGGATATCATTCCTTCAATGTCCCCAATGGCTGCATGCCTTCCCAGGGGCCCCTGTTTCCCAAGGGGACCCCATTTGTTCTCACAGTGATAAGGGCCACCAGCAAGTGAGGAGGGAACTTCTAGACAAACTTCAGCTTGTTCCCAGCTACATTAAATTTTTATTTAAGAATGACATGTGCCTGGGGTTAGACAGTTCAAGATCCTCAAATTCTCTGGGTCATGAGGTTAGATTGGGGATGTCTCTGGTCTCTTAGATGAATTGGTTTCTTTGGGAGGGTGTAAAAAGCTCCCCAAGAAGAATTTCCATGTCCCTAAATGTGTTCATACAAACAGGTCACCCTTTTGACCTCCTTTTTTGATTTGTGTGGGTCCAGAAACAATTCAGGCATTGACCTTTTCAGCCTATCAAGGACCCCACTGCAGAAAGGTTTATGATTTTTTTATATGGACCATCCCCAAAGATGGATGGAAAACAGCTCTTTCACAGATGGGTAGTATCAGCATATCTTTGGCCCCTAGTACATTGTCTTTCTTTGTGGAATCTGAATTATCCCCCTGTTGGCTTGACCCATCTTTTTCTGTCACTTGCATTACTGTTTCTGTATCTTGCCCTTTTCCCCCATTACGATGTTTGGATATTTCTTCTTCAGTTATTTGTGCTAGTTCCCTTTTCAGTGTTGCAATTGAAACTATGCCCTCATCCTTATGGCCCAGAATCTTTCTCACTAACTTTTTCAAGGTCCAGTAAAATTGCAGGAAGGAGGCTATCACTGCCATGATGCTAGGCAGATAGGCACAAAGACATTCTATCTTCAGCTTCAACCACTGATAGCCATCATACAAGTGAATTATCCCCAGAATATATTGAGGGATAACCACCATCCACAGATTATACACCATGGCCCAAAACATGTAAGGAAGGAGCATCTGAGCAGGATGAAAGCTGTTCTGCCTGCTGCAATCTCCTTGCTAACTTTAGTTGAAGGCTGGTACTCTTCCTTTAAATGGTCTGCCTAGTATTGATGCTCAAGGAGGTTTGTCCCACATCCAAGATGGCTGCCTTCTGGTTTCTCTACAGATTTTTCCCTATTTTTGTTATTAAAGCTGTTTCTTTTAGGCTCTAAAATCCCTTAGGCTCGCTGGGGAGGGGTGTTGAAGAAGAAGGGGATGAAGCTGAGACCAAATTAGGGTTTGTATAGAAGTCCCCTCCTCACTACTACTGGCCCTTATCACAGTAAGACTAAGTGGGGTACCCTTGAAAAATGGGGGACCCTGGGAGGGCATGCCACCATTGGGAGGGTGTGCTGCCATTGGGGGGCTGAAGGAATTGTACCCCCTCAAGGAGAAGTGAGTGATACTCTGTTTCAGTGTTGGTATGAGTCAAGGTACACAGAAATCTCTCCCTTCCTCACAGCAGGTGGTCAGGCTTTAGATGGAGATCAGCTTGACTAGGCTGCTTCACTCCCTCCCAATCTAGCCTCCCTCAATGGAACTAAGGCAAATCAACAAGGAATGAGGAATGGATGTAGAATATCAAAGGAAAGTGAGTACAGGGATCCTTAAAAGGCTTATCCTCCTAACGGATCTTTCACCCAGGAGAGACGAATCTATCTCAATCCCAAAGGAGAGACTGAATCTTTCTCAATCCTGAGTTTCTCCTGCTCTTCCCCATTAATTCTATTCCCTATAAATTATACAGCTGATAATCTACAGGTGGGACACTGTTTGGCAAGGTCCAAAGTGAGAGGTTCAGGGAACTGCTTCCCAAGAAGTCCAGAAACCCTAAACACTGTTGAGCACTACTAGAGTTCAGGAGATGACAGGATATCAAGGTATCTCTGAAAGCAATCTTCTTTTCTGGTCAGGAAACCAAAGGCTTCTTCTGGGATTCACAGAGCTCTAATCCACATCCCCCCCTCACAAGCTCAAGTCCCAGGAAGACCCCTCACTTAGGTCCCCAACTCCAAGGAGTCTCTGCTCTTCTTTTAGATTCTTCTCCTCTCAACATTCCATGTCTCATGCAAGATGTCCATGCCTTTCCCTAATTCTCACATTAGTAACTTTAGAAAAAGCAGTTTCATTTAATTGGTTAGACCAGAGTCATGTTATAAGGGATTGAGAACTGAGCGAGAGAAGCAGAAATGAAGAGAAGGTGAGTAGATAGATTTCTCTAGACATTTGTGAAAAAATGAGGGTTGTATAATGATAGCTTCTATTTTAAATATCCTTGCTTAGTAAGTGTTAGTTAGACATGTGGACTTATTAATGGATAGCAGGTATGGGAAGAGAGGAGATCCATCATACACTTTTTCCCCAAACTGCTTCTCAATTTCCATCACTGACCATATGTAGGTGCAGTTGTCTTTCTTTCATGATGAAGGTGAATGAGGCCAGGTACCAGACAGAAGGAGAAATGAACTTGATGAGAAAGGGAAATTTTCTGCATTACCCCACATATATGCGTGGCAGATAAAGGGATTAGCAAAATAGAACAGAACAGAATTGGCCTAAGGGCTGGGTCAGTAGCATTACTTGCCACTTATAAAAATCACTGATAGGCAGTATTGAAGTTACACTGGCTTGAGGGAAAAAAAAAGATGTCTGCTTGAAACTTCCCAAGTATTTGATGGAAGAGTGGTATGAACAATTTTTGTCCTCTGGAGGAGCTTGGAGTGTTCTGTCCTACTTTTCTCACTCCTATGTAGCCACCATGCTTATAATTGGGGTAATGATTTGACATTCTCTAAATCTGGCCACACATAAAGCAAAGGGCAATTTCTTTCCCCCCTTTTTTAATTTAGAATATTTTTCCATGGTTACATGATTCATGATCCCTACCCCCTTCTCTTTCCTCCTCGCTTCCAAAGCCAACAAGCAGTTCCACTGGGTTATTTGGCCACACAAAGCAAGGGGCAATTTCTTAATTTTGAATATTGTATTTTAATTCAAAGCTCACTCAGGATTCTCTACCATACATATGTCAATTCATAGAGTACATGGGATAGATGATATTTCGTACATCTATAAAAGAGAAGTGTGTCCAGTGAAAAGATTTACTTAGATACCAGATGACCATGATACCTCTTTGGAATTTATGGAAAGAAGAACAGTACCTAGCTCTATTGAAAGAAATTCTAAGAAAGAGCACCTCATCATTTGAATAATGTATTCAATTTTTATAACCAATTATTATTTTCAAGAATATTTTGAATTCCAACGGTGTCATTTGGAATTATTGTAAACCCTGGAAAACTACAACTCCCAGGACTCTCTCTGCTACAACTTCCCCTGACAATTCCCACTTCCTTTGTGGGAGGTGTCAGAGAAAGTATAAAAGAGAAAGTTTGGCACCTTTTCCCTCTCTCAACCCTGGAAGCTTAGCTCTAGCTATCCTGTAGCTTTCTCTACCCAGAAGTGCTCTGTTCTCACCAGCCTGAGGCTGAACCCTGCAGAACTCTCTTGGTGCCTTTTTCCCTTTCTTCCTACCTCCTAGTTTTCCTTAGACCTTCCCTTTCCTAATCTAAATAAAACCTAACTATTCAAAACCCCAAAGTTGCTCTCTGATCATTTATTTGAGACCCTGAAAGGCTCTGATCAATTTCCCCCTGCCGAGCCTGGGGACCTTTACCTTCCTTTCCCTTCCTCTACCTTCCTCTCTCCTTTCTCCCTTTCCTCTAATCCTTCTGCCTTCATCCCTTCACCCCCTCACACAACCATAAATATTGTGATAATTTAGATTAAATTGAGACTGCCCATCTTTAGATTTAATCACCAAAGGTGAGAACATCTCCAATTTTGGGAGTCTTATGGGGAAAACCAGGGAAATTAACTCAAATATTATTTGTGGGTTCAGTGGGATGGATAGGAGACAGGAAGGGACAACGGGTAGGACTTTACAAGCAGGGAACCAGGTTTAACTGTAAGGGGAATGACCGTTGATAGAAGTGACAGGTCTAACTGTCACCCTGCACCATCTAGATAAGGGTCTGTAGAAACTAGCAAGCAAATGACAAGCGTTTGTAACAAATTTAATTAAGCGAACTATGATCTAAAGGATGGGAATAGGGGTTTCTACACTTCCAGACTAAGGGCAAACCACTGGATCAGGGGATGGACTTATCTACACTCAACTGAGACCTAAGCCAGGCAGGGCCCAGAGAATAGCAGGACTGAAGTGGGAATCCTCACAGCAGAGTCCTGACACACTGCAGTGATGTTGCAGCTCCTCCAGGACTGCTAGCTGTACTCTTCCAGGAGGGTAGATTCTGAGAGCTGACCCAGCCCAAGTTAACCTGCAACTCAGGTTGAGATTAATAGTCTCTACCAAAATCTCCCACAAGTAGATGTCAGTCTTCCTTCAGGATCTCAGGGAATCAGTGTACAAACTCCACTTCCTCTAAGGTCTCCCAGGATCAGTTACAACTTGTCCCAACCACCATGGAGTCCATCCCAGAGAGAGAAGCCACTTTGGCTTCCCCATTCCATTTAGAATTCTCAAGCCCTTCCTGCTAGGTCTCCTAAATAATAACTAAGTAATCCTCCTCACAACAGGAGGTATGTAACCCACATGTGCTAGAGTGGGTGACAAATCAGAATCCAGTGACTGCCCCTTAGGCAGTCCTAAAAGAAGCATCTACTGTGATTGGACACACAAACTAGGAGGGAGGCACAGGAAGTGATGCATAAGCGACCCCTTTAAAAAGAGAGAGTTGAGTGAGTCAGAAGGTCTTCTGGAGAAGAAGGCTTCTGGAGAAGGAGGTCTTCTGGTGAAAGAGCTCTTCTGATTTGTGGAGGAGTGCTGGCTGGGGCCCTGCAACCTTAGTGAGATTGTTCTTAAAATCTTCCTTTGGAATTCCACGTGGTGAGTTTAAAGACTGAATCTTCCTGAACTTCTCTTAAGGAAATTCCCTTTAATAGAGACTGTGACTGAAGCTTTTGCTTCATTTGCCTCCAGGTACCCTCTGGCCCTCCAGGCCTCTGGCTCTCTGACCCTCTGCTTGGGTTAATTAGACCTACCTGGATTAACTAGGGGATCATAGCAATTTACCTACTGTGTTAGATTCTTATTCCTTATTTTTTCTACCTCTTCTCAACTGTAAATAAATTTCCATAAAAGTCAATTTTGACTTGAGGTTATTCCTTAATTGGAGAAATTTCCCCTGGCAACCAACCTTTTAATATATTCAACTCAAGAAACCCCTTTTCCCCATTACAATATACCCTAAATAATAATATATGTTTAGCCAGCTAGGTGACATAGTGTATAGATCACGGTCCTAAAATAAGGGAGATTCAGGTTCAAATTCAGTCTCAGATACTTGCTAACTATGTGATTCTGGGTAAGTCTCTTAACCTTTATTTTCCTCAGTTCCTCATCTGTAAAATGGGGACACAGTGAAGAAGGAAATGGAAAACTACTCTAGTATCTTTCCCATGTAAACTTCTTGGATAAAGTCTTAGATTAAGAGGAAGGCAAAAAAGTTTCAAACACTTCCTAGGGAAAATAAGTGAAAGTTTTCTTCCACTTGGGTTGTCACTTCACTATAGCACATTAATGTATTCTGACTTGGGTACTGTATTAAAATACACACACACACACACACACACACACACACACACACACACACACACACGATGTGACCTAATGAAAAAACAAACACAAATTGAAGATCTGAGATGACAAGCTAGAATAAAAATTTGTAAATAAAAATTTAATCGGAAAGGATAATGAACTTGGCAGCTTCCACTGGAAGAGAACACTGTGAAGATAGGATTGACTCTTCTCTTGTCTATTTTTAGCTAAACAAATCAAGAACTTAAAAGTACCCCTAATTGACAGTAAGTAAGAGAGTTTGCAAGTCACTTACTAGAGTAAGCTCATACCTCCAAAGGTCACTGCCCCTCCTCCCCTTGGATAGTACTAGGCAAATTGAAAGACAGCTACTGGTTTTCATAAAGTGAGGGAGCAACAGGAAGTGATCATGTAGAAAACTCCTTTAAAAAGGCCAGCCTGAGGACTGATTCAGGTGAGCAGGCCTGGAAGAGGAAACTCTTTCCCGGAATCCTGCGTAGGCTTGAGGTGGTGAGTGGAGTGATTCCTTCCTTGGTTCTTCAGTGAGGAGACCCATTCTGCTTTTGGTGCTTTGGTGGGACACTCACTTTAGTGTGAGTTCTGGTGAGATTCTTGGAGGTCTTAGCCTCATATACACTGAAGGTTCTCAGTGGATTCTTCAGTGTCTCCTAGCTCTTTGGATTTTGGCTTCCTAATTAGGACTTTGGATTCTGGTGAGATTCGCTTTTTGATTCACATTTGAGGTCTGGAGACATTAGGATTAAACTTAGGGTATTTGTGGTTAGACAGCACTTTCTGTCTCTTTATCTAAATTTTTCCACTTTACTCTTTCCACCTCTTTGTAAATAAAGTTGTTAAAAGTTATTTTGATTAAGCTGTAACATTTTAAATTAGCAACTACAATATTACTTTAGAATTTTCATTTTAGCATGAAACATAAATTTCAATTCTTACAATGCATACTAACATTTAGTATGACAGAAGAAATCAGAGAAAAGCACTGGCATGTTTTTGTTATTTGTTTTGGGACATCCATGTATGTGTGTGTGATGCATAAAGATGGCTACATTTGACTGTGAGAAAGTAGTGAATACTGAATTTTCTTAAGAATGGGATAATAAATGGACTTCTGTACCAGCAGCAATGCAATGACAAAGGACAATTCTGAGGGATTCATGGAAAAGAACGCTCTGCACATTCAGAGGAAGAACTACAGGAGTGGAAACACAGAAGAAAAAACAAGTGCTTGAATACAAGGGTTGATGTGGACATGATTGGGGATGTAGACTCAAAACGACCACACAAATGCAACTAACAACAATATGGAAATAGGCCCTAAACAAGGACACATGTTACAACTAGTGGAAATGTGCGTTGGCCATGGGTGGGGGAAATACGGGGGGTGAAGGGGAAAGTAGGGATATGAAGCATGTAAACAGGTTAAAAATGAATATTAATAAATGTTTAAAAAAAGAAATGGGATAATAGTAAAGAAATGAAAAATTTAGATTAAAAATTTTAACTTTTTTCTCTAAAGAAGTCCTGTTTCAGATTTTCTATTATATGTGCTATCACATTGAGGAAAAAGATAAACTATACTAAGTTTCTAATTCTAAATAACTCAGACTATCCTGTTCATTGGCTTACTGAGTTCCTGAGTTTGATTTAAATTTGTTCTTTTGTCATATGAATATGCTTCTAGCTAAATTTACTGATCTACGGAAATATAGATTGTAAATACCTACCATTATGTGACTTAATCGATTAATGGACAAAGTAGTTTCTCTTATTTTATTCTGTATGTACTTGTATACATGCTTGCTGTTTCTCCCATTAGAATGCAAACATTTTATAAGTATTAATTGTTTCTTCATTTGTCTTTGTATTCCTAGCCCCAGCACAATGCCTAGCATATGGCAGGCTTGCATTAATATATGTACTGATCCATTTGATTCTATTTTAAGCCTTCTCAGCTCTTTGTTGTCTAGTCTGCCACCAATGACTTTGGGCAAACTTACCTTATCCAAGCCCCATTATTTTTTTATTTAAAAATGGTATCAGTCTAACATTCCTAAGGCCAAAGATCTATCTGTCCTCAAATCTTAGTTTTTTCAAGAAATTGTTTTTGATTCCTTACCTTCCTGGGTCAAGTGATACTATAGAGTGAGTAGATGTTAGAGCACAATCATTCTCCTTTTATATTGAAATCAAACTGGCTTCCCTGATTTCATCCGGCCCTCTTTCCGTCTCTGTGTATTGGAGCTGTTATATCTTCTTGCTGGGAACACATTTTTGCTATAATTCTCAAAATTCTATTCCTTCTAGTCTTGATCAGTGGCCACCTACTGAAAGAAGCTGTCCCTGAACCCATCAGCTGAAAGTGATCTTTCCTACTCATTTTCTAGTATTTTATGTATTATGTCAAGAAATTCCATAATGTTTCATACTTACTTAATTTATTATAGCAGATTAGCACCTCAGAGATAATACATTATTTAATTACTATAATTATCCCCTGATTTTACAGTCAAGAAAACTGAGACCTTGAAAGTTAAATAACCTTCCAAAGGTTGCATAAGTAATTTGGGTTGTGTTAGAGGGGTGTTTCAACCTATGGACCCTTAAGAATGAATGCTCTTTCCATTATATAATTCCATTTCTACTAAACCTTAAGTTCTTTTAGAGTGGGTAAAAAAAATTCCTTTCATAGCTTTGTAAGCACAGTGCATAAGAGAGGGTCTTACATAAGGTAATTCTAACCTATTCAATTCAATAATTTAGATTCAATTCAAACATATTATCTATGTTCTCTTTGACTCAGTTTCCTCATCTATAAAATGAGATGGAAAAGGAAAAGACAAACCACTTCAGTTTCCAAGCCAAGAAAATTCCAAATGGCATCATAAAGAGTCAAATATGTCTTAAAAATGACTGAACAAGATAGGATGCACTATGTTTGTTGAATGGAATGGATTAGATGAAGCATTTGAAAAAAAATAATTTTTTAGTTTCCAAATTATATAGACTATTTTACCTCTTTCCTACATAACACTCAATGATTTTCCTTCTCTGACACAAACTTTCATTTTGGCCATCTAAACTATTGAATTCAGGGGTGTGGTGGAGAGTGAAAAACAGTATGGAGATAGAGGAAAATTTAAAGACTTAGTACCAAGTCCTCTTGTGCATTATGCACCAAGACACAGAGTAATTTAAAATTTTCAGAGCCTGACAATAGTTTTATGAACAATTTATAAACTTCCAATACACTATCATAGTGAAATTTGGCTTTCTTTAGATCAACCTATCCTGGAATTATCTTTTTGCAATTATCCAAAAAGGCTTTTTTTTTTTTCCCCACTTAGGTGTGAATCTTTAAAAGATGATCTTAAAACTATTTAACTTAACTAATGACATACTGGTAAATGAGTAGAGGGAATATGCAGATGTTAAAAATTTAAACATTATATTTATGATTTTATATTTTTAAATAAAATACTTCTTACATCAATCAGTTCTACTTCCTTATCTCCCATTCATTCCTCTGTCTCTTGTTATTTGACTTCTAACCTTACTACTTCACTGAAACATCTCTTTCTAAGGTCACCAATGATTCCTTAAACACACACACACACACACACACACACACAAACACACACACACACACACACACACACAATCTTCTATTTTAGAACCAATACTGTGTATTGGTTCCAAGGCAAAAGAGTGGCAAAGGCTAGGCAATTTGGATAAAGTGACTTGCCTAGGGTCACACAGCTGGGAAGTGCCTGAGGGAAGATTTGAACCCATGACACCTCATCTCTAGACCCAGCTCTCAATCTACTGAATCACCTATCTGCCCCCACCAATAATTTCTTTGATTGCCAAATCTATTGGGTTTTTCTTGGTTCTCATTCTTGAACTTTTGGTGGTATTTGGTCTGTACCATTGCCCACCTTCATCTTCCTTTTTCCTTTGTGCTTTTTCCCCTTGACTTTCTGTGATGCTATTCTCTCATACTTGTCCCACCCTTACCAATTTTCTGATCACTTATTCTTCTCTGTAGAATTATCATCCATGTCCTACTCATAGGTATCTTCCCATTTATCTGTTCTGAATCCTCAACTCTTTTGAAACTCTATTGATGATCTCATTAGCCCTCATGAGTTCAATATTAAACTCTTGGTAGATCATGTCAAAACCTACTTATTGAGCTGAAATCTCTTTTTGGAGATCTCATCTTGCATTATCAAGCCCATAAGATAACATAAACTTGATTCTCGAAGTTGCATAAATAATTTAGATTGATGCGAAGTAACAAAGGTATGATTCAAATCTATGTTCTCTGATTGAAGAACAAGTGCTCTTCTCTACCTAATGTCCTTAGATATCTCAATCTCAGTGTTGAAAAGGCAGGTCTTCTCTATTTCTTCACCTTAATTATTTTTGGGCACCTCAATCTCAACATTGTAATGCAAGGTGACTAACAGAAACTTTTTGCTTCTGTAATTTCTAACAGTCACAAAAAGTCAGTTAAACATCTTAGAATCTTCAGAAAGTCAGTTAGAACTTTAAGCTATAAATAGAGGGGAAGTTCCAAGGGATGAGGCTTTTGCCTTCTGGCTTTCGCTGTGGCTGGAGGCTTTTGCTTTGGCCTTTCGACTTTGGCCTAATTGCTTCGGCCTTGGCCTGTGCTTATTTTGTTTTGGGGAAATTTGGACCTACCTCATTTCTCTGGACCTCTCCCTGATCTCCCATCTCCATCTCTCCTCTTCCCTGAATTTCCTTTGGGTTCTGGTTGGAAGGGAGGGCTTGCTGATTGAACATAGTAGGTTTTAGTTTCTTTAGATAATTGGAGTATCCTCAAATAAGTTACCCCTAGGTTTGATAAAGACTTTACTTAAAGGCAGTCAAATCTTCCTGACTGGGAGAGCCGGTTTCTCTCTCTGTCTAAACCTCTCCACAACCCATCCCCCACCCTCACCCCTCTCCCTAGCAGCAGTTAGAAAACCCTGAACCCCTCCCCCTTCTGACTGACCCTTGTATTAATAAACCCCCTTGTTACCTATTCAAACCCTGTGGTGAGTCATTGTGTCGAAAATTAAGACAAGGGCTCAAGAGGAAGGAATCATTTTCTTTTATTTCTTGAGAAAACTCAGGCATCCATCTTGGCAGGAAGTACCTCCCAGATACTTCCTCCAGCCATCAGTTTGACTGGCAGGGAGGGGCCCTCTCGACCCCTCCCAAAAGGGCCTGGAGAAACTAACAAGAGAAATCCTCCAGGCAAACCTAAACGTTTCTTACTGGCCCTGGTTTCCTCCCCATATTCTCTGTCTCAAGCCTCTGGGAATAAACCTGTTTGACCTACCTCTCCTACATACCCCATTTCCTTTATCTCCTATATACCTTCCCATACCTTCATTCCTCCTCCAATCACCTTATAATCCCTTATTCCCCTTTATCCTTCCTCACACCCACCTACTCAGATTATTTACTATATTTTTTTGATAACAACATCTAAAAGATATGTCTTTATCTTTCCCTCTAAATATACCTTTCCTCCTGACTTTCCCATTTCTTTCAAAAGGCTTGGACATCTTTCTAGATTCACAACTTAGTAATCATCCTCGACTTTGTGATTCTATATCTCCTATCCAATCAATTATTATATTTTGTGGGTTCTATCTCTACAAATACTCTTCCACATGTCTGCACTCAAATGGCAACCACTCTAATCCAGGCCTTTATTACCTCTCTTTGAGCTATTGCTAGAACTAATTTATTGATTTTTCTGAATCCAGGTACAAATATTAGTCTTCTCTAATTCATTTTCCACAGAGTTGCATAGTTGATATTACTAAAGGAAAAATTTGACTATGCCACTCCCAGGCTTTCTCATTTTTTTTTTACCCTCATCACACATTGTTCCTATATCCTCAGCATTCCAGCCAAACTGCCTACTCCATAAGCCCCATTGTGTCATAAGCATTCATTGGTGTATGCATGTAGATTTTCCTCAGTAAATTGTTGTTCCTTGAGGGCAGAGAATATTTTGCTTTTGTTCTTGGGTACCCCAACAATTAACCTTGTTCATAGTAAACTGGAGGTCCTTAATAAATGTTTATTAAATTGAACTGAATATATGTCTATAACATTCTAGCTTTTCAAATCAATTCATCAATTCATTAATTTAACAGTTATGTATTTACTTTGTTGAAATTAATGGAACCAAAATGTGAGACTGACTCACAAGAATTGATACACTCTTTGGCTTCTCTCAATGTCTGTTTCCTTGCAAGGATCTGATCTTGAGTATATTGAGGAAGATGGAGTAAAAAGGAAAGATTGAACTCCTTTATCTTTAAGATTCAGCCACGTGAGATTTATTAAACACAGACAAGATGGTGTTTATAAGGAGACTAAAAGAATTCAGAATCAAATGAGATAAGAAAAGCCAGAAAATAAACCAGATCATCAATATGCAACTCTAGAAATACTCTTAGGACAATGAAGAAACTATTTTAGGAATTTGTATCTTGTATATTTAGAACAATGTCAACATATACCAATGAGTTAATTATGTTAAACAACAATAGAGGCAATGCAATGATGTTTAAGTGAAATATAGTGAGACAAAATATGAGCTATATCATAGGAATAGGAATGTATGTGCAACATATATGTTCATTATAGCTTTCAGCTAAAGAAAGTCAGGCTCAGTAAAATAATTCAATAAATCCTGGGTTACTTTACAGTAATCTCTATTATTGTGATCATAATGTAAGAGAAAGTTAAAGAGTGATAGGAACTAAAGTAGAGCAAACTACTCTCAAACTTTCCCCAGAGTTGGAGAAAATATTTTATTGCAAAGGTTTCCTTGCCTTAGAAGACAAGTAAGAATGTAAGACACAAACAAAGCTATGTAACCAGAAGGAAGTGAATGAAGAAGATTCTTGATGGCATTAGAAGTCTGAAGAGAACCTGTCTTCTCCCTATTACTTAAAAAAGGTAAATACACTAGTATCCTTGTGTATTCCCTTTCAATTTCTCAAAAACTTACATCATTTGTATGTTTCACTTGACTTGATTTCCCTGCCCCCCAAAAAATATTTCTATTTAGTTCTTTTTTTGTCTTAAGTAAAGAATGCTTAGAACTTTTATATTTAATGAAAAAAACCACTTCCCTGCTTTGGTATACTATTTTTTTTCTGGACATTTTTTCTTGATTGTAAGGATATATTATTTTCTTTTAGAATATCATAGCCCATGCTCTTCTCTATCTAAACAGGAAAGCTGCTAAATTTTGTCTTCTGAATATAGTTTTGTACTCTTTGAATTCTTGCTTTCTGGATACTTGTCATGTTTTTTCTTTTGTCTAAGAGATATGTATATAAATTAAAGGGAGTTTTCATTTTGAGGTTTATTTTTGAAGGAAGGGGTTGCTTCTTTGTATTTTCCCTTTAGCCTCAATTCTAGTAGATCTACAAAGTTCTCTCAAAATTTCCTGAAATATTGTATTCAGGTTCTTTATTGGTAGAAATCAAAAATTTCACATAAAGGATAAAACATATGTATCTATACCTAACATGTGACTACACACTTATGTGTGTAAACAGAAAAACAGAGAAAGAACTTTTTTTGTTTGTTTTCCTTGGGTTGTTTTTTTTTAAGCGATATCTTCCACATACATTTAATGTCAGGCTTTTGACTATGTCTTAATATTTCTTATTTCAAGAAGTCATCAATTTCTATTTGGCTCATTAAACATTTGAAGGAGTCTATTTATTTCATGAGTGTGTATCTCTAGGACAAATCTGCTAATTTTTAACTTGAATCATATATTTATTAATTTAGCATCAATCGTTCCAGAAATTCTAGTTTGTCTTTTGGCCTCATTTTTGTTTTTATTTGAAGACTTCCTTTCATGGAGTGTTACTAGTTCAATAATAGCAATCACTGATATTTTTATTTGTTTGCTAACTCATTCTTCCATGCACACTTCCTCATTTGAGACTTTGTGTCAGGACCCAGGTATGTGCACTTATGGAAGAACTGCTGTGGACTTGTTTAATTATAGTCTGCATCATCTGGGCCCTACTGCTGCTTTCTCTGGATACTGAGTGCTGTATACTTTAATAATCACAGAAGTGACTCAGAGAGCTGCAAACTTTCACTAAACATCAAGCGGTCTGATATAGAGCTTGGTCTGATCAGTGCCCTACAAAGCTGAACTTTGTATCAGAATCAGAATACTGATTCTATTTTGTGCCAAAATTCATTCTAGCAGCAGGTATTGGCACATAGAAAATTATTTTCCCACTGTCACATTGGCTGACTGAGAATTGACAAAATCAGTCATTTGTATCAATATTAAAGAAGATAGTCATATAACTCAAATCCACTGTCAAAAGACAGTTGAAATAATTTTCTTATCTTAAAGTACTTAAATAATATCCTATGATCTCAGGCATAAATCTGAAAAAAGGATATTGAAGTTATCTGGTTTAATTCTTTAGTTTCTAAGACAAGGAAACTGGCACACAAAAGTTAAATACCTTTTTGAAGGTCAGAGGGATGGCAACTTCCAAAATCAATATATAAACCCAAGTTGTTTTTTGAATACCAAATTCAAAATTTTTCTGTCCACAAATCATTCTAATTAAGGAAATATTTTGGTGTGATACAAGTAATAATTTATTGTCAAGAGATTTGACCTAAAACTCAAATTACTAGTTGTGAGGTCATTCCCCCAATGTACACATTTATTAAAGCTACTCTTCTACTACTTAGAGCTATCTTCATTCCTTCTAAGGCTAAAAATTACAAAACTTATTCTACATAGAATCAACTTGTTTATTATGTAAATTTGATTGACAGATTCAATGAAATGAAACATGTGTGTTTTAACAGAGCCTACATTTATTGATAGCAGTTATCTTGGAGTTGATATTTCAAAATTGCTTTTCAGATAATTTAGAATTAATGTTATTCAAAAACGCCCAGAACTGCTTTGTTATTTCTTCTCTACAATGATTTATGTTTAATTGTGAATATTTATAACTTTTGTAGAACTTCATATCGACAAAGCCTTATGCCATTTTTTCAAAGGAAATTTTATTATTGAAGAAACCGGGACACACAGAAGTTGAGATCTATGTTCATTTACATTGCTGGATAAATAGATTAACTCTTTGTGAGCATATTTGGGGTTTTCTTGGCAAAGATAGTTGAGTGATTTTCTATTTCCTTCGCCAGCTCATTTTAGAGATGAGAAAACTTAGGTAAATAGAGTTAAGTGACTCGATCAGGGTCCTACCTTATGTGTCTGAGGCCAGATTTGAACCCAGGACCTCCCATCTTGGGGCCTGGCTCTCAATCCACTGAGCCACCCAGCTGTGGGGGGCATTTTTAATATCAAAGTATATGATAACTAAAATATGTGCTTGTTGCATTTTGAGTCTCCTCATCTTTTCTCTCTACAATTTCCTATTTCATGGCTTTACCAAATTGTATCAATTATTATATAAATATGCAGGTGGCTCTCATATCTATCTGTCTAGTCCTAATTTCTCTCTTTATTCTCATTTCACACCATACACTGTTTATTGGACATTTCATACTATCCTCGAAGCATCTTATGCTCAACGTTTCCCAAAAAGAATTCTCTCTCCACCAAACATATATTCCTTTTCTGAACTTACTTCTTTTTGTTTAACATACTTCCAACTTTCTAATCACTCAACTCTTAAACTTCACTCTCACACTATGTCTCAATAAATTATAAAGTCTTGTTATCCCTCTTTATATAAAATCTCCCCTAAACATATTTTCCTATGTATTAACATAGTCATCAAACTAGTTTAGCTTCTTATTACCATTCCCTAATATTAAGCTACTAAAATAGCTTAAAGGCTTCCTTATTGTTGCCTCTACCTGAAATCTCTCCTTTCTCCAATCCTTTTGCAACCAAGAAATATAAATTTATTATTTGTTGATTCTATGTTCAATTGTGTGTCTGTGTATGTATATACAGATAATACATATGACTTTATCTGATTTCCATATATACATATATGATCTTGTATTCATTATATATGGTTTTAATCATAATGCATACAACTATATATAATGTACCTGTATATACACATGTTTAATTCTGTAATATGTATTCTTGCAGCTTTTATGCCAAAATTATATTGAGATGTATATAAATATATGCATAAACACATGCAAAATACATATATGTGTATGTATATGAGAGGAACACACATACACACACATGAAACATTTAGCTTTCACTTTCACTTTTTAACTTTTATACACAGTTGTAGTCATATACTTCTTTGATGAGACCATTTTTGTTTGCCTCTATGTGTAAACAATGTGCCATGGATGGATGAGATCACCCTGTTCATATGTATCATTATGTCTTTTGAATAACCTCCAATTTGGGTTCTTTAAATATCCTTGTTCTTTATAACTCTCAGATATAGTTGGGAGTAGAATAATGCACATTTTTTAAAAAGGGTATTTTCTTTTAGGAAGAAGTCTGGAGCCATTGATAAGGTTGTTGAATTCGCCAAAAGTTTATACTCTTCTCTTCTTTTCAATTCTAAACCTCACTAATTTTTCATCCTCAGTTTTTGTCTATGTTATCTGTGTTGTTGAATTAACTTTATAATCCATAATGGATATTTTTGGGACTATATATGTTTTTCTCTATGTGTAGTACCCAATTTAATGAGGTGTTTCATATTTTCCTAAATTTTTTCATTCTTTTGATTTTGTTTTATAAACTCTTGCTGACTTGTAAAGTCATTTGCTTCTAGTTGTTAGATTCTAATTTTTAAAGACTGAATTTCATTCCTGGCTTTTTGGTCATCCTTCTCCTTCTGGTTTGTTTTCCTCTGTAAGTCATCTTTCACTTTCTTTGCCTCATTTTCAAGGTGGTCAATTTAGACTTTCAAGACATTATTTTCTTGTTTTAGTTCATGTGCCTCTGTTTCCAGATGACTTATTTTGCTTTTTAAGTTCTTTTCCCAGTTGTCTTCAGCCTCTCTTAATTGTTTTTTTAAATTGTGTTTTGAGTTCTTCCAAAGCCTGTGTCCAATTTGCTAGAGTTCCTGCATTTTTGTTTGATGCTGCTTAGTCCTCCACTGTTCCATTTGTTCTTTGTTCTTTACTTAGATAGAGGCTGTCAATTGTAATTTCTTTTTTCTTTTTCTGTTATTTACTCATATTTTTCCTTCTTTCCTCATCATTGGTTGTAATTTTGTTCCTCTGTTTATTTGCTGGATCTATGGGTTTGGACTATTCTGTCCTGAAGGGGCTTCTTCTCTGCTCTGCTGACTGACTAGATTAGGCTGATGGAGTATTAATGAACCCTGAAATCAGATATTCCTCAGCTGCCAGCAGAAGCTGAAGGTGTAGGTAAAAGTGAGGAGGTTGAAGGTAACTATCCTTTTCCTCCTCTTTCTTCCTTTCTGCCTTGCCCTGAAATCCCACCAACCACCCAAGTCTCAGTACAGAAGGTGGGGGAGGGTTCCTGGGACCTTCCTTCTTTCTTCTCTTAAATCTGAGAACTCAGCTTTCTCTGTGTATCTTTTTAAATTGAATTGAACTGGAGGGGCCCCCAGCTCTGTCCTGTTGTTAGATTTGGTTTTCTGTCCCCTTCAAAACACTATGGTTTGTATTGGTGTGGAAGGGTTTTCACAGAGGACTTGACTTTTGCTGCTTCTAAGTGGTCATCTTGACTCCCCCCCTCCTGTAGTACTCAATAAGAATAAAAGCCAATAATGTACATTTAGCTTTAAAGATTTTTAAAAATTATACATAGACATAATTGTATCTCTTTCTTTCTATTTATAATTGAGGATTGGCCAATTGCTAACATTTGAGAGGTCCTAGTAACAAACAGTTTTTTGGTGGAGTCAACTTGCCATTTTTATTCCAAAGTGTATAAAACCTTTATGTAGGGCCTCATTTAGCCTAAATCAGAGACTTTTCCCATTTGTTGGGACATATGAGAGACATTTTTTCTATAAAAAAACCATTGTTTTTAGTATGCTAATGTTGAAGATTAATTTTTTTTCTCTCAGTTTAAACTGTATAGTCAGTTTTTCAGTATTTTCCTCTAAAAATTATACCAGTTAACTTTTGAGAAAGATTAACATTTAAATATTGATTCATACCATAATAATGAATTCTTTAAGAGTATTAATATTAAGGATGATATGAGAAGCATGGATTTTATTTCACCATAAATGTTTTCCTAGCAGATGCCTTTATGTTTCTCTGCTTTTAAACAGAGTGAATGTTTTAATAGCTTTACTTCCCATAGGTACAAAGGATATGGAATGTCTGCTAATCTAGAAATTCCAAGTAATCAACCTTAAGTGACTAATCTTTATGTATGAGAGAGTTATATTGTGTTGTCTTAACTAATCCTATTTTCTTTCATTTCTGAGCTTACAGTCTTATTTTGGGGTGTTTTAAAATTTAATAGAATTGCCCTTGTCATCATGAGGATTCATTGCTGAAATTTTCAGTGGCTTTTGGTATAAGGAATTGGAAGAAATAAGTCTAGATGTCCAAAAGGACATCTATGGTATGGTGCTTACTAGAGATGTTTTGGTGTGTCCTAGGTTGGAAAGGGCACCTGAAAATTTGGTACAAACTTCAAATAGCATGATCCTATACACTGAAGAAATCACTGAACAGGTTTCACCCAATTTTTTTTACCTTAAGGTTAGAGGATAATGTCTAGTTGATCTCAGGTCTTAAGTGATCTATGTATGTTCTGGAAAGTTCTGTAGAGATGATTTTTTCCTTCCAAGATAGGAATCTGAACAACATGTATATGTCTTTTCTATTGTCTTTGGGTTGGTAAAGGTCATATTGAACACCAAGGAAGCCCCTTGTAATGTTCTATGGAAAAAGTAGATCATATTCCCTTGATAAAATCTGTAAAATATTTGTTTTGCTGAATCTGAATTACTTTATATAGGAAAAAGATGGATTTTTTTCAATACATAAAGGACTGTATAATTTCTATGCAATGTTGACCATTCTGAGACCCTCTCCTCTATGGCATTTTGGAAGCAAATGAAAAGAAAATGTTTATCCTCAGTTAACCAAAGAACTACTGTGAACAATGTGTTCAAAGCATACCCTGCCCAATTTTCTGAGGATTAGATTTTTTTTTAACTGAGAGGAGGAGAGTATAATGATGAGGTTGCCATTAAAAGTCCATCTCTTATGAGCATGTGCCATTTACTTAGATTAGTGCAATTCACTCTGGTGACTTCAGTTATTGTGAAGGCTATTCTATACTATTCTATTCCATCTTATATTGCCTCGATTACATCCATTGCTTTTTCAGAGCAATCTGTGTTACATGTAGAATAGTTCTCATACAGACAATAATATATGGTGCTTTAGTTTAATGTAAAATTGAGGCTAGAAGAGAACAAAGGGAAAGTTATAATTATTATTCAATTTAAATAGGACTGGTTAATTAGGCTATGTGCTCTTGTTCTTAATATGAACCTCAATTTTTTTTAAGTTTCATTTAATTCCACTGCTAAGAGCTATAGAATAAAAAAGTACATAGAGAACAGATAAAAGTAGAGAACCAAATGCCAATTATTAAAAAAAAAAAACAATTTCATCTAGATTTTCTAGATATTTTGGATCTTCCTAGTTTCAAATACATTTACCTTCTTGAAAATTCTCTGAGATAACTAGAGCCTGTGTCATTACATGATCAGCTACCACATTGCTGTAATATTCAAAATTTGTCATACTGAGGTCTGAACTGAATAAACTGAAGTATAGGGGAAAGTATCTGGACCTGGGTGTCAGAGGAATTGTCTTCGGATTTGGGCACTAGAGATTACTAGCTTCAGGACATTGAAAAAGGCATATTAGCTCTCTAAGGCTTATTATCCTGATTTATATATAAGAAATAAAGTTAATATCTAAGTTTCTAAATGAATGGAATAAGTAGCTTGCTTGTTCAGTGGAGAGATTTGAACCGGAGCCAAGAAGGCAAGTCCTCCTGAATTAAAATCTTGCCTTAGATACTTACTAGTTGTGTGACTCTGATCAAGTCAAATACTCCCTTTGACTCCATTTCCTCATGAAGAAATGGAGCTGCAAATGGCAAACCACTCCAATATCTTGGTCAAGAAAACCCCAAATGGGATTATAAAGAGTGGGACATGACTGAAATGACAGAACAACAAATGCATGATGTGCATCTATTGGGGAAAGACTAAACAAGTTGTGGTATATGACTATAATGGAATGTTACATATAATACTATAGGAATACTTTAGGAAATAATCAAAATGATGACAAATAGGCCTGGAAAGAGTTATACGAAGTGATGCAAAGTGAAGTAAATAGAACCAAGAGAACGTTGTACAAGGTAACAACAATAATGTATGATGGTCAACTTGAATGACAATGATTAACTTAATTATCATCAACAAGACAAAGATCTAGAACAGCAGTAAGGAACTCATGATGGAAAAGGTTATCCACCACTAGAGAAGGAAGTGACATGGTCTGAATACAAATTGAAGCATAATATTCTTCACTTCATTCCCTCCATGAATTTTTCTCTAGTGTTAATTATATGTCTTCTTTTACATGATGAACATAAAAATATGTATTGTATGATTAGTCGTATACAAACGATTTCCTATTATGTGCCTTTTAGGGGCAGGTTAGCAGTGAGGAGATTAAAAAAAGTAGAAAATGATTATTAAAAATTGTATTGACATATAATCTGAAAAAAATTAAAGATTAAAAAAATGGATGTAATACTATCATTCCTCATTTCAATCTCCTCCCTTGCTTCTCTAGTTTCCTCACATCGCAGCTAAAATCTAACCTTCTATAGAGGTGATGGTGAACCTTTTAGAGATGCCATGCCATGTCCCACCCCCAGGGGCACAAGGCCACGTGCTGTTCCCTGCCCCCCCACACCAAGCACCCCATGTGCCCCACCTCACCTAGTGCACACAGGGGAGGAAAAAAGTGCTCCCATTGGGCTACTGGGCAGAGGGGAAGGTGAAGTGAGGAATGCTTGCAGCACATGTAGAGAGGGAGAAGGAAGTGGTTGGAGTGCTCAGCTCCCCTCCAGCTTTGCCGCCTGTGAGTCACCCACCTTACTTCCTGTGTGCTCCCATTGGGATGCTGGGCAGAGGGGTGAGTGATGTGAGGAATCTCCTCAGCCCAGGGAGAGATGGGGAGGGGAGAAGCACTCCCATTGGGCTGCTGGGCAGAGTGGTGGGTGATGGAAAAAATGTCATCAGATGCAGTGGAGAAGGGGAAGGGAGCAGCTCCTCCCAAGTCCCTCTGCCTTTCTGGTAATGAGCTCTGGTGGGCTACGGGCATGCACAGAGAGCGCTCTGCACACCCTCTCTGGCACCAGGTTTGCCATCGTGGTTCTATAGGAAGCATTTCCCAGTCCCTTTTAATTCTAATACCTTCTTTATGTTCATTGTCTCCTATTTAAAATCTGTACATACCTGTTTGCATATAATTTCCCTCTTCAGGTTGTAAGTTCCTTAAAAGAAGGCTCTGTCTTCTGCCTCTCTTTATATCTTCACCTTTTAGTGGAACGACTAGTGCATAGTAGGTGATAAACAAATGTCTATCCATAAATTCCTGGTTTCTTCTCTTATGACCTCATTAATCCAGATTGGCAATTTTAAACTCCCCGCAAAGGAATGTCCAACATTAAGAATAGGGAGAAAAGAAAATGAGGGAGTGAGGAGGCAAGAGAGGAAAGGAAAGACACATGTCCATAGCTACTGGGAAAAAAAATTAAACCTTATCTTCTGTCTCAAAATCAATATTAAGTATAAGTTCCAAAGCAGCAGAGCATTAAGGGATAGGTTTTAGGGTTAAGTGACTTGCCCAGCATCATAGATCTAGGAAATCTTTGAGGTCAGATGTGACCCAGTACCTTTTGTCTCCAAGCATGGCTCTCTGTCCACTCAGCCACCTAGCTGTCCCCTGACAGTATTTTATAATGGAACATAGTAATTATTTACAGGGTCACTTTATTATGCATGTATCCTGAGTTAACTAATATTAAAATCAATAAAGCTTGCTGTAAAAAACAGTTTTTCTCTAGGTAAGAGAGAAAGGGAAAAAAGAGAGAGTATATATATATATATATATATATATATATATATATATGTATGTATGTATGTATAATTTTCCCCTAGAGACTGATTCTAAGTAACAGCAAATCATGAGAGAAACAACAGTGGACATCATTCGATTTTTAGAACATCAAGAAAGCTTGGCTTGAAATGACAAAAAGGTGAGTGTTCCTTCTCCAAGGCGGTCTGAGTATATAAATCAGAGCTCGGCTCTCACATTTCACCTCTGAGTGAATTCTGATCCCTCCATATACAGAAGGGTATGTGGGTGTTAGAGACCTTTTTTGATTTCCAACTCTTTGGCTAGCTCTCAAATGGCTGGGAACTTCCTTTCATTAGTTTAGTTCAATAGAAGAAAATATTGGTTTATATTCTTAGTGAGGTTGAAAGTTCGTAAGCCTTTTCTCCGTTTGGATGCCATTAGCTCTGCTGCTCCCTTTCAGAAATGCTTTCATGCACTAGAGTAATGATGGGCATCACACACCAGTGACAGAAATACAAGTAATAGCACTCTGCAGGAACCTTCTGACTCAAGTTGTTGATAAATGTAAGACAGAGTGAGACCTCATAAAAGGAGCAGCTAAGCCTATATCATAGTGAGAGCAGAGCTCTCTGTTTCTCTCTGTCTCTGTCCACAAACAAGCATATGATACTTAAGTATGGATGGATGGATACATAGATATATGTATGTATGTTTATAGTCTTGCGTATTTCGGAAGTGATGAAAAAAGAGCCAAGTCAAATCATCACAAGGTTGCCTTGATATCAAATAGTGTCTTTGCATACACAGATCTAAGCAGACACTTAATTCAATTCACTTATATTCAACAAATATTAATTAGTTGCTGACTATGTGCCAGTCTGAGAGGTAATGCAGAGGAGTTGATAGAGGGTCAGTCTTAATTTCTGAAAGAACTGAGGATGTGTACTACTGCTGACACATCTTGGCTATAAGGCTTTATGCAAGGTACCTAAGTGTTTGGTTTCTCAAGTGGTTCTCTAAGATTTTAGGTTGCAAAATTGTTGCTTATCTGTATTGATATTTGGAGTTACTTTGCTGGGAGCTCCCCTATACTGAAGAAATCACAAGTCTACAAATTTCTCTGTCTCTGTCTCTGTGTCTGTCTGTCTGTCTCTCTCTCTCTCTCTCTCTCTCTCCTCTCTCTCTCTTCTTCTCTCTCTCTTTCACTCCTTCTCTCTCCTTGTCTCTCTCTCTGTCTCTCTCTGTCTCTGTCTCTTTCTCTGTTTCTGTCTGTCTCTCCCCTCACTTTTTCTCTCTCTCTTTCTCTCTCTCACCTCTCTCTCTTTCACTCTTTCTCTCTCCTTGTCTCTCTCTGTCTCTCTTTCTCTCTCTCTTTCTCTGTCTCTGTTTCTATCTTTGTCTCTCTCCTCTCTCTTTTTCTCTCTCTCTTTCTCTCTCTCACCTCTCTCTCTTTCACTCTTTCTCTCTCCTTGTCTCTCTCTCTGTCTCTGTCTCTCTCTGTCCCTCCCTCTCTCTCTTCTCTCTCTCTCTCTCTATCTATCCAGCCATCGTTCTAAAATTATAGCTGTTGATACAGGCACCATGCTAGAAAAAGAAAACAATGAAATACTTCTTATCCTCAAGGAGCTTATAGTTTTCTCAGGAAAACAACATTTATACAGATAAATATTTTTTAATGTTAAAAATAATTCAGTGTTCTACCTCTAATAAGAAGTAATGCTTAAAATAATTCTAAAGAAAGCTAGGAATCCCAAGAAGCAGAAATTCAAAGAGTCATGGATCTAAAGCAAGAAGAGGCTTCAGAGGCTATATAGTCCAAATTCAACCACAGAGACATTAGATGACATGGCTAAAGTCACAAAGATGGTATGTATCAGAGGTGAGATTTAAACTCAGAACCTCTGTAGTCAGTGCTGTTTCCACAGGGTTTATGAATAAAATAATAATGAATATTTTTCTAGTTGAGATTGGTTGAGTTTTATTATCCATTTGGTACACATTTTTGTATAGACATCGTAGGTCATGCAGTTTTTTGTTGCTCTTATTATATACAGTCTTTCACTAATTATTTGCTTGTTCTACTTACATATTTATCCTTATAGCATACAGGATACTTTCTGTGCTATCTGACTCATTGGATGTATTTGGGCAGATTTTTCTGCCCCTTTCCAAAATTTTCTGGATCAAAATCAGAGGTTTTTAAGCTAAATATATCTGTAATTAAGTGACATGAGATTCACTCCATCCCTGGTCATAATGAGTTCTTGATTCAAGAAATCTACTTTTTATTTTGAGATATCCTCTTTTTACTAGTTGACACTTATAAAATCTTCCATCTTCTTCTAAAGCCCCTATCTCCAAAAGTCAATCATGCTGCACATAGTCTTACATTCATATATTCATTAGTTTAATGTTCAAGTTTATAAAACTTTTACTTGCACTTTTTGGATTTTTTTCTTACAATCATTTATTCCTACTTGAATTACCAAAAGCAGATAAAAATGAGTCAAGTTTGACTTATTTCTCCATCTTTTACTTGCTATGTCCTAAAAAAGGGACATATTTTCATTTTGTTCATTTCTAGGATATACATATACATATATATGTATATATATAATATATATAATCATGATACCTTTCATCTAGGAAGTCTCAAGTACAACTATGTATAACCTATCTTTATCTGACTTGTACTAAATGGCTTCTCTCTTGGAAGGATGTATGGGTCATCAATATCATTCTCTGAATTTTTTTTTAAAAGCTGCTATTCCTCGTGAGGTTCATTTCCATCCTTAATGAAAAAAGATGGGCTTATTACATACCTGTAGGGATGTCATTATTTTTTTCCTGTCTTCTCACTATATATAATATAATGCCTATGATGTTCCAGGCATTGTATTAATTGCTTTACAAATATTATCTCATTTCATTTTCACAAAAATTCTGTGAAGTAGGTACTATTATTATTCCCATTTTACAACTGAGGAAAGTGATATAAGTGGAGTTTAAATGATTTACCCAAGGTCAAACAACTTTACATTTCCTGAGGTCAGATTTATACTAATGTCTTTCTGACTTTGGTCACTTAGTGCTCTCCACCGTGCAGTGCCTGCTTTTACATGCATCTAAAATCAAGAGTGGACATTATATGTAAAGTAGATAAGTGAGAAACCTTTCTATTACATCAAGGGTAAATCAAGGATGTTTAATATCATCATTACTACTCAGAAATGCAGAGATATAACAATGAAGACAGAGAGGGACAAAGATAAAACAGAAAGTGAGAGAGACAGAGACAGAGAGAATAAACATAGGCTAAGATGAAATGTAATTATTACTTTTTTCAAAAGGTTAACTTCAAGAATCCTAGAGTCAACAAAGATCTATATATAAGAACATCTCTAGCAAAGTTTTGTTATATAAAATAAACCCAAATCATCAGAATTATCTTTATTATGAAAAAATTAGACATTAAGAGATCAAAAAATTCCACTGAGAATAATTAAATTACAAAGTACTTGGGAGTCTACTTAACTTAAAAGGCACATAAAAGTAACATGTAAACTCAGTTATGAAATATTCTCTACATAAACAAACAAATACAAATAGATATAAATAACTGGAGAAATCATAATTGTTCATGGTTAGGCAGAGTCAATATAATAAAATTAAAGTAAGTGCCTAAATTAATTTACTTATTCAGCCCCATACCAATTCAGCTAACAAATATTCTAAAACTAGAAAAAATGAAATTCATATGGCAAAACAAAACATCAAGGACTTCAAAGCATTTTTAAAAATCAAAAGGAAGAGGAGCTAATGCTATTATAATATAAAAATATAATTATGAAAAGGTACTTTTTTTAAGAAATAGAGAAGTTAATCAGTAGACCAGTTCAGATATACAGATATATAATGTAAATATAAAGAAGTAAGCAAGCTTAGTATTTGATTAATTCAAAGATCACAGCTATTGATACAAGAATTTCATATTTAACAAATTGCTTGAGAAAACTGGAAAGCATTGGGCTGAAAATATTTAAAGCAGATTAACATTCCAAACAAGTTTCCAAGGCAACCTCCAAATGAATACATGATATAAAGAGTATTATCACAAACAAATTAAAAGAGCATAGAAGAAATTATGTATCAGGCCTTTGGATAGGGAAGACAGGTCCATGAACAAACAAAAATACAGAAAGTCTCAAAGGAAACTATTTAAAATGTATAATCATATAATTAAATGTTTTTACATTAAATTAAATGTAAACTACTCAATGCAATTAAAATTAGAAAAGAATCAGGGAATTGTGAAAAATATTTACATTAATTTCCCTGATTATTATTTCATTTCTAAGATATAGTGATTAAAATTCATGAGAATAATATCCACTCACCAACTGATAAATTGTCAAAGGGTAGGAAGAGGCAATTTTCAGTGGAAGAAATCCAATTGAACGCTATAAAAATTCTCTCAATCACTGATAGAGAAATTCAGCTTAAAATAATTGATATACCACTTCACATTTATCAGTTGATGAAAACAGAAAATGACAAATTCTGGACATACTGTGGGAAAATAAGCATTTTAATGTATAATTGGCAAAATTCTGAATTGGTCTTGCCACTATGAAAAGTAATTTCAAACTGTGACCAAAAATCTATTAATTTGTTCATACCCTTTGGACCAGGGACATTGCCAATAATTGGTCTATATCTTTAAAAAGATTAAAGACAAGGATTATATACACATGTACAAAAATATTTATAGCAGTTCATTTTGATAATAGCAATGAATTGTGATTTGGGGGAATGTTCATCAATTAGCCTGAAGTAGTTATGGTATATCAATGTAATAAAATAATGCTGTAGTGCTAGAAGTGATGAAATGGACAGTTTCATAGAAACCTGGGAACTGATACAAAGTAGAGTTAGTAGAATCAGGGGAACAAATCATATAACGAGAATATTTTTAAGATAAACAACTTTGAAAGATTTAGAAATTTGGGATCAGAGCAATGACCAAATAATCAAGTAAATCAGTGCAATGAACAAGTAAATTAATGAAAGACTGGAAAGAGAGGGGAAGGGGAATTCACTGCATCAGGAGGAAGGAGAAGATGGTGAGGGAAAATTATCTCATATAATCTTACTATGCAGTTTGAATCCCCTACAAACAAAAATGAAGAGGTAAGGGGAACAGCTAATACTTTCACTGAACTGGTCAAAAGGAATAAGGAAGAATACATATGAGATCTGGACACAGAAATCCATTTCATTAACTAGGGAAATAGAAGGGAAAAAGGAGATGGGAAGGGGGAAATTGTATGGAAAATTGATTAAAGGAGGGATCATTAGGTCCAAGCAAAATAAGACTAATGATTTTAAAAAATTATAACGATTTTTTCAGTTACAAAAAAGAAGTTGAGAAAGTGCCATCAATAGAGGAAGAACTGGAAACTTATGACAAACAAATGTTATGAATATCATTATTCAATAAGAAATAGAAATCACATGAGAAAATTCTTAGAAGACTTTTATGAGTTGATTCAGAGTGAACAGATAGTGTAAAAACAAAAACAAAAAGACAAAAACGAAAACAAAAATAAAATGCTCTGAAAGATTTAGAAATCTTAGGTCTGTCCAATGACCTAGTCATGATTCCATAGAACTCATGATGACTTATGCTACCTACTTTCAGAAAGAGAAGTAAAAGATTCAGAGTAATATGACAAATATTTTCTACATGTCCAATGTAGAATTCTGTTTTGTTTGGTGGAAAATGTGTGCCAAAGAAGTTTTGCCTTTATTTCTTGGTCACTGGGTGGGTTGCCTAAGAGTGAGAAGGAGAGATAAATAATGCTCATTAAAAAAATAAACTTTAATTTGAAAAAATTCTGTATGAAAATACAGCCTCCCACCACTTTTGTGTTTTCCTATCACTTCCCTCTACTCATCATTTATCAGACCTCATTTAACTTGTACTTGCATTGTGCCTTTTCATGGTCATCCTATAGAGGCTTAAATATAATTGAATTGAATCAGTTGACTATTATTTTGGCATTATATGCTAACTTCTTATCTAAGAAGATCAATAAAATGGTAGCTTAAAGGAACGATCTAGTTTTCAGTTTTTCGGATCCTAGGGAAATGTGATCAATACCAAAAACTACAGATTAAAAAATGATTTTAAATACAAAAAGTTACTAGCTAGGGTGAAATTTTGCAGTCCCTGGTGAGAGAATTGCAAATGTATTTAGTCTTTTCCCAATAACTGGTCTACCCAGGCTGAATTTGGAGCTTGGAAGATCCTTTCAAATTCCTCCATTCATAAGCATTACTTAAAGATTAAATGGATTTCATTATTCTGATAATTCCTTTTAAACTCTTTCTGTCTGTCATACCACTGCAGCTGTTCTTCATGGCATCCTAAATTTATTTACTTCATATTGGGAATTCCTGTTTAAAAACCTTCAGAGTGTTCAGTTTATACCAACCAGAGTTATTAGCACATTTTAGTTCAAGAAAGTTCATTTAGAGCAATTAAGAAATATTATGAAAAGGAGATGAAGTATAGATGGGAAATAGATCTGTAAATGGGAAAAGTTCCTAAAATGTCCTAATGTATGATAATTTTTAAAAGGCTATTACTGAATTCCTCATGAAGAAGGATGAAACAAGATGTGGGTGTATTGAATTTGACAGGTTGGAAACTTGCAATGCCCCACAAAATAATTTTTCAATGTGCTAAATGAAAATTTAAATACTTTAAAAAGTTCCATTTATTGCATGCAAGCAAAAGATAAGGATAGCAAATAAGGAGGATGACCCTATGTTAGCAGAAGGAGTTACAGAGAGTAATGAGAGATTTTTTATAAATGTGCTGGCTAAAATAGATAATAGAAAATAGCCATACTAACAAATGAGCCTGGGTAATGACCCTAAAATAGCCTGCAAATTGCGTACATTCTTCAAATCAGGCTTTACCAAGTGTAAAATTGGGAAAATAGAGGATAATTGGGGAATAATAAAGAAGCTAAAAACATGCAAAGACAAAAAACACAACAGGAATAGTTGAAAAATAGTATATAGGGAGAAAATACAATTTTGCCCCAGGCAAATACTAGGCCTTTAATTAGCAGAATTGATGATTCTGGAGTCAGAGGAATAGAAGTAATTTCAAGTATTTTCTAATTCTCTAACTTAAATCTCACTCTATAAGTATTAGTGTAGAACCCTAACATGCTAAAACTAAGAGATTTTTTTAATTTTTTCCAGAGATGGAGTAACAGGAAATATCTTAAAGATTGTCTGCTACAACTTCCTCCTTTTGCAGATGAGGAAATTGGATCATAGGGACTTGACTTGGTCATCTCTCCTGCTCCAAGAGATATATGGTGATGGAAGAGTTTCTATAATATTACTCACAGAAACGGAGTTTAACAACATCTAACATGAAAAGTGTTTTCATAAATTTAACTTAAATAGCCTTTTTAATTTTAAACTAGCTCTAATTATTGCTATCAACTTGTTTGCTGGAAAATAGTTGCCTATTATCTGTCTTTCAATATGCTAGAATTGTTCTTGTATCAATTGGATACTAATGATCTGTGATCACTCTGAAAAGGCTCCTACATTAAGAGTGAAACTTTATAGGTTTTTTAAGCACTCCATGACCTGGCCACACCTTTCCTATTTATATTTACTTTTCTTTTCACCAACACAAGCTTTAAGGATCCCATGGACCAAATTCACAACTCTCCCTCATCAGTTCATGGTGAGCTGACTACCCTTTTCTAAGCCCTCTATTTTTCTGCCATAAATATGACACATAATTAAGTATAAAGAAATAAAATGGACTTTTTGTACTTTGTTTTCTGTGGCTTTAAATTCTCAATAACTGAAAAGAAGTTGAAGTCTTAATTCAATATCACAAGGACAGATCTTGAGGTAATAATGAAAGAAAAGCCTTCTAAGTAAACATGATTTTCTCCTAACTTCACATTGGGTCTTTTCTCAAAATAACCCTCTCCCTTCTCATTCTTTACTCTTTACTAATTGAATGACTCTTTTTTTACCTGCAATAATTATTTTTACCTAAAGCCACACTGAAATAGCTTAATTCCCTTAATCTCCCTTTCACCTCAACTATACATCTCTTTTACATTCTTTATGTAACAATAACCTCATATCCTTCTCTCACTTGACATCACTCCTCTATCCTTCAACTTCATTCCAAATTTTAATTACATCATCTTTCTCTACTTTGTCAGGTCCCTGCTCTGTTCTCACATTTTTCCTTTCACAATCCTAATCCTTTAGTTTATTCCTTTATCAATTCTTTATCTTCTTATCCTAATGCTGCTCATCCCTTCTAAAACCCAATGTGGATTATTAAATTAAAAAAAAAACTTTTTGCAAATGACATTAAAATATATGTAAAAAATCCTAGAAATTCAACTAAAAAGTTAGTTGAAACTTAATAACTTTAACAAAGTAAAAGGATATAAAATAAACCCACATAAACAATTAGCATCACAAAATATCACTAATAAAATCCTGCAACAACAAATAGAAAGAGATATTCCATTTAAAATAAACACAGATAACATAAAAGGTAAAATGACAAATATTAAGGGGATGTAGGAAAATGGGAACACTAATATACCATTGGTGAATCTATGAACTTCTCCAACCATTTTAGAGAACAATTTGGAACTACACCCAGAGAGTTTTAAAACTGTGTATACCCTTAGACCTGTTTCCTCAATGTATAGGCCTGTTTTTTCAAGGAAATCAGGGAAAAAGGAAAAATAACCTATGTTTCCCAAAATATTTATAGTACTTCTCTTTGTGGTAGCAAAAAATTGGAAAGTAAGGGGATGCTGATAAATTGGAGAATGGTTAAGTAAATTGTGGAATACAATTGTGATGAAATAACACTATGACATAAGAAGTGATGAACAGGCTAATTAAAAAATAAACTTTGATGACACATCTTAAAACCAGTGGAAATGTGCATTGGCTATGGGGGGACTCATGGGGGGTGAAGGGGAAAGTAAGATCATGAATCATGTAACTATGGAAATTTTTTCTATAAAAAAAAATAAACTTAGAAAGAACAACGAAGTATAATAAACAGTAAAATTAGTAGAACCAAGAGAACATTATACACTTAATACTGGAAGAATAAATTGTGAGAGTGAACTGAAAGGTGAAAACTTGAAAGTCTTAATTTATATGAACATAGTCTCTGGAATGATACTTTCTGAGATTCAGGGAGGATGGGAATGAACTGGGACACTTGTGAAGAGGATTTATGTAGATATGAAGAAAACTAACAAACATATAGGATATTTGAGATTTCATTTATGAACAGTCTTTTTCTTCATATATGGAAATGCTTGTTTCATTTAATTTTGTAAAAGTTGACATTACAAAAAACTTACCAATTTCCCTTTTTATGCCCTTGATCTCATCCATCTATGACCACCACCTGAGAAGTCGACCACTTTCTCCTTAGTATTTAAAATGTCCTCCCCCAATGCTCTTATTCCCAACCCCCACTAAAAATCTTTTCATTTAATAGAATCATAACTTCTTTTTCACTCTAAAAAACCCAGTCACCTTCTCTTGATGTCTTCATTTGCATACTTCAATCAAATTATAACTATTTGCATGCAATTTCTCTTCTACCTCATCCCTCAATTCAAACTGTTCTCTCTAAAGTTACCAAAAATCTATTAATTCCGAAGTCCAGAAGCTTTTTTTCAATCATTTGCTTGATTTTTGCATAATATTGATACTATTGACCACTATCTCCTTAGGGATACTTTGGCAACTGATCAGAAAGAGATTACAGGGAACTCTTATACAAGCACTAAATGTAGGACTGGAAGCTCTTTGGCAACTTCATCACTTATGCCCACTTTGGGGTCACAGGTTAGAAGATGAGAGGAGCTTTTGTGGCCAAGATAGAAAAGGGAATCTGAGCAGTCCTGTCATTTGCAATGCAAAAGACAATAGACAGGAGGAACAATAGTAATTGCAGTCCCAGTGGATCAAAGACTCTTCCTGAGTATAGACTAGAGTGCAGAACAGGAGATTAGTGACCACACTTCTCCCCCCCTTATACCACTTTGGAAGCACTGAAAACTTCCCAAATCCCAGAACTAGCTCTGAAAACAGCAGTGGAAAAAGAGCCTAAAATTTGGAATTTGAAATTGGAAAATTTCCCACTTATTTTATACTATGAAAAGAATCTAATTTTAACATAAATTCAAAGTCAAGAAATAGGAAAAATGAGCAACTTGAACCCAAACACAAGCTACTATTGAGAAAGGGAAGACCAAGACACAAACTTAGAAGATGCTGAAGTCAAAATGTCTACAAGCAGTTTCAAAAAAATATGAATTGGACACAAACCAAATGAATTCTGGAAGAGTTAAAATTTATTTTCAAAATTAAATAACAGAGTAAAGGAAACATTAGGTAAGGAAATGGGAATGAAAAAAGAAGTAGGAATATTGTAAAAAGAGGCAACAAAATGCTGACCTTAAAAAATTTGACCAAATGGAAATAGGAACAAAATTTCTTAAAATTAAAATTGGACAAATAGAAGGTAATGATTCAATTGGGCATTAAGAAATAATAAAACAAAGTCAAAAGATGGAAAAAATAGGATAAAACATGAAATATCTCATTGAAACAACAAATGATCTGAGAAACAGATCTTGAAGAGGTTCTCTAATTCTAATATATTATATAAGCTGTAAGACCTGAACAAAAAAAGAGCCTAAATATTACATTTCAAGAATATATAAAGGAAAACTGCCATGATATCCTAGAATCATAGGGCAAAATAAAATTTGAAAATATATTAATCACCATCTAAAAGAGATTTCAAAATGAAAACTCCTTGAAATATTGTAGGCAAATTCAAAAGCTCCCAAGTCAAAGAGAAAATATGATAAGCAGAGGAAAAACAAAACAAAACAAAAACAAAAATATTCAAAATATCATGAAGCCAAAATGACAATCAAAAGATTTAGCATTTATCATGTTAAAGCAGCAGATGGCTTGGAACAGAATATGCTAGAAACCAAAAAAGCTGAGGTTACAACCAAGAATAGCATAACCAAGCCCTTCAAAGGAAAAACAGATATTTAATGAAATAGAGGATTTCAAGTATTGCTGATGAAAAGATGAGAGGTGAATAGAAAAATTGCCTTTGAAATACAAGACTATAGAGAAGCATAAAGGTAAACATTAAATGAAAATTATGAGCAACTCAATAAAGTTAAACTAAAAAATATTAAATATTAAGTTAAGAAGATGATACTTGTAACTCCCAAGAACTTTTTCCTTATTTGAGAAGTGAGAAAGGTTACACATAAACCGAAGATGTGGGAATGAGTTGATGATGTTGGGATGAAGTAAAAAAAAGATGGATGGGAAAAATGGGGGATGCCATGAGAGGAAGAGGAAGGAAGTCAGAGAATGGGAGAAATTATCTCACATAAAAGAGGCATGCAAACAAGAGCTGTTATATTGAAAAGCAGGTGGGGGAAATAACACTGGAATTTTAATCACATCTAAACAGGTTCAAAGAGAGATGAAATTTAATGTATATGTATATACATATATATATACACATGTAGATATGTATTATATATACTCAAATAGGGGTATAAATATGCATGTAATATATGCATATACTTATATATGTGTGTAAATATACACCTATTTTTGTAGTATATACATTATATGTGCATACATATATGCATATGTATACATACATGCACATAATAAACACATGGGCACATAATAAGCTGGATATAGAAATCTAATCCAACAGGGAAGTAGGAGGGGAAGAGGATAAAAGAGAGGGATGGATGATAAAAGGGATATTTAATAGAGGGAGGCAGTAATGAAAACCAAAACACACTTTAAAGGAGGGACATGATAAAAGCTGAGTGAAGGATAAACAACAAAAAACAATGTGATGGAGGCAAATGCACAGTTAATAATCATAAATGTAAATGTGAATAGTATGAACTCACCCATAGAATAGAAGCAGATGAGAGAATAGATTTAAAAAAAACCCGAATTCAATAATATGTGATTTACAAGAAATACACTTGTAGAGTATACAATGATCATCTGTGAATGGCTTAACTATTATCAACAATGAAAAGAACCAGGACACTCCAAGGGACTCCTGCCAAAAAAGGGTATCTACTACCATAGAAGGAAATAACGGAGTCTGAATATAGATTGAAGCAAATGATTCTTCATTTTATTTCCTTCATGAATTTTTCTCTAGTGTAAGTAAAATGTATCTTTTTACACATGATGAACATGTATATATGTATTATACAATAATACGTATATAACCTATATCAAAAAATGTGCCATCTTGCACAAGTGGGAAGGATGAAAAATGGGAAGAGGGCATGGACTGAAAAATGTCAGAAAATGATTATTTTATTATATTTTGATTCTATCTTGGTGTATGGTATGTTGTTCTAGGACTATTTTCTGCCATATTCTTTCCCCCAAAAGCTTGGATTTTTTAACACTAAATTATTATAGACATTAACTACCACATATTGATAACCTAACCTATTTCACTGGTTGACTACCGTATTTATCATTTAGTAGCATATTATTATGATGATTACTGCTTTATAGAGTTTGAGATATGGTATGGCTAGATCTCTTTCCTTCTTATTTTTTTCATTGTTTCCCTTGATATTCTTGACCTTTTGCTCTTCCAGATGAATTTTGTTAATTTTTCTAGTTCTATGAAACTATTCTTGTGTAGTTCAATATGATACTGAATAAGTATATTAATTTAGGTCAGATGGTTATTTTTATTATATTGAATTGGCCTATCCATGAGCAATTACTGTTTTTCTAATTGTTTAGCTCTGATTTTATTTTTGTGAAGAATATTTTGTAATTTTGTTCATATAATTGCTGGGTTTATTTTGGTGGATATAACCCCAGGTATTTTATATTGTCTAGAGGTTATTTTTTTGTTTGTTTGTTTATTTGTTTTTTTAACCCTTACCTTTGGTCTTAGAATCAATACTCCGTATTGGTTTTAATGAAGAAGAGTGGTAAGAACTAGGCAATGGGGATTAAGTGACTTGTCCAGGTCACATATTTAGGAAGTATCTGAGGCCAGATTTGAACCCAGGACCTCTCCTCTCTAGGTCTGGATCTTAATCCACTGAGTCACCGAGCTACTTCCTCTAGAGTTATTTTGAATGGAATTTCCTTTTCTATCATTTGCTAGTAGGCTTTGGTGATGGCAAATATAAATGGTAATGATTTAAGTGGGTTTGTTGTTTATTATGCAATGTTGCTAAAGTTGTTAATTATTTCTATTAGTTTTTTGGTTGATTTTCTTGGATAACCTAGGGATACTATCATATCATCTGCAAAAAGTGATAACTTTGTTTCCTCATTGCTTATTCTAATTCCTTTGATTCCTTTTTCTGCTCTTATTGCTATAGTTAGCATTTCTAGTACAGTATTAAATAATAGCAGTGTTAATGGGTATCCTTCAAGTATCTCTGATTTTATTGGGAAGGATTTTAGTTTATACTTATAAGAAATCATACTTTGCTGATGGTTTTCGGTAGATGCCATTTATCACTGGAAGGAAAAATCCATTTACTCCAACATTTTCTACTGTTTTTATAAGAAATAGGTATTTTGTTTTGTCAAATGCTTTTTCTGTATCTATTGAAATAATACCAGTTTCTCTTTGTTTTGTTATTGATATGGTCAATTATGCTAATATTTTTCTTAATATTAAACAATCCTTGCATTCCTTATATTAAAGTCCACTTTGTATTTTAAATATATTTATTTTATTACATGGTGTATATCCTTGTGATATAATGCTATAATCTCCTAGTATTTTGCTTAGAATTTATTCATCAACATTCATTTTAGAGATTGATCTACACTTTTTGCTCTGTTTTAGGGCTTCCTGATTTAGGTATCAGTACCTTATTTGTGTGATAAAAATAGTTTGGTAGCATTCTATTTTCCCTTTTTTCCCAAATAGTTTGTGTAGTATTAGAGTTAGTTCTTTGAATGTTCTATGGAATTCATTTGTGAATCAATCTGATTCTGGGACCCTTTTCTCAGGGAATTTTTGATGGTTTATTCAATTTTTTTTTGCTATGGTGGGATTGAGTATTCCTCTTTTGTTAATCTGAGTAATTTCTATTTTTGTAAATATTCATACATTTCACTTAAATTGTCAGATTTATTGTCAAATTTGTTGGGTAAAACAACATCTAATAATCGCCTTAATTTCTTTTTCATTGGTTGTGATTTTGCCTTTTTTATATTTTAAGCTAGTAATTTGGTTTCCTTTTTGAAATAAATTTAACCAATACTTTATCTCTATTCTTTTTTCACAATAAGGCAACTTATTATGTCAACTTCTTGTTTAATTTATTAGTTCAATGGTTTCCTTATGTTCAATTTTATTAGTCTCTCCCTTGATTTTCAGAATTTCCAATTAGGTGCTTAATTGTGTATTTTAAATTTTTTAGTTGCATGCCCAATTCATTTATCTGCACTTTCTCTATTTCATTGATGTAAACATTTAGAGATAAGCATTTTCTCCCAAGTACAGTTTTGGCTAAATCCCATAAGTTTTGATAGTTTGTCTCATTACTGACATCTTCTTTATCAAAATTGTTGATTGTTTCTATTATTTGTTTTTTACTTTTCTTTAGGATAAGATTATTTAGTTTCCAATTAATTTTTATTCTTTACACTGTTCTTATTTGAATATAATTTAATTGCATCATGTTCTGACAAGTATACACTTAATATTTTTGTTTTCCTACATTTGGTTATGAGTTTTTATGCCCTATTATATGGTCAGTTTTTGTAAACATGCCATTTACTGCTGAGAAGGTGAATATAACCATTCAGTTTTATCCGGAGGTTTATCATATCAAACATTTTTAAAGTTCTATTTACACCTCTTTAACTTCTTTCTTGTTTATTTTTGTTTGGATTTATCTATTTATGAGAGGTGAAGGTTGATATTACCGACCAGTAATGTCTTACTCTTGATTTCCTCCAGTTACACATGTAACTTTTTCTTTTAAGTGTCTGAATGCTATGCCATTTGGTACATAACTGTTTAGTATTAATATTGTTTCATTATCTATGATGCCTTTTATCAAGATGTAATTTCCTTCCTTGACTATTTTGATTAAATTACTTTTAAATTTGCTTCATCTGAGGTCATGATTGCCACCACAGCTCTTTTAGTTTAGCCGAGGCAGTAATTTCTGCGTCAGCCTCTTCCTTTTACTCTGTATCTCCTTGCTTTAAATGTATTTCTTCTAGACAATGTAATATAGGTTTTTTAGCCACTCTGCTGTCCTTTTCCATTTTATGAGTGAGTTTATCCCATTTAAATTCACAATTATAATTATAATTGTGCTTTCTTCCATCTTATTTCCCTCATTTATACTTCTCTTTTTCTCCTTTTGCCCCTTCCCTGTTCACAGATTAAAAAAACAAACAATCCTTATCTTCCATCTTAGAATCAATACTGTATATTGGTTCTAAGGAAGAAGAGCAGTAAGGTCTAGACAATGGTAGCTAAGTTATTTGCCCAAGGTCACACAGATAGGAAGTGTCTGAGGCCATATTTGAACCCAGGACCTCCTGTCACAAGGTTTGGCATTCAATTCATTGTGCCACCTAGTGGCTCTGAGATGGTTTACTTTTAATGACCATCTCCCCCAATTCACCCTCTTTTTTGTTCACCTACTCTCTTCCCTTATTCCTCCTTACCTCTTGCTTCCCTAGAGAGTAAGGTAGGTTTTTATAGTTGAGTGACTATAGCTGTTAATTATTCCTGTTTTGAGCTTATTCTGATGATAGTAAGGTTTAAGCATATTCTGCTATCTCCCCCACCTTCTCCTCCACTGTATTACCTCTTGTCAGCCTCTTCAAAAGAGAAATCTTACTCTCTTCTTTCTCTCTTTTTCTCTTCTCCTTTTCTGCTTCTCTTTCCTATCTTTTGATTTTTTTGTATCAGCCCATCCTATTCAGCTTCCTTCCTTCTTTCTTGCAACATTGAAATGGCAGGGTGGAATTCCTGCAAACTAGGGTGTCAAACCTCAACCCAGAATTCCAGGGCCCCTCCCAGAGAACTCTGGGTGAGGGGGCAGTTTAAGGCAGTTAGGGGCAGTTGATTCCTGAGGGTTGAAGTGAGCAAGTCACACTGCTGATCCCAGATCTTGGGGCTCTTGAGAGCTGTCAACCTTGCTTTAGCCTAAATAAACCTACAATCAACCTCACTTTTACTTCAAATTAGTTATTAAGACCTTAGGAGAAGATTATCTATTAGGTTAGAGAACTGAATAGGTAATCAAGTTACTTTCCCCTCTGGGGAGGCGGGATGCTTGGACCCAACAGTTTAGGGCTCCCCTGACCCTATTTTATCCTTGTCAAAGCTCCCTTTCTTCCCTTCCCCACATACCATTAAACCCTTCATCTTTTGAGAGCTGTGCCTAGTTATTTTTTAGGAAATACTTACACCTCCTCAAGCTGAGTTCCTCCTGCTGTGTAGCCCCAAAACCAAATCTTTCCTCAGTCCCCGAAAGCTTCAGACATCAAGTTTACTAATTTCTCCTTACTCAAACCTGTGGGGAAATGGGTTAGATAAAGTTAATCTTTGAGTTCAGCCTTACCTAGTTTTCCTGACTAAGATCTGAAGATAACAGTTCAACCACCATTTGTAATTGATCTCTAACTGCTTGGTGGGAGGGGTGAGAGTACAAGGGGTACTCGGCCAGTTAGTGCCCCTCCCTTTTCACTCAAGCCTGTCAGTGGGGAGGGGAATGAATCCAACTAGCTACAGATCACTGGCATAACTTCACGTTCCCACAAATAACACTGTTTCAACAAATATTCTATATATACTATATAAACTTTCCATTGCTCTAAGAGTGACAAAGTTCTTAAGTATCTTAATTACCACAAGTATCCACCATACTTTCAGTACATTAAGTATATTAAATATTGTAGATAGTTGAATTATTTTAATTGAGCCTTCCCAGTCTTGAAAGTACTCAACTCAATCTCAATGAAACCATTAAGTTTTCAACTTACCCTTTAATGCTTTCCTTGAGTGTTGAATTTGTTCATCAAATTTTATTTTCATCTTTTTTGTGTTTGTTTTTTATTAAGAAAACCTGAATTTTCTCTATTTTATTAAACATCAAATTTCCCCCTGGAGGATAATGATCAGTTTTTCTAAGTATAGAATTAGTTCTAGATCCTTTGCCTTTTAGAATATCATATTACATGCCTTTTGGTCTTTTAATATAATAATTGCATTAAAATGTAGTAATAATAATGTAATAGTAAAAATTGCTAGGTTCAGTGTAATCCAGTGGCTCTATAATAATTGAATTATTTCCTTCTGGAAACTTGTAGTACTTTTTCCTTGGCCTAGGAGTTCTGAAATTTGTCTTGACATATTTTATTTTTGGGTCTCTTACAGGACGTAATGTATTCTTTACATTTGTATTTTTCTCTCTTGTTTGAGGATATCAGGGCAGTTTTCCCTGATTATTTCTTGTAATATGGTGTTCAGGCTCATTTTTTGATGATGACTTTCATGTATTCTGAGAATATTTCTCCTGAATCTATTTTCCACTGATGTATTTTAGATTTTCTCTTTTTTTATTCTTTTTATTTTATCTTATGTTTCGGGATATCTTATATATACATTATTTTCTATTTTTCAAAATTCTTTTTCTTCCTTGAGTTTTTACATTTATTTTTATATTTGGCTAATCTTACTCTTTAAAGAGTTTTTCTTCAGTGCTTTTGTTTTTTGTCTCCATTTCCATTTGATCCAGTCTATTCATTGGAGAGCTGTTTTCTTTGGCGTAATTTTGTACCTCCATTTCCTTTTGACCTTGTCTAATTTTTAGGGAATTCATCTCTTCAGCAAATTTTCTCAGAGATCTTTAGTTTTCCTGTCAATTTTCCTATTATTATTATTATTATTACTTCTTTTCAAGTACTTCTTGATTTTCTTTTGGGGACTAGCATAATTTCACACTTTGAGACTAAACATCTTTCCTTTTGGGCATTTTTCACTTCTTTTTTCATATTTTGATCTTCCCTTTCTCTAAAATAACTTTCAGGTTTTTTTCTTTATCTTTTGCTCATTTTTCTATTTATTTTTTCCACATTACTTTATCTGTTAAGGTTCTTCTCTGTTCCTGAGATAGAGGGCATACAGTTCCAAGCTTGCAGAGTACTCTTTTTTGTTACTTGAGGTTGACCCAGCTGCTATTGTTTTCTACCTTGTCTCTGCTGCGTGGGTGGCCCTTTTGGCTTGCTCTGGGCAGGCTTATAGACTTTTTTCCAGGTAAATTGTGCACCCTGTGTTATGGGTTCCCTTATTGTTTGGTGGGATTGGCCAATCTCAGCGCTGCTTCTCTGACTTTGGAAAATTATCTGGGCTGGGCAGGTCCCCTGCTCTGGGCTCTGCTTCCACAGCCACTATGAAGCTTCAATGCCTCAGGTGCTCTTCTGCCACATGACAGTATGTAGGTTCTTGTCCTCTCTGCCTTTGCTACCCTTGCAGAATGGCTTAGGCTGGACCAGTTCTCTGTTCTGCTGCTCTGTTGTCTTAAGCACTCTATTGTCACATGCCCTCTCTGCCTTTGCTATCCATGGGGAATTACTTAGGCTACACTGGTCCTCCACTCTGCTACTTTGTTGCCTTAGGCACTCTGCTATCATATAGGAGTTTGTAGGTTCCATACCCTCCTTGACTCACTGCTTGTGCCAAGTGGCTTAAGCCAGGTTGGTCCTCTACTCTGCCCTTTCTGCATTTCTTATAAGTGTCTTAGGCTGGACTCATTCCCATTGTGCAACTGCATTGACTCTGGTGGTGTAGCAGTGTCTTCTGCTGGTTCCCACAGATGCTGTGCTGTGTGGGGACTCTCTCCTCTTACCCCAGTGAAACATATTCCTCTGCTTTCCTTTGTTTTGAGATCATTTATTTTATTATTTTGTTGTTGTTGTTGCTGTGTCTATATGTAAAGATTAGGGCAGCAGAATTTCTTTTACTCTGCCATCTTAGCTTCAAGATTAAACATAATATACTACTTAAAAATATATGAATTCGATTTTTTTCCCCAAGGAGAGAAAATATTTACTTAGAACTTTAAGTTGTTTTCTTTTTTAAAATGCTTTAAAACTGGGCCTTATGATATGCATTCTCTTTCTAATTTCAAAGACCTCACAACACTCCTAGAAATAGTTCACTTATTAGGGCCAAGTAATTATTAAAGTATTAAGAAACCAAATATTCCATAAAGATTTCCCTTTTTATTAATTTAGAACAGCAATTTAGAATCCCATTTGCTAGACTGATTTTTTTAGACCTTTGACATTTAATAACTTTGTAACCTACTATTTATGTACTAGCTGGCAATAGTCTCTTAGAACATTTTAATCAGCTTTAACTAAGTTCATTAAACCTAAAGAGATAAATACAAAGACCCATTCTTCAGGTGCCTTCATTTCTCATTACTTCATTTTCACTAATGACCATCAATAAGTACTTAACTCTAAAGATACATCAATATGTCAGTAAATCTTATAATAGATCTTTATGTACAGGTTTAATATATGTTGTGTATGTATTGGGGAGAGGGAAATATTGAGAAGAGGAAAGAGGCATATCATTCTCTCAGTAGACCTACCACACAAAAGCAACATCAATAATGAGTTTTTCTATGTATCTGGGATTCCTCAAAGTAAATATTTCAACATCTTTGGGTGGTGAATTGATCATCATTAATCCTAAAGAAATGCCATAAATACTATCTGGAATATGTATATTTTCAACAATAAATTTGAAAAAATAATTATGTTCAAAACATTTCATTTCCCCCTTGATATATTTGGTCCCAATCTAGGATATCTCAGAATCTCAGTGAGAAATTATTGCCATAGAGAGAAATAATTTACCATCTTGTAAGAAGAAAGTGTCACCCTCTGAAGTTGGTTAATGAAAGCACAGTCTTAGAGAAGTACTTCAATGTTCTTTCTTTAATGTGCTGATTTCAGTCCTTCTGCCTAGTAATTTCATGGAAGCTGGAAAACTAAGATTGAAAGTGAAGCTTTGGCTGGAAACTACTCTTTAAAAGCAACTAGATCAAGTGATTATAATATTTTGATTTAGAATAGAACATAGATATAATTCCATTCCTTCCCCACCCCCCACTTCCCTCTCATTTTACAGACTAGGAGACCTGAGACTTAGAAACGTTGTGTTTGAAAGGGATATACTTAGCTGATATTTGGAAGCCTGGTTTTGTTTTGTTTTTCCTTTCTAAGATCCTTTAATTTAACCACAAACTAGGTTGGTTGTTTGATTTATAATAATTATTTCCAGATTACATTTGATACAATATTTTAATATTTATTTTCTGATATTTTGGAATCCATGTCCTCTCTCCTTCACACTGCTAAGAAGACAGGCAATATGACAAATGGTGTACATATATTATCATATAATATGTATTTCCTTTCCACGTTTGCTATGTTGTGAAAAGAGTCATTGCTTACACTACAGAAAAATTCTTAAAAGGAATAAGGTAAAGAACAGCATGTTTCCATCTGCATCATTTGGACTCTATCACTTCTAAATAGTGGATACCCTTTTCTTTTCTTTTTTCTTTTTCTTCTTTTTCCTTCCTTCCTTTTTTCCATCCTTCCTTTTTCTTTCTTTCTTTCTTTCTTTCTTTCTTTCTTTCTTTCTTTCTTTCTTTGGTCATGAGTCTCTTGGAGTTGTTTCAGATCCTTGTCTTGTTGGCAATAGATAAGTCATTCGCAGTTAATCATCATACTTTTTTTTTAGTTTGTGTACAATATTCTGGTTCTGCTCATTTCACTTTACATCACTTCATGTAAATCTTTTGGAGTCGTTTTTGTGATCATCTTGCTTGTCATTTTATATGGCACAATATTATTCCATTACAAATATATACCACAACTTGTTCAACCATTTCCCAATTGATGAACATCCTTTCAGTTTGTAGTTTTTGCCACTCCAAAAGGAGCTGCTATAAATATTTTTTGTAGAGGTTGAATCTTTTCCTTTATCTTTAATCTCTGGGGGGGAGGGGGAACCTACTAGTGGGATTTTCTGGGTCAAAATAGAATGTAGTTTTATGGCTATTTCAACATGTTTCCAGATTGCTCTCCAGAATGGTTGTATCAATTCAATGACCCACCAACAGTGTATTAGTGTCCCAATTTTTCCACATCCCCTTCAACATTTATCATTTCCCCTTTTTGACATGTTAGCCAGTTTTAATTTGTATTTATCTAATCAATAGTGATTTGGAGCATTTTTTCACATAACTAAAGATGGTTTTAATTTCTTCATTTGAAAATTGCCTGATCATATCCTTTAACTGTTTGTTAATTGGGAAATACTTTGTGTTGTTATAAATTGGACTCAATTCTCTATATATTTGATAAATGACACCTTTGTCAGGAACTTGCTAGAAAGACTTTTTGCCAGTTTCTTGTTTGTCTTTTAATCTAGGTTGCATTGCTTTTGTTTGTGCAGAAACTTTTAAATTTAATGTAGTCAAATATTTCTGTATTAAAAATCATATGGTTTTCTATTGTTTTGATCTTCCATTATCCATGGGTCTGACAGGTAAACAATTTTATGCTCCCCAAATTTCTTTATAGTTTTACCAATTATTTTTAAATCATGTAACCATTATGATTTTACCTTGTTATATGGCATTTGTTTTTTTAGTTGAAACAAAAGTCTCAAGTACTCATTCATCAATTCATTCTTCTATTGAAAATTAAATGGAGGCATTTGTTGTGAGGTGTATGCATAAGGGTCACATAAAATGGATTTTTTGACAGTACTGATTGGGTACGTGCAGAATTAATATTTGTTGAACTGAATTAAAAATAATTGAAATTAAATAAATTAAAAACAATTCTTAGTTGTTAAACTCTTTCATTTATCTAACCTAATTCAGAGCACATTTTAACATGGTGATATGATTTGATTTACCAGTATATTTCTCTCATGAATATAGTACCCTGGACTCAGTGTATAGAGTCACTTCTAGTTTAAATTCTATCCTTAATTTAATATGGATATCTAAGTAGACCACAACATTTTGGAGCTTGTTTTCTCCTCTGTCAATTGAGGTAATCAGACTATGTAAATACTCTGTTGGTCTATGACATATGCTCTAAGGATGATAAATCACTACACGAACTTCCCTTATGAAGGATGTAACTGAAGCCATCCTAGATATATGTCAATATCCAACATTCATTTGATGAGGAATTAGTAAGAACAATTATAGGAATTAAATCCCTGGGAGAAGAAAGTAGGTTGAGTGTGGGAAAACAGACAATACATGTAGATCAGTGGGTCCCAAATTTTTTTGGCCTACCGCCCCCTTTCCAGAAAAAATATTACTTAGCACCCTGGAAATTAATTTGTTTTAATTTTAATAGCAATTAATAGGAAAGATAAATGCTCCTGTGACCATCACCGCTCTCCTGGATCGCTGCAGCACCCACCAGGGGGCGGTAGTGCCCACTTTGGGAATCACTGGTGCAGATCCTTTCTGTTTAGAAAAGCTGGTGGTACCAGAATAGATGATAAAGAATTATGGACATATATGTTTATGATTACAGATAGCAGAGCAGTACTCTGTCCAAAATGCTTATCTGGGGCTAAGTTCCTCTCCATGAGTGACTGAATGGGACACAATTTTACGTCAGGAGCTAATCTTTCTACCAGCAGTGGGTTCCATCTTCCTGCTGATATATACCATGACACACCATCATCATAAACCCTTACTTGTGTGATAATGAAATAAACTCAAGTGATCCATCTCATTAATCTCATCCAGCTTCAACATTCTCTTTGGGTAGAGTTCTAAGAAATCACCTCAAAGTCCCTTCCTAACTCTTAAAATTCCATAACAAGATATAAGAAATCTTAAAGCCTTAATATAGTGACTACTTGTTTTGTGCTATAGCTTAATTTCACAAATGACTATCTGACATCTGCTTGAAAAGATGAAAAGACAGAGCATGACTAGTTTTGGAAAGTTAAGAGTCTTAGGAAATATGCCAAATTAGCATCTCTCCACTATCATTAGTATAACTAAAGTATATATGCAGTGAATAAATGAATGAATGAATGAATGAATGAATGAATGAATGAATGAATGAATGAATGAATGAATGAATGAAAAAGCATGTATCAAGTACTAAATATGCACAAAGCACTGAATGCATGGAGAGGCAGCAAAAAGAAATTAAATTAAATATTGGATTTGGAATCAGAGAAGGTAGGCTTGAGTAGTGGATCTGCATCTTAAAAAAATGTGACCTTGTATTCATTACTTACCTTTTTTTTCCTACAGAACTTTTTTAAGGGATAAATGCATTAATATATGAAAACTCTTCATTAATTATAAGTGCTATGTAAGTAAATTATTTTTTTAATGACAAGGAAAAGAAAGAGAATTGCTTCAAGCTTCCCATCAAGCTTAATGATTCCTGAGACTATTTTTTTGCTGTTTATGAACTTCCAAATAGTCTTTGCTTTCTATTTTAATGTAACTAAAAGAGAATATTTTCATTGAGCACTTTGCTCAGTGCAAATAATAGAATTGATTCTTTGATCTATAAGTACCTACAACAATTTGACCAGGGGGTTGAGTCAAAGGTTGGTTTAAATGAGTAGGAAGTAATTAGGAATTGAGTAAGATACTCAAAACTGTTGCTCTAATATTTCTAGTTTTCTAACTTTTTAATTTCTACTTATGTGGAATTTAAGAACCTTTGAAAATTCTAATATCAGTTATGTTTTATGGCAATTTAATGCAATTTTTACCTTAGTTGTAGTATTCATTTCTTGTAACCAATATAATTTTTAAAAATGTGTCTTTTTTTTTACTTTTCATTAAAACAATATAGCTATTGAGTTCCTGTCACAATTTAAAAATGCGCTAGCAAATATTATTAACTGAAAATATTATTGGCCAAAAAAACATATTAATCGTTTTCAGATTTATATGAGACATTTCTAGATTGACCAAATGAAGCACAATAGTAGAAAATATATCTTTTACTAAATATGTTCTGTTGTCCTTTAAGTCTCTTCTAGAAAATTGTAGCTAATTTCTCCTAATGTACCATTTTGTTTTTCTATAATAGACAACCGCATTGTGATTTTTTAATTTATCAAATAAATTACTATTAATTAATAAATTACTTAATTACTTTTTTTGGAATGGGGAGATTAGTCAATACTGACAATAGAGTCTATAGTCTTGCCTTCTATACTAAGATAAATTTGATAAATTTGACAATAGGTTTTTTCCTATCAACAAAAGTCTTGTATTCTAATTCAACTATTGGGCAATGCCAGTCATAAAAATCAGCCATAGAGGTCTAAAAATATCAAGGTAATGATATACTATAAAAGAATGTGGCAAATTATGTTTAGAAAATTTCCTTGGTTTATTGTTACAAGGGTTATCCTATAATTTTTACTTCTGAAATGGACTGTATCAAGAGCTACTTCTGTTCATGTACTCTGTGCTCCTTTCTTTCTAATCTTCTATAAAATCCTATGCACCACTCATATTCATTTAGATTGGAGAGGAGCTCAGAAATAATCTCAATGTCAGGTGACAACTTTTCTTTTTTTCTGAGATCTGTTAGGCTGAATGCATCCTTTTAGAGATTTGTATGACTAGCAATAAGTAAAAGGTGAGAACTTTTGATTAATTCAGGAATGAGGTACCATTTACCTGCATCTGACCTATTTTTTCATCTACATAGTCAACATAGCATTAATATAGATATTTAAGGAAGGGGGTAATACCTTAAAAGTTCTAGAAAAATTAATCTGACTAAAAAACATACGGGCCTTTTATCAGTTAGCTTGTACCCTGAGCAAAAGTAATACCCAGATAAGCCATCAGGAATTAGCAAGAAATTTCTAAGTTATACAGAGAACTTTCTATGAAGTTGGGGGATCTGTCTTTCTTTCACTACACCTTTAATGAACAAAGTGGGGAAGACAGGATGCCCCTGCATCTCACTTTCAGGTTCCTGATATCTTGAGTTAACATTTTTTCTCTTTTTTTTTTTCAATCTGAGAGTGGTTGTGTTGTGTAATGTGAGGGAGGTATTGTGCAACTTTAGAACATTGCATTTTTGTTGCTAGATAAAAAAATCAATTGTCAAAGTTATCTTAGTATAGAAGGCAGGACTGCATAGACTCTGTCAGTATTTCAATCTTCCCCTAATCTGAAAAAAATAAGAAAGATGGCCTCAAAGACATAGAAACATGGGTTAATGTACCACCTTTGATATATTGTCTGTGGAACACTAGAAAAACCACATCTCATTGATCTAGGTAACTCATTAATATTGTAATTGGCAGAAAAATTGCTGGCCTTCAATGGTAGAATGAGTTCCCTGTATTAGAAGCTTTATTCATATTCAGCCTGACAGACAAATGTGCCCCCACAACACTCCTAAATGTGGTCCAAAGTAGAATAAGTAATTTGGAAATCTTTAACAAAATAAATAAAAATACATTAAAAATATCATATTAACGTCAAAGTGCTGCCAAGAAGAAGCATTTTGTGTAACTTGGTAACCCTCATTTCTATTCTACCATCCTATACCAATGAAATACCAGGTACTTTCTAATTCACTTGTCCTCAATGGGCAATAGATCAGTGTCCTTATGAAGGCCAAGTCTGTTGTGAAAAGAGGTTTAGCAGTAACCTTTGACTAACTTTGTTATACAGTGAAGAGGGCTTAGAAGAGTGCCAGGCACATAGGAGGCATGTAACAAATGCTGGTTGACTGGCTGACTTTTTCTGAGGCTCTGATAAATCACCCTAAAATGCATGTTTGAGATCTCAGTTGGAACCACTTACTTCCTATACTATCCTCCAACATTGTTCTAGAAGGCTGAACAACGATGATCTACTGACTTACGGGGCAAACGTGGGAGTTTAAGAACAAGAGGCTGTGACCAGAAGAGCAAAATAGACTTTTTCATTTTATAGCAACCAATTCGTTCAGTGTCTCATGATGGAGTAGCTTCTCCTGATTCTAAACACAGTATAATGTGGTGAGCCATTTATAAAAGACAATGGGAAAAGATACTTGGGCAATTTCTTGGGCAATGGGAACTATTTTTCAGAATAATAAAGAATCTTAGTATCTTCATGACATATAAAGAGTAGCTAACCTTTACCCACTTTAAAGAATAGGTAAACCATAAGGAATAGAAAAATACTGAAAAACTATTACCACTGAGGAATAACCTCACTACAAATATGATATAACTACAGAAAGTGGAGGACTACAATTGTAGAATATTCAAACTTCCATTTACAATTTCAGGCCTTCTTCCCTGGGCTATTGTGATTGTTCCTAATTGGGCCTTGAAAAGCCATCCCAGGCTCCTCTCCAATTCTACACAGTTACGAAATTGGTATTTTTAAAGTGTATTTCTAACCATGTCACTTCCTTGCTCAAGAAGATCCAATTATTTCTTATCACTCCTAAGATATTATCCAAACTGTGTTTGACATATCAAGTCTTTCAAATGAAATATATAAGCATATTTTATTAAAATAATTATATGTCACTACTCCTACATTCACCCTACCACAGACACCATGTTTTACTCCAACAGTCCTCCTTGTTATATTCCTTTGGCCTGGAATATGCATCCTTCCTAGTTCCTTTTGTGAGAATACAGATTAAATCAGGATGCAACTGAGATGTCACTTCTTAAATCTTTCCTGATTCCTCAAGTCATTAATGATTCCCAAATTATTTTGAATTTATTTTGTCTGATTTCTTAATATATTAGTCTGGGTACACCTATTTACCACTTCCAAACTCCAAGTATTAATGTAAATTACTTTATTATAGGAAATATTTTATTTTTTGTCATCATATCCCAGGTATCTAACATAGTCCCGAGCATATACAATAGGTGACTAATCTATGCTTATTGAATTTAGTTGAATTCAATATCAATGTAATCATCACTTAAAATTATATTAGGTTTGGAGGAGGCAACAGTGATAGAACTCTTCTGTAAGGTACAAATTAGAATGAAAGGACAGTTTCATGTGTCAGACTATGCCTGGATAGTTTCCACTTTTGTTTGCTAAATTTACTGGACTAAATAACCATTTAAAGGATGAAGAAGCAATGGATTTAGAACAAAAAGAACAAAATTATAATTGAGAAATCAAGGTTATTGAGAGCTCTGTATTAATGTGGGGGAGTCATTTGGAAATTGAAGTCCCATAAGTGGTAGCAGTACTGTCAGGCTCAACACAGCTATACTTCTGATATGGCTGTGTATCTGATATGATACTTCTGTGGGTTGTGAAGAGTTATGGCTGGGGGAACCACATCCCTCAGAATGCCCCAGGGGTCCCTCTCCCCTACTTCCTGGTGTGGGATTGGTCTTAAATGGACCAATCCTGTGTGTAGGAAGAACTTTGAATCTAAATTCAAAGTTTAGCAATGTTAGTGAATTTCAGCCAGGGGAAACTCCAGTTTTTTCTTTAAAATAAAGTTTTTTTTTAAAAGGTCAGAGTCAGTTTTATTTCAGCTCTTCACAACTTTAATCATCTAGACAACAGAAGCCAATGTCTGAGATAGTACTTATAATGGGTAGTCCATAGGAAGGCAAGGGGGTACCAAGATTTGTTTGGTAATGGTCAGCCAAAAATCATGGTCTTCCAAATACAGTTATGGCAGGTTCTCCAAGCCAGCACTTGTCAAATAGCAGTAATAACCAATGGACTTAGTGGTGTAGATAGCAAACAATGGGGAAAAAAGAATATGGCAAAGTTTTTTCCCAGATAAAACAGTTTACCCGGGCTGTGGAAAAAGAGAAAATTAGACACACGTAGTATTTTTTTTTTAAATAAGACCCTCACCTTCTGACTCAGAATCTATGCAAATATTGGTTCCAAGTCAGAAGAGCAGTAAAGACTAGGCAACTGAGGTTAAGTGACTTGTACAGAATCACTAAGCTAGATTTGAATTTAGGATCTTCCATCTCCAACCCTGACTCTCTCCATGGAGTCACTTAGCTGCTCCTACATGTAGTCATTCTTGATTGACTTAGAAGTGTCAGGAATTTATATGAGCCATAGCCAAGTGGTAGAGTAGGACATGCCATTCTGGTAAACAGCTTTCTTGGAATGAGTGGTTAAGACATATGAAAAGTTGATGGAGGTTTGGTTTGAAGAAAACCATTCCATTCATTGTTGAGCAGAGGATCACTAGGATCAGATAATGTTATGTGGAGATAGAAAGCATGGAATCCCAGGGTATCTACTCACTTCAACTTCCACAAAGTAACTGCCAATTCCTCTCAACTGCCCCCTCACCCAAAGTTCTCCAGGGGGGTCCCCTGAAATTCTGGGTGAGGCTGTCCCTGTATCTTTGCAGGGATTCCATACTTTCCATCTCCACATAACAATAACTAACTGGTTGGGGGTAGGTGTGATCAGTACAACCTGATATAGGGTAATATTCAAGCTATAGATTCAGATAGCACAAACAACATGCAACTTGAAATTCAGGTCAGGTCATGTTCCCTAAATCTGAACCAGATGGACAAGACTTCCCCAATATTAAATAGAGCCATCAAGTGAAAATATTTTAGAGAAAGCCAACAGTTTGTGTGTCATGAGAATAAATCTGTATGGAAATATTCATATTTGGATATTCGTAACAAATATACAAAGAAAAGATTGTAAAATTTAAATTCAAAACCTCTGAAATGTGAGAAGTTCTAGGTATTAGCAATCTAACCCTTTTTTTTTGGCAGAATAAAAGTACAAATGGAATAGATGGTACAACTTGGGCAGAGTGAATTTTGTCATTAGCCAGCCCTTCAAAATAAGAGTAGGAAGAAAAGAACCATAGAAAGGAAATGCTTGATTTGGAAGCTCTGTAATGTGATGCATATGCTAAGAACTGTGCAGATCCATTAACACGAGTGAAGATAAGCAACAAGAAGTCATAGAAACACTGGAAAGCACAGGTCATGCTAATGAACAGTCAATGAATGGTCCGGTACTGTTCATGTACACCCTATCCCCCTCCTCTTAATAGCCAAGAAAGACAAATCACCTCCTCCCTACTCTTGATAGGGGAAGATGGAAAGAAACCTTAAAATGAGTACCATGACTTACAGCTGTGAAGTGGAAAGGGGCAGATTGGTTCAACAATGGAAAAGTAGAAGATTTAGGGGATCTTCTTTTCACTGTAATTTGGGAATTTTTTTTTCTGCTTTTGCAGCAACATATGATGGCAGTGTTGCAGGGAATATTTAAAGAGGATGAAAGAGTGTTACCAGCACTGGTTGATTTAAATAGACCAGTCAAACCTCAATTCATCTACTCATAAATTTGAGGGTTTATTTTTATTTTGCTGTTTTTAGAAATTAAGATTGTTCACAGAGAAAGAGAAAAGACTTAAGTAAACTACTAATGTAGCCTTCTTCACCAGAGATGTGTAAAATCTTTTCAGCTATATTTCATGGTAATTTGATGCTTTTGTAAATTCGATTCTTTTGTAATCCTATGTATTTTGTTATACGTATTTTAAAATTGGTCTGAGAAAGGGTTCCATTGGTTTTACCAGGCCTCCAAAGGGATCCACAACAAAATGTTCAGATTCTTTACTCTACTGTATGGAGAAGGTGCTGGGTATGTCTTTGAGAATGCATAATTTCATATATTTCTTCTATAACTATCTTTTAAAATGTTTTATTTCTCCAGATTGTATTTAAATTAAATTAAAAATTGATACAATTTTTCATATTTATTTTGTGACATTTTGCAATTCATGTCCTCTTTCCCTTTCCTTGGCCCCCCCCTAAGAAGACAGAAAATATGATATACATGTTATCATACAATCTATATTTCCATGTCCACCATGCTGTGAAAGAAGACACATATTACTTAGACTAAAGAAAAATTCATGGAGGAAATAAAGTGAAGAATGGCATGCTTCAATCTGCATTTGGATTCTGTATAGCTATCTTTAATATTATGGCAGCATTTGACTTTGTCCCTTCCTACCAAGCAAATCCTTAAACAAGGCACTTAAAGTATTTTCATTTGCTAGCCTACACTATGAATGTTCTCCCTCCCCATCTCTGGCTCCTGACCTTAACTGGCTATGTTCAAGACCCTGCTAAAATCTTACCCTCTACAGGAGGCCTTTCCCTAAATCCCTTAATTCTATAGTCTTCCCTCTGCTGATGATGTCCAATTTACCTTGTATAAAGCTTGTTTAAACAAAACTGTTTGTATGGTGACTCCTTCACTAGACTGTGATCTCCTTGAGAACAGAGGCTGCCTTTTTATCTTTTTTGTAGTCTCAGTGGTTACCATAATGCCTACTACATAGAAGGTAACTAACAATTTCTTTATCCTGACAATGACTGATAAAAGATTAGTCTTCCCATAAATACCAAATATATACTGCAAAGGCTTTTTTGGAAAAAACTTCCGCTAAAACTAAGATATGATGTTTGTTCTCAAATTTTGACCTATTTCCCTAAGGGCATGTTTGAGAGCTTCTTAAAATGTGTTGACCAGATTCTTCACCACTAAACAAACCATTAAACAAGTAAAATATATTTCCACACAATTATTACCAGTAAACTATAAAAACAGGTTCCAGGAAACATTACATTAATGTTAATTTTTGTGATTGAAAATGAAAGTGAACCTCACTCAAATGACAAGAAAGTGACATTTTCATGATAACTGGATCGAGCTGTTTGAATAAAAAAAACACTTAATGAGCTTATTTAAACACAGCTAATTTTATTTAAATACTTCTTGGACAAGTTTGATAAAGATATTTGAAGAAGGCATACTTCTTGATTTATGACATATAGTTGAATTGACAGTCTATTGAATTTTATCAGTAGTTCAGACTGACAGTGAAGAGTAGCCAAAATTAAATATGAAGAGCTATGAATTGTTTTTGGTAAATTCCAAAGCCCTTCTATTGATCCCAGAATGCGAAGTCCCACAGAAACTCATCTGTTCAGCAGCAATATTTTCTCAGTGATGTGATGGGACTATGAATCATGGTAAAGAACTGTTTCAGATGAATCAAAATTGTAGGCAACTCAGTGGGAATTTTAAATATATAAAATGTGTATTAGAGAAAGTATCCTGCAGTAGTTTCACCAGCAATGACTTGTGTCCAAAAAAGATATTATCAGTGATATTCATGATAAAAACAAAAAATAAATAAACGGGCTAATTCTACATTGAGAATTAAAGACAATAATAAGACAGTCTGAGGGTTACATTGCTATGCATGAAAATTTTTTAAAATCTATCAGATAAAGGAAAATAGCATTTTGGGTACTTATATTTGATTTTTATATTTTAATATATATTAGAATAATATGTAAAATAACAAAATAAACATGATTTATGATAAATGTAATAAATTATAATAAACATGCTCTTTTAAGACAAATACTGACATTAACTATGTCCAAAAATCTGTCTTGTTCTTTTCCCATCCCTGCTACCCCTCCCTTTCCCCAAGAAGACAGGTGATATTATATATGTTTCATTTATATTATCATATAATACATACGTCCTTGTTTGTCATTGTATAAGAAGACACACATTGCTCATACTAGAGGAAAATTCATGGAGGAAATAAAGAACAATATGTTTGGATTCAAACTCTTTCTGTTCCTTTTACAGTGGTGAATATACTTTTTCATCACAAGTCTTTTGGAGTTGTTCTGCCTCCTTGACTTGCTGATAATAGGTAAGTCATTCACAGTTAATCATCATACATTATTGTTTTTACTGTGTACAACATTCTTCTGGTACTGTTCATTTCATTTTGCATCACCTCATATAAGTCTTTCCCATGGTTTGGGGGGGATTGTTTTATTCATCATTTCTTATGGCTTAATACTAGTTCCATTACAATTATATATTAAAACTTGTCTAGCCATTCCTCAAATGATGGATGTCCTTTCAGTTTCTAGAACTTTGCCACCACAAAAATCAAACAAACAAAAAAAACTGCTATAAATATTTTAGAATGCATAATTACTTTTCCTTTTCCCTTGATCATCTTAGGAAATAAATTGAATAGTGGAATTATTGGTTCAAAAGGTATACACAGTATAATTAATTTCAGATTGTTCTTCAAAATGGTTGGATCAGTTCACAGTTCCACCAACAATGTATTAGTTTTTGTTGTTGTTTATATAATCAATTATATTCATAGTTTTCCTTATATTCTCTACATACCAGCTACAAATCCTGTTTAGTTATACTGCATAAGCTTTGTGATATAGTATTATAATATACTGATTAATATTTATCTAGAATTTTTAAATCTAAAACCATTAATGAAATTGGCTTATTATTTTCTTTCTCTTTTTTTGCTTTTTCTGATTTATAAAGGCATGAATCAGAATTATTGTGAATAAGTAGGTATAGGTCAATTATAATTTTTGCTAGAGAAGAAAGTATATAAACCAATGAGATCATGAGCCTATTAATATATTATGAAGACATTATAATAGTTTATAGAGAAATCTTAATAAACATTTACTAAGTACATTCTGTTTATTAGGACAGGATGTTTTAAAAAGCCTAAACTTCTTGGTTCCTAATGGCAAAGCTTGTTCTTGATTTAGCAAACTATATCATGCTCTTCAATGAGGTTTTACAGAAAACACTAAGGAATAAGAATTGATATAACCTAGTAGGCATTAAGTGAGATAAGGGAGTTAAAATGTTAAGAGATGCTATTTATTTTAGGGGAAAAATGAAAATATTTCACTTGAGAGATTGTATTTTTAAATCATAATTATCTTCAGAAAATAAAAATGGAAATTATACTGCTACATTGGAAAAAAATAACAAAAAATGGGGGAATCCCTTAACATGTGCCAAGCCTCCTGTGGGCATCTTTTTCTGCCTAGCAAATTCATCTACACTATGTATAGTAGCTGCCAACTGAGTGCATTTCCAGAGAGAGTATGTTATCCACGTTCTATTTATGTTTTGCCTGCTGTTCTTACTCTGGTTGGCAGTCATTGCAGGCATGCTAAATTTTGGCATTCAGTTATGTTTTTATGGCAACTAAAAAAAAGTTGTAAACTGTCAAGTTTTTTGCATAAATATATTTTCATAGACCATTGTGAAATCCCAAGGTGGGATTTGGAAACCATCTAGCCCATTACCCAGCATTCAAGCAGCATTACACATAATTTACCCAACATCAATGGGAATCAAGCCCATTTCCAAAAGCTCCCAATAAGGATGTTCATAACATATTTTAGAAATCATTATTCATATATTTGGCTTAGTTTTAACTGACATATGGTTGTTTGGTTGCCTTTATGTTTTTTGATGTTAGTAAATACAACTAATTTAAATGCACATACACACATCATTAGCCAATTGTATATAACAAAAGGGAGATGAAAATAGGACATGTTTGTATAAATATAGGCTGATTAATTCAATCATAAATTTAAGTTCTCTTGTGAAGGATAACCATTTGGCAAATTACATAAGTTATGTTTTTCTTATAAGAACATGGCAGCAGAGGCTCAGGGTCTATAATGAAGGACAGGACAATTTAAATTCAAATATCCTTCTGGAAATGAAAATGTTATTATTTACTTAATAAAATTCTATCCTTATAACTCATAAAGTTTTAGTGGTGACCCAAATTTCTCACAGGCAACAGAAAAAGAAGCAGAAGGTCTATTTTAGTCTAATGGAAAGGTTGTGATATAATCTAAGCATGGTCTAAAAGTAGAAATGCTCAACAACAATATTTTGCTACTTAGCTATGCACAACGCCATCAACTTTTCTGTAGGAATAAGAAAGAAGAAGTAGAAGTGGAGAGAATTCAGAGAATCACAGTTTTTTTTCTTCTTATAAACACTAATACTGGTTATGTTTGAAATATAAGATCTTTTTCAAGGTTCAACAACAAATAGATGTACCATTTGAAGGACTGAACCATTATAAGTATTCCTGTTCTCATGAAAAGAGGAAAAAAATGAAAATGTTGCATTAATCATTTCATGGGACATGACAATATTCTCTTGTAATTCTCATAGTGCATCAAAAAAAGATCACCATACAATTATCAACACTTATTCATGAAAATTTATCAGAGTATGAAGGAAGATGATAATTCAATGATGAATGAAAGGATGGATGAATTTTAAAAGCATGTATTAAATTATAACTACTTGCAAATCACTGTGATAAGCACTGGGAATTTTAAAAAAAAGTCAAGACACAGCCTGCTCCCAAGGAACTCATATTCAAATAGGAAGAAAAAACATATATAGAAGGTTTCAGTTTCAAACCAAATGGAATGGTCCAATGGTCCTTTGTGTTGCAAAGCAGATTGTAATTCCACTTCTTAAATGTCATTTCCATTGATAAAGCCAAGGTATTTCTGATTCCCAACCATTTGAAAGAATCCAGGACTTTGCCAGGAAGAACTTTCCTTTTTATGAATCTTTAGAAGCTATATCTAATGGAGTCTTAGGGACTGAACACATAGAGTTGAAAAGTTATACCTTTACAAGGATTTTCCTCTAGATGATGGCAACAACGGCAAGGATGGAAGCAGGGTAAGTAGTCAGGAAGCATCAGTATGCCAAGTGCTCTGCTGCTTAGCTGCCTATCATTGGCAATTTGTCATCAATTGTTATTGATGGTTATGGGTATTTCAAGCTCTTTCTTTACTGAGGTGGCTCTTTGATGATGCTCGTAATAGGCAGTTTACAAACAAGAACAATAGTCTTTCTGCTATTATCTGAAATTAGGTAGTAAAAGTTGTTTCCATGGTTTGACTCATCTGGCATGTGTTTGCTTGTTAAAATACAAAATACAAAGTAAACATACGCTTTTAAACTTGAGAAAAAAATTATGTATACATGATATTATTGAATTATGTTAAATTATGTTATTACATTATATTAATTATACAACTAGACTTTTCCTAAATATAAAAGTGGTCGTTGATTTTTTTACTTTGGAGGATCTTGCAACCTAACATGCTTTCAGATAGATCAAGTCACGATTGTGTATGTTGGTTTGTACACACATTCACATAATAAAATGAATATGTGTACATACATGTGTGTGTGTTTTGTATTGTTTATTTGCATATGCATGCAAAGTAAAATATAGCCTAGGTAACAAATATTTCTGATAAAAGGCTAATTTCAAAGATTTAGAGGGAATTTATAAGGAAAAAAAGAGCATTTCCTGATAGATTAGTATTCAAAGGATGTGAACTAGTAAATTTTAAAAGTAAAAAAATTGAAAAAATCCAAACAACCAAATGTCATATATATATATGTACATATATATGTATAAAGGTATTAATATACATTACAGAGTATAAATGAAGTAGCTTTAAAGAAGGCCTAAGAGTCTGCAGGATCTAGGGAAGACATGCTATAAACAAATAGTGTTTGAGCTAAATATTGAATGAAGCCAGAATTTCTAAGTGTCAAATGCTAAAAGTACTCACATGACAATTTCAACTTCTGGATAATTTTTAAATTAAATATAATATTCTAAAATTAAAAATTAAGTTCAAACTTCTCATTTTCCCCCTTTGGAGAATGAGATGTTGAAGATTTAAAAACAATATCCTTTAATTCACTTTACTTATTTAACAAATTTAACCAAGTTCACATCAATTGGACGTTTCACTCACATTAACCACTGTTTTTATTTCGGATTTCTCAGAGTCTCATGCATTTTCAAGATATGTTTTCTCCCTCTCTATGTGAATGAATCTCAAATTAAAACAGCACATCCAAGTGACTGAATGCCTATTTGAGGTAGCAAGATCATAGGTCATTCTTTTCTACTGATAAGTAAAACTCAGTATTCATCTATTTGATCTTTTTTAATGACTAAAATTTTGCATTCCTGCATCTTTAATTCAATTGCTATGTTTCAGGCTATCAGGGACTCTCTCACCTTTTTTGATTATAGACAATTTGCCATAATAGGAAAATAGAGGGGCATAATTAAAACAAGGGAGAAATGCTCCCCTAATTTTGAGTATTAATTAATACCAGGTAGAAGTTGGCAATGATATACACACATGGGCAGAACCTGTCAGGTATAAAACTGAGGTTTCATTCTAAGGAAGACGGTTGAGCATCTTCTCAGCCTTCACATGATATATATAGAACGATACCTACAGAACAAAACTTACCAGAAACAACCCCATTTGGTTGCTTGCATGAACAACCAATTAATTCCATAGCATTTCTTCTCATTACATTCCCATTCAGTTTAACGTCATACCACAATTCTCTCCAATCACATTTAGGATTGAATATATCTCCTACTGTTACAACTATATCCATAAAATTATCAGGCTCCACTAGTCTTTCCTAAAATCTGACATCAGATTGAGAAATAATTACATTCTGAAATTCTACAAAAATACTGAATACATGATAGTTTATACCAGTGGTTCCCAAACTTTTTGGCCTACTGCCCCCTTTCCAGAAAAAATATTACTTAGCCCCCTGGAAATTATTTTTTTTTTAATTTTAATAGCAATTAATAGGAAAGATAAATGTACCTGTGGCCATCACTGCACCCCTGGATTGCTGCAGCACCCACCAGGGGGCGGTGGCGTCCACTTTGGGAATCACTGGTTTATACAAACCTAGAAAAACACTCAGGACATTTTTTTGTAAATCTCCAAATTAAGAGATATTAAGTGATAGAAAGCCTAATAACAAAATAAAATACAACTGAGCTGTACCTTTCCTACTTTATTTTGCTTTGAAGACTACCTTTTTCATTTTTTGACTTTTATAGTTCTCAAAATAATTGCTACTCTTAAAAGGGACCTCATTCAGGATAGGTATTGCTAGAATTCCCAGGGGAAAATAATCAGGCCAAATTCTTTAAGTGACCCAAGGACATGTGTTGAAAGAAATCTAATAGGACAAAAGAAGGGAAAACCATGAAGCTACTTAACCATATCAGGAATCAGGGGAAATCATTCCCAGTTGACTGTAAAGTTCCTTATATAGATGTCTTAGAGGAAATCTTCCTTCAGGTTCAGTCTGTAGGCTTGTCTGGGAGTTTTGGCTCACTAGGAAAGGTCTGAGACATGGAATAGTTAGGACTTCAGAGGTTCTGGATGAGTTCTCTGCAACAGAACAAAAACAAAATCAATAAGAAATCTTTTAATACCTTCTATCACCTTCACAGGCATGGGATGTCACTCAGGAATTTCCAAGCGGAAAAATTCTTTCCATCAACAGCCTATGCAGTGGCTTGAGCCATCTGAGAAAAATACTACCTAAAGGTAGAAATTGAATAAAATCAATCTTCCGAATTTTAAAGGGGAAAAAATAAAGGCAATCCACCACAAAAAGGCAGTCATCAGATTTAATAAACCTTCAAAACAAACAAACAAAAAAGTTTTTTGTAATGGTTGCACTCTGGAAAATTACATTTGAAACTCCAAAAATTAGGCTACAATGCATGGCCTTTTCTTCTCAGAAAAGCAGAATCCTTATGGATTCACACTAGCTATGAAGACTTTAAAAAGTTTAAGATCACCTTTAAATCAAAGCAGAGCACTTGAAATTATGACTAACATTTATACTGCTAACATGTGTAGTCACAACTCAGCTGCCCCATCGAGGAAGCTAAACTTAAAAAAAAAAAAATCTCCAAGTGGACACTAGTTTATCAAAAGATTTCAAATACAAGAAATGATCTTGAATATATAAACTTTGGCTATTCAGATATAATGCTCATTGTCTTTTACCATTAGTCTCACATTATTTCCCTATTAGTCACAAATTATTTCCCCAAATATTTCTTATCTTTTTTTCAGTCACCATTCTGCCCTTTTCCAAATTCAAATAAACTTTCTTACCCTCCACAACACACACATATTCATCAGAAAAGCCCTGTGTTCTCTAGGGTGAGGAAATGATAGCTTAAAATTTTTGAAATCACAGCATTCAAATCAAAAGAGTTAAGCTCTAGGATAAAAATGTATCTCATTACCAGTATCATTAAAAAAAATCAGACACTGTTGATTTACTCTATTTTCATTAGTTGAGGGCCTGCTGTTGTGATGGAGGGTCATCTCTGGCTTCCCCCAGGGGTGGTGCCTCACTATGGGCCAACCCTGACTTTGGAGCTGGACTGCCCTGCAGGTGTGACCTCGGTGATAACTTGTGCTGGGTTCAGCCTCCAATGCTGCGAGGATGAGGCCTCGCTATTGGTTTGACTGGCACTGGAGGTTGGGTCTCACTTCTGGCCTGCAGAGTGGGGTTTGGGGGCTTGTTGCTGGCCATCAATGGGGGACTTTTGGCTCACTTTAGGTTAAGCTTCTCTGCTATAGGAGGGTCCATTTGGGTGCTCAGGCTTGTGACACAGTTTCCCATGCTGATTCCCTGAGTTCTGCTGGTAACACTGATCCAGATTCAGTAAGAGGCTTTGTTTTAAAGTGGTTTGGAGAGGAATTTGGGAGAGATCAGGCAAGTTCACTCCTCACTCCACCATCTTGGCACCTCAGTGATCTGCCTTAAGCATGGAAATGGCCTCAAAATCTCCTACTCAACTCCCTGGGCTTTCCATTGGCTCTTGTTTTTTAGTCAAGTCCATTTCTTAGTGATCTATTTGTGGTTTCTTAGAAAAGATACTCAAGTGGTTTTCCATTTCATTTACAGATGAGGCAACTGAGGCAAATAGGGTCACACAGACATTAAATGTCAGAGGCTGGATTTAAACTCAGGCCTTCCTGACTCCAACCCCCACACTATCTCTACTTTGCTACCTACTTGCCTTCACTTACCTATAAGATAAAATAAAACTTCTCTTTTTAGCTTTTTTAAATTTTTTAAAAATTTTTAAATTCTCTACAACCCAATCCAAGCATAGCTTTTCAGGCTCATTCCAGAATCATTTCCCAGCTACATTCTGCATTCAAACCAAACTGGCCTCCTCTTGTTCCTCACACAGGACTCTCCATCTCATACCTTTGCACTGACTGTCCTCCATGAATGAAATCCTTCCAAAGATCTCTCTTCTTTTAAAACAAAGTGGAAATATATCTTCTACAGGAAGCCTTTTCTAATTCTCCCCAAATACTAGTCCCCTTCCTTGCAAACTAACTTACATTTAACCATATTTTACATATTGATATTTATTAATTTAGAGTCATAGTGTATTTATTTTATCTTCTGTCCCCTATTATTTTCCTTGCGATGGGATTATATCACTCTTCATGCTTTTATCCTCAACACTTAGCAGGGTGCCTGGCACATAGGAGATAATCAATGAATACTCTTTGGCTCTTTGAAGAGCAGCAGCAAACACTTTATAGTGTTGTAGGGGAAGGAAGGTCAAATACAGAGGACATGGTAAGCTCGTTAAGTAAAATGTTCTTCTTTCCCATTATCAAATCACCTAAAGTTAAATAAAAACCCAAACATGTAGTACAGTGGGAAAAGTTCAAGATATAGAATCATAAGACCTGAATTCAAAACTTGTCTATGCCACTTATCTGTTTGAAATATTTCTTGGGCTTCAAAAAATTTTTCCCTTTTAATTTTATTGTTTTTAATTAAAGACATTTTGTCTTTTCTTCTTCATATCACCTTACACAATGAAAAATACAAAAAACAAAAAAATAAATCTTTCAGTTAAAGTAAAAAAAATAAATTCCCATATTTTCAACATAAAAAAAATGCAGCGTGAACTTTGGGACTCAGCTTTCACATCTATAAAATGAAGTTGAGCTAGATTTTCTCCAACAACCTTTTCAGCTTTAAATTCAAGATTGGGCAATATAAGACTTAAATTCCCCTCTGTCCTCAGTTGCCCTTACATTTGCATCTCTATCCCCCTCTCCTTATGCCTCAGGACAATGTTTTGTTTTGTTTCTTTTTTCTTCAAAACTTCATGTTATCATTCTTAGTCTAGTGCATCCTGAAGGTTTCTATTATGCAATGCTTGGTTAGAGGAGGTTCATTCTATTTTTCTCTATTGTTCTTTTTTCTTTGACTCCATGGTCTTAAATATGGGTAATTAACTTGTAGGCCACATGAAGGCATTTTAGATTATGCAAGAACACACATAAAAGAGAAATGTGCACTTTTGGAGCCATACACAATTTTCTAACCCTTCAATTTTATTCTTTATAAGTTAAATGGCAGTAAGTAAATAACAAAGGACTTCAAAGATTACGAATGTTAATTAGACCCACGGGATAGCTAATCCATGGTTAAATGTTTTTTGCCAATTTTTTTTTAAGACTTGTCTTGTTTGGAAAGTTTTTTTTTTTAAATACAGATATGTATTTATCAAAAATGAAAAGTGCCAGCTAAGAAAATTATTGTCTACTTCTCATCCTATGTTGTATAACATAAAATTTGATCTCTTTGAATCCATATGGGCCATGGGCACAAACAAAGTTTATGAATCGGCTTCTTGAGGAGCTTTTGGAGGACAGTCAATTTGGTAGAGAGGGTGGTAGCAGTAGTAGGATAAAGCTAGCATCACTAACTTTTATTATGTTTGGGGAATTTAAATGGGACTGCATCTTCCTTAAAGAAGTGAAGTATGACTCTTGGAAATGGACTCAGAATATAGCAATGTTCATATTTTCTGGCTCAATTCCTATAGGTTACTGCCTTCTTGTAATAACCAAGAAAAACATTGTCTCGAGTAAACAAAAAGTGTCTTAAATATGAACTATATTGCCCACTTCAGATAAGTCTATGTGACACTAAGGATCTTGGTCCCAGTTTTTTTAAGGGTTTTCTCCAACACGATACATTATAAAACTGAGTTAGGCCTCTTGTGTGACAATTTGACTTTAATCAGTTTGATCCCATTTTGGTAATATTTGGAAAATGTATATTTCATGAAGTTAAGGATCTAGAGCTAGAAGAAATCTTAAAAGCTATTTCATTCAGTTACCTTATTTTATAGAGAAAAAAAAATTAAGCCACAGTAGAATAAGAGATTTGCTCACAGTCACACTCATAGTAAATGTCAGAGGCAAATTTTAAATACAGGTTCTCTTACTCCAGAACCAATGGTCTTTTTCACTGAACTATGCTGGCTTCTGAAGAAACCTAGAACAATGACTTTTGGCTTTAGTCAGAACCCCAACCTCTATAATTTCTTCAAACACATTATAGAAAAATCAATCTAATAGGAAGCCAACCTACTGATCATGATAATGTGATCATGATTCAACAGCCTGAAAATACAAATGCTATAGAAAAATTTAAGGGGAGTAACTTTGTGAATTGAGAGCTCCTAGAGGCAGAGACAAAAGCTATATTTTGGTTTTGTATCCCCATTGTACATGGTACACATACTAGGCATTTAGCTGTTTGTTGATGAAAAACTTGTTAAACTCCTATTTATTCACGTTTCATACAATTGTGCTATAATTATCATATATCTACTATAAGCAAATCTTAAATGTTAGGGAAAAGTCAGTCAGTCAATAAACACTTTTTAAACTTCTACTCTATACCATACACATAGCTCTGAGGACATAGATAAGGAAAAGGAAGACAGTTTCTGCCCTCAAAGAGCTTCCAATCAAGTTAGGGAAGAAAACATCTATCTTCCTATGTTCTTCTCTTCCCTGTAAATCTCTTAAACACTCAATTATTAATAAAATTGCCTTTATTTTAGAACTAGATGCTTTCTAGCAATACTTTCTGCATTTTTCCCTATTAGCATTTAAGTGCTTTGAGAGTAGAGACTGTCTTGCTTGCTTATTTCCATCCATGTATATCATCCTCTCCAGAACCTCATTGTAGCTGATTTATTGAGCTTCCATTCCCACTTCTTTCTAAAGGAGAAAGGACATGGATCACTGTCTTCCATCCTTCCTCCATTGTTCCCTGCATCAATGGTCATATAAAAATGTACACCGATATCTCTTAGAAGGCTCCTTTTATCATCCTCCTCAGCAGCCATGACCTCTACTTATGCTCCTACTTGAACTATCATCCAAAGTTTATTCTATGGCTATCACCTAGAACTCCAAAATTCCCCCAATCATCACCTCATCTTCCATCTCTGCCTAATTCCTAGTAATGCTATAATACATACTTAACATGGTCTCCAATCCATACTTTTCTCTCTGTTCTTCCATAATCACTGCTTTAGAATCACTTCCCTCTTTTCATGCCTTAGAGTTGACCAGTTCAGTTATGTATAGATTTCTACTCCTTGAATCAGTTTCCTCTTCATGAAAAAGCCATTCATCCCCTGTAAGCACTACTCAAATTTATCTCTAAGATTTACTCTCTTTTCATCTACTCCTAAGTAGCTAAACACCAAAAATGTAACCATTCTGACTAAGATTCCTATAAATTCATCTGACATAACTTCAAATGAGTCCTTACTATTTTAGTACCATCATTTTGTTACCTGATTAAATCTGTATCAAACTTCCCAGAGCCACTGATCAAAACTTGTCCTACAAGTTTCAGTTTTCAAGGATACCACTACCCCACTCTTCCATAAAAGATCTCTTATTCCCTACTTTTCTTAGAAAACTGGGGCTATTCATTGTGAGTTTCCTCAGCTCCCCTACTTCATACCAAGTATTAGCCACTTAAATCTTTATTCATCTTCTCCTTAGTGCTCTAGATTCAAAGAAAATCAGGCCCTTCTCCTAGCTTAAGATGACAACTATTTTTTTCCTCCTCTGAGCGCTATTATAATTCTTTGGATACTATATTTAAATTTATAATTATTTATTAGTAAAGGTTAGAAAGAGAAAAATCACATGATCACCTGGCCACCATAATTCTTAACTGCATACACACTACACTCAATTGGCTTCTTCATACATGAGATGTCAGTGCATGCCAAGCCTTAAACACTCGAGAAAAGGGAGAGCGACAAGTGTCCAGGGAGAGCAAATCTTCCCTTGTCACTTCTCTCATAAAGCCCATTTTCACCACTCCTCCAGGGATTCTGGTTGGACATACTGAGTTCTCCTGAAAAAACTTTGACTTGACCTTGCTATTTTCTCTGTTTATATTATCATTTCCAATGGTATTTAATGACTCATTTTTCAATGATAACAATATGATTTTTGTAATTTGCTCTATTAGAAATCTCAGGGGTAACCAATGATCTTTAATTTATTAAGTCTGATGTTTTGTCACCATTAATCAATCATTATTTTCTTGTTACCTTATACTCTCCTGCCTTCCATGGTCTCTTCTCCTTCTCCCTTCTCCTGTCCCCTCTCCCTTTCTTTCCCTCTCTTTCTCTCCTTACACAAACATACACACACATATATAGCATACACACATGCATGCATATATCATATGTGAGTGCTTTTCCTATACATATTATTTATGATCTTATGTGTATATTTGTGACTTTCATGGAGGAATGAATATTTTTTTAAGTTCAAGCTATGATTCTGCTCACTGTCTCTTTACAGGAAAAGCATGCCTCAACCTACATATCCGTGGCTTGACCCTCTTCTCACCAAATGCCAGTTCTACAAAGAACACATGTAGTAAATACAAAGTAAACCTATTTATATAAGCTATAAAGAAATGGATATAAGAATTTAAACGTATAAGAAAAAACAAGACATTAAAAAGAAGGAATGCACACTGTCATTTGAATTCAAAGATCTCAGCTCATTCAGGAGAGAGGGAGTCCCAGATTTATCCTGAGGGGAATTCCCCCTAAATCTCTACTGTAGCAAACTAGGGATAATGCTATGATTGAGGTACTGACTTGATTACATAGTAGCTTCTTCCCAGAATCTCTCTCCCTTCAAGGCTCTCTCCCTGATCAGAATCTAGAACCACTTGTCACTTCTCTCAAATCTGAGAGCCAGAATACAGCTTTTTCCTTTCCTGAACTCTCACCAACCTCAAATAATTGGTCTTTGCCAATAGAGAGACTCTTTTGCAAATGTGCTTGAGATCTAGCTATATATGTATGTTAACATATATCTATTATACACAATATACATATGCATATTATATGCATATTGCTTGAGACTTAGACTCTCTTTTGAATTCCAATCCCATTTCCAAATATGCCATATTTGATAGTAAAATTGAATACATCAAAAACATAGAATTCAATTATCTCTTTCCCTAAACTTGTCCTTCCTATAAAATTCCTTTCACACAGTTCCATTACCCCATAGTCACCTTTAATTCTTATCCATTGCCCCTACCTTCAATCAGATATCAATTCCTGTCAATTCTATGTTTTTAATTTATTCCATATCTACACACATCCTAGTTGAGACTTTCTTCCTACTCACCTGGGGCACTGTGATTATCTTCTAATGAATATTTGTTATTCAGTCATAGTTGCTAAAATTAACTTTCTAAGTAATTTCTAGTAAAGCCATTCCTCTACTCAAAAAAATTCAGTTGCTTATTGCCACTAGGACCTAACTCCAAATTCTAATTTGACACTCAATCTGGCTTCTCCTTACTTTTCAAGCTTTGAATAACCTTACTTTCCTTGACAAAAAACTATGTTCCAGCTAAATTATGCTACTAGCTATTTCACAAAATCAACATTTCAACTCACATTGCCCACTATGGAATCATATATGCTTCATTATCCGTCAAAATTTTACTGATCCTATCCATTGCTAGTACCATGGAGATCTCTCTCTCTTTAAATTATATAACACTGCATTTGTTTATGTGTTGTTTATATATGTTATGTAGTAGAATAGGTATTTCTGGACAACTGGGACAACTTTTGTTTTGTGGTTGTGTTTCCATTGATGAGTAGTGCCTAGTGAAAAGAAAGTACTTAGTAGATGTTTGTTGAAATGAATTGATTCAATCAAGCTTAGGAAATATGGTTTTGACATATGAACAATGTCTAATAGAGATTTGACTTCTATTCCTCACATCCTTCCAACATGTTCTGAAGGAATATTCTTTTTTTTTCAAAAGTTACTTAGTGATTGCAATATAAAATGGGAAATTTAATGAGATCACATTTTGTGCATCATGAATGAAGAGATGTTATTACCACATGATTTTTAACATGGAGTTTCCATTGATAAAAATACATCTGCTTCTGATGTTGAACTATTTTACAGTGGCATGGAATTTGGTTTAAAAAAAAGAGTTTATTTATAGGTCTTCAAAAGTTATGGCTGCTGAAGAAAAGTCAATTACTCTTCGGAGTGGGTTGACAGGTTGCCTCTCTGCAAAGGTCTTCCTCTTGAATAGTTAATAAAAGATACAGGAAGATAGCAGGGTTAAAGTTTGAGGAAGGTGGAGTGTTGTTATTGTTGGAATCCTCCGGCTTATTTGCCCATTGGCTACAGTTGGTCAGATGTTGATATTTGTAGTAACAGGTGTGGCAGATCCATTTTCTACTAGTTGCTGTCATCAATAGTGACTTATAGGAAGCTAAGTTGAGTGCAGTACCAGAGATGTGAGGATACTATAATTCCTTCTGCTCTTGGGCTCAGGGTCCTCTACTGTCTCAAGTAGGCACTAAGAGGAGATAGTTGTCAAGGGGGTGGTTTCACTCATTTTGACACAGGCTGCTTCTTGCCTCTCATTCAAGATCCAATAATGCTTTTGCTAGTTTGGCTTGTTTTATGTGGATTTTTTTGTTTTTTTGTTTTTGTTTTACTTTGATTTTATTTCAACCTTCAACTTTATCTCATGGTAAATTCACCTTTGTTAAATTTTTATAATTAAGGAAAGAGGAATTGTCTAGAAGGATATTGGTTCTGATTTAAAATGCATATGGTACATCTTCAGAATTGTTTCCACAGGTTTCTCTTCAAATACTTTTGAAGCAGATAAGTGTGTCTAATTGTTCTGGCTCACATCCAAATTCATGTGCAGAGCATTATTTTATGAAGTCAATGGGAGGAGATAGGCTCAAACAATGGGTCCCAGTGAACAATATTATCTCTGTTTTACAGACTACAGAACTGAGACAGAGAAGTGAAATGAAACATCCCGTGCCACTGGATGAGTCACTGCCAGGGTTAGGATTAGAACTCACTATTCCTGGCTTCAATTCTAAATTCTGGTAAAATTCACCAACTTTGTATAAGGATTCTTGTTAAATTTCAAAACTCTAAAATACCAAAGAACTGCTTTGTAACCCCAGTTTTAGGAATATGTCAAACACCCTTTACCTATGGAGACCAAACATCTCCAACACTTAGTAGACTTTAGAAGTTGATATGGCCAAACTTCACTCAAAGGCCAACTTTCTGGAGATGAGTGAGCGTGATGCAGAGATGCATATGCAATCTATCAACATCCCCCTTTAGAACTGTGTACAATTTGACAAGGGTTGGGAGAACTTTTGTTCTGCTAACATAGCTCTGAAGATAGTAGGTCATCAATAGACCATAAGCATATATGAAAGAAGAATTACAGTGTGTAAGTGTGGAATTGGGGTGAATCAAGGATCACTAAGCACTCATCTTGGAAGGCATCTGGAAGCCAACCCCATGAAACCCTGAGAGAATTCCATTGGGGGGGGGGCAGCAGCAAGAGGAGTTTGGAGGAGTTTTTTCCAAACTGTTACTTCACTCCTGACCACACTGGGACCCTGGGGGGTCGGTTCTTTGGTTAGGAGGTTTTGTTTTTGGGGTGGATCCTGAGTGAATTGGGCTCCTCTGTACTTTTATTAGTGCTTATTGGAAGATCACAACTACTAACATCAATTCCTACAAATACCAACAAAGAAAACATTGAAAAGCAATTCTCTACTTTGGCCAGAGAGCTCAAACTCCTGGGGGAGCAGGCTTGAATGGGGGAGGGGTCCCTTCCCTGATCCTGTTTGAATCCATTTATCCTGTTTCCCTCTTATATTAGTTTAGACATATTTTATAGGACATTGTAGGGGGAAGAGAGAGTTAGCTACTGTGACCAAGCCTCAGAAGAAGTCCAGAGCTGCTCTCATGGGGAGAAGACATAGCTGATAGTGAAGTTCATCCTTTCCCTCCTTCCTTGATTCCTCTATACCTTTTTCCCCTGTACCCTGAATTTAATTTATCATTTAATAAACCCCTGATAGTTTGACACTTAGAGTCTGGAGCAGTTATACTGGGGGGGGAGGGGAGGTGACTGATCTGGTGGCTGAGGGGAAGACCATTGCCTGACTCTATCTTGATGGGTAAAAGCTAACTTGAACTTAGGAGTGGGGGAGGCTTGTCTCAACAGGGCTGGCTCTGAAGGTGGGATCCAACCCAGTAGGGTCTCAACTGAACCCCAACACCTTCCTTCAACATCCCCACTATAGCTTTGCCAGTTTGGGGAACCTCTTTGAGTTTGTTCCCTCATAGGTCTTCCCTGGGATGGGGGTGAGTGATAGCTGATCTGGGCCATTGAAAACTAATAAGGGGGGGAGTCTAGATACACACCCATTTACCATCAATACCCACCCCAATACATTTGTGGCAAGCCAAAACCAAACAAACAAAGAACCTGATTTAATTTTTTAAAAATCCATTTTATTGAACCAAATACTGAAAAGTAGTCAGATAGCAGCCATTTTGGATTAGTCCCTCCTAATAACTACAGAAATATCACAAGGAAAAAAGCAAAGAATAGCAAAGCAGAAAATCTGACTAGCTAAGTACCTTGAAACATGGCGTGGGAAATGGGAAGAGCTTTATTTGTGGTACTGAGTAGCTCTGTTATGCTATATTCTTTTGGAACTACGATGTATGGATTGTGGATAGAGACTATACCGAATTACATATTAAACCTCATTCATTTAATAGATTCTTACAACTGGTTAAAGATGGAAATAGAAAAACTGATAACATTTACTCCATCATTTATGGCAGCTATTGCTTCATTCCTGCAGATGTACTGGGCACTAAGAAAGCTGATGGGACAGTTATTGGGACACAAGGCTGAGGAACAAGTAACTTTAGCAACTCTAAAAGCTGAGTTAGCTAAAATGATACAGAAAAAATAGCCAAGTCGGGGGAAAAGATGGGAGAAAAGACATGGCCAGGACAATATATTGATAATGACGGAGACTAATGACAAAGAGAATACAGACAAGCAGGGCAATGACAATGAAGGCAAAGACACCACAGTAAAAGGGGCAGAAGCAATCATTCCTCTCCTTCCTTTACAAGATAAATCAATTTTAAAGGGAAACCAGGGCAGTGTCCATTTAAAAACACATATCCCAATTTACCAGCAGTGATCTAGACAGCCTAAAAAAGAGAATTGGGGACTGGAACTCACAACCCCAACAATGCTTGAAAGAATTTAGGTGTGCGGTTAAGATTTACGATCCGTCTTACAATGACATTGAAATTCTCTTAGGAGAATAATTTAGCCCAACTCAAGCCCAACAATTTATTAGGGAGACCAGGGAAAATAATCACTTGATATCATGGCCAGAAGTGTATGATGAAATGGAGTTGGATAACCCACAAAACCATGCTTATTTGAAATGCTGTAGGCAGGATTTAATGGAGGTAATGGTGAAATTATCTAAAAGACCAAATGTCTGGACTCAGTTTGAGGCACTTAGGCAGAAAGTTGGAGAACACCCCAATATCTTTCTTGACCAGATCCTCAAATCTGGGGAACTCATTCTAGGGTTCGCTGATTTGGAGGAGCAAAACTTGCAGCCCATACACAAACAATTAATCAAGGGAAGTAGTTTACCCATCAATTCTTGTTTCCAGATTTAATGTCCTGGGTGGGAAGAATTGCCTTTGGAGGAACTGAGGAAAATAGTAAACTATATCAAGTCAGGATAACAGGGGATGGTAGAGAATAAACAGACAGAGAAATCTCAGGACAAAATCATTAGTGACCTTAAGAAGCAACTAAAAGAAACAAGATTTACACTTAAACAAAAAGAGATAGAAGAAATAAAAAATTTAGCAACCCTGAAAGCTAAGAACAACATAAATAGGTCACAATACCAACCTAGACAGAACACTGACATAGGAAAATGTTATCTTTGTGGGAGAAGAGGCCATTTTGTAAAAAATCATTGGTATAAACAACAAATTAACTTCAAGAACCCAAATAGCACTAATAACCAAAGGAAAACTTACTCCAATAACCATTCCAATTCAAAATACAATCAAAATAATTCTTATGCCAAGAAAAATTATAGATGCTGTGATCATGAATGTGGGGGTGCAAGAAATACACACAGCAAATCACCAGAATTGGGTACAATGGAGAGGTACATATCATAAGGAGAAAGACAAAGATAAATATCTTTGTACACAAGCTAGTGCATGAAGCCAGGACTCTGTTAGCACTCAGAATCATAGGGAAAGAGTGCAAAGGCAAGGAAGGGACAAAAAGCCAATCAGACAAAAGTTGGGATTTTAAAATAGTGGAAAATATTAGAAACAAATTATATTGTCATTCTTTAATACTTTGATGAATCCCATCAATATGAGTGAATTATTTACTTCATTCAGATAGCCACCTATCCCATGTCATGAGTATGGTTTGGGCAATAGACTGAGTCTAATGGATAAGAAAGAACTTAACTAATTATCAATATATCATTACAATCTTCTGCACCACATTATGAGAGGATTTTATTATATATAGCTATTTTTAGAGACATGATTTTTTATGATATACCAAAATCCATATAATACTAGTATATAACAGTAATAGTATAGTAGTATAGAATAGTAACCTATTCTATAACAAGTACCATCAGGCCTCTAAAAACTAAAATTCATGGCTGTACTACAAGAATCCAAACTTGAATCTAAGTACACAAAAAAATAACCTCTTTAAGCATTTCATGGTTTGAGTTTATGACAGTTTAGCTAGAGTTCAAATTCCCTTCTCCCTTTCCTGAATTCCAATAGCATTTACTGTCTTGATCACTTATTTTGACACTCAATCATATACTATTATATGTTGTTATTTAACTGTGTCTTGAAACTATAGCACATATGATCAAATGGATTGAGTCTTCTTTGGAGGTAGAGGTTTCCTGAACTTCTTTTGTATTATCACAGTATTTAAGATACTTATGAGCATATAGTGGGAGTTAAGTAAATATTCCTGAATTCAATTTAATTCCTTAAAAAGGTAAAGTATATAAAAATATTGAGGATAATAAAGAAACATAATGAATATAATTTAATGAATAATAACCCATAATCTGAGATAGTTCTGAAGTCAGATTTATTAATATTACAGTATCATGAATAAATATGTAAAACATAAAGATACATAAAGCAAAAGCAAATAGAAGGGATTATGTTTGACTAAATTATTTAGAATTTCTGCACTGTTTTAAAATTCTCTGGATATTTACATCAATTTATTTTTTATTTTGATTACTGATTTCATTTTTAAGTCATTCTCAAATGGCATAAGCATATATTAAAGAAACAACAATTAAAAAGAAAAACTGTAATAGTTGCTAGGATTCAATAAAACTTCCAAGGAGAAGTTTTATTTTTGCATATGCCCTGAATACAAATAACTGAGATCCATACAACTCTCCCACCTTGACCTCTGCTTCTTTGATGTCGCTCAAAATCTTAGGTCAAGAACCTCAAAAATCTTAGGTTAAGAAAAAATGTATCTTTTCTACAAAAAGTTAAAAGTCAAAATGGCCTTTAAAGTAAGTAACAATTAACCTTTATGACAATAATACAATGCAGAGATTCTAGAGGCATAGCTAATAATGGCCAGTTATATTATTATTTTCCAAGGGAAATATTAGTGAGAAATGGCCCTCTTAATCATATATCTGAGATATCACTTGGTAGGACTGTTCTCATAGGTATGTTTTTTAATATGTGACGCAGGTTGGTGAACTCTAATAAACTGTGTTAAACAGTTTTGGTTTTCATCAGCTTTCATTGACTTCTAATGTGACCAAATAACTCATTATTGGGAAAACCTCATCAATCCTTCAAGATCTCATCAATCTCTGCCTCATCACCATTTTCTACCCCTCAGATTGTGGAGTAGAGCCATGAAATCCAAAACCTCAATTTAAGGGGGTAATTAAACTTAGATTATTTCATTTCTTATCTGGCTGTACTATTTTGGGACTTTGACTGGCTTGTCAGTTTTGCCCCTCCCGACCCTGCTTTGAGTGTTTCCCACTCTACTTCTCAGCCTCCTTTTGTGGACTTTCTTCCATTATTAGGTTGTAAGCTCCTTGAAGACAAGGGCTGTCATTCCTTTTTCATATTTGTAACACCAGTGCTTAGCACATATTAGGTGCTTGATAAATGTTTTTTGATCGACTTTCTGCACATAAAATAACTTTTTTTAAAAGTTATACAACTAAATGCCAGTGTAAGTATTTGAACCCAAGGTTTACAATCTACTTTCTTTGACTCTAAAACCAGAACTCTTTCCACTCTGCCATGTGACCAAAAGTAAGTGGAATAAATAACAAAGAAAAAAAGAATAAAAATAAAATTCAATTCAATAATACCCATGAAATATAAAATAATCCAGGAAGGAAATCATTTAGTTGTATATCACACTGAATAGCTTGCAAACAATATATTAAATAGGAACAAATATTCAAGGAAATGGAATTTAAATAAGATTAAGTTAAAGGATTTGAAGAACACTTAATTGGTATTTCTTTGAAAATGCCTATTTGTATTTTATATATATATATATATATATATATATTCTGTATACATACGTACATGTATATGCATATATTACATATATACATATTACCTATTCATTTATTATGTGGAGTGATCCAAAAATCTTAGAGAAGTTTTAAGTTATTAAAAATTTGATATAATACTAAGATTTTGAGACATTACATATATTTATATTCTGTGTATATACATGCATATAGGGATATACATGTATCTATTTTATTTTTCTATATCATGTATGTGTAGAGAGATTAATATATGTACAAATATATATACATAGATGCATATATTATGTCATGTTTATTTATGTTTTCTTTATTTGATTGAACTATAATAATTGCTAAAAATGATGAGAAAATGCTAAGCAAATAAAAGCATTAGACTTGACCCTTGAAGAATTTTAAAAATTTAACTTAAAAGGAAAACATATACATATGTGACATTAAAAAAAATAAAGTATGAAAAATGTTTCTAAAACATCAAATAGATAGGGGAAGAAGGAAACCATAATAAGAATCATGGAGGAATAATTAAAGAAAATTTAGGCGATAAAAGACATGCCTTGATCTTAAAGGGAAAGATAAGCATAGTAAGTTAATTTAGGATGCACTTTAAGGTTTACACAACAGTTTCCTTTTGACAAGTCAATGAGAAATGCAAGCATTATTTTCCTTCCTTAAAACAACCTAATGGGAAATGCAAGTATTATTTTCTCATTGTGCAGATGAGGAAATGAAAGTTGAGAGAAGTTAAATGACGTGCCCAGAATTAATTACACAATTAATACAGGTGAGATTTTTACCCAGATTCGATTCCTGGGGGAAAAGGAATGTTTTCAACGTTGTCTTGTATAATCATATTTTTTCCAGAAATGTAATCTCATGACTCTAGGATAATATTTGAATAATACTTACCAGTGCTCAAAAAATTGTTTTGTTTGATTTGGTTTTCTTTTATATTATATTTTGTATTTGTTTTACTCTTTTATGTCATTTGTTACATTATATGATTATTTACTTCTGAAATTACTTCAAATATATGAACATAAAAATGTTTGATTTAAAACATAGAATTTGGCAACTGATTAATGCAGAATGTGCTCTAATTACTTTAGCAGAAGATTCCTTTACACGAATTTTCATTAGAAAAAAAGGTCTAGTGTGTAATTATTTAATAGATGATTTAGATTTCTTCTTAATTTTTTACATTAAAAACTTATTCTTTTTCATTCTAAACTTGACAACAACCAATAAACATAAACATTTCCATATATAAAGAATAAAAGAAAAATATGAATCTCATTAGGTACAGATTTTTTAAAGCATACATCATATTCAGCATAATGGTGTCAAAGCCATAACACTTGAACCTATTGACTTCTGAAATTCATTCTGATCTCTTTAATTCATTTTATTTAAAATCATCATTTATGACCTTATGTTTTCTTCCTCTTAAATAACATTTTGATGATTGACCATCATTATATTAGGTTCCCACCTATTACCCTCAATATCTACTGCCTGTCCTTTCCCCAGAAAAACCTTTTTCCTTAAAACAATCAAGCATATTCAAGCAAATCAAAGAACACATTAGAAAAACATATCTCTTTTTGGATCTCTACTCAATTACCTCTACAATGAGGTGAAAAGCATCTTTCATTATTTTTTCTAGATTTCTAGATAGCAAATTGATAAAAATCTTAAAGTCTTTCAAAGTTGTATTTCTTTGCAGTCATTTTATTATTTGTTCACCTTGTTCTACTAACCTCCTTGATGTATTGGTCCAGGTGCCTTCCAGATTTCCCTGAATCCATCCTTTCCATTATTTTATTGTTCAATAATATGTCATTATTATGTAGCATAAGTTGTTTAATCATTCCTCAATGGACAGACATTTTATTGGTTTCCAATTCTTTGCTACAACAAAAATAGCAAAATGCCATTATGCTTATTTTTTGTATAAACAGCTCCTTTCCTTTCATTAATTCTTTCAAGCCTATATCAAGTATCTTTGGGTCAAAAGGATTGGACAGTTTAGTGATTTATTCTCCAAATGAAAAGTAGTTTGGCAGAAACTAGGTAAATTCCAACACCTCACTCCATATACCTGCATTGGTGAAGTATTAGCATACCAGTTCTCCCTCTTCCCAGAACCCAAGAATTTTTTTTTGCATGCTCCATCCCTCTGTCCAGCCACCCAAAGCAAGTACTTCCTTTCACAACTCTCTGGAGTAATGCTGGGGGGTAGAGTGGGGGGGCCTTACTAGCAGGTCGAAGTTGCAGTTTGGGCATGTGAACTGCAAAATATTTGTCAATGCTGCCATATAACAATATGAGGTCAAAACAGGTACATGATTTAAACATAAAAGATGACATAATATATAAGTCCTATTTTACCTGTTAAGTCTTTGGATAAGGGAAGAATTCATGCCCAAACAAGAGATAGAGAGAATCTCAAATTTCAAAATGGACAATTTTGATCAAAAGATGTTAAATGTATTATTTTGATTATATTAAATGTAAAAAATGTTTTTACATGAACAAAATCAATGTACCAATGATTAGAAGTCAAGTAAGACAGTGGGGGAAAATTATAGAAAATTTCATCAATAAAGACCTCAATTCTCAAATATATATAGAACTGAGTCAAAATTATAAGAATATAATTAAATCTTCAAATGATTAATGGTCAAAGAATATAAATAGATAATTTTCAAAAGAAGTCAAAACTATATAGTCATGAAAAAATCCTTTAAATCACTATAGAGAAATGCAAATTAATATAATTCTGAGATACTACTTCATACCCATTATTTTATCTAATATGACAGAAAACAAAAAATGTTGTATGGGGATGTGGGAAAATTCTGACACTACTATATCATTGGTTTAATTGTGAACTGAGTAAACCTTTGTGGAGGGCAATTTGGAGCTATGCCCAAAAGGTTATAAAACTGTGCATCCCAATAAAGATAAAAGAACACATATGTGCAAAAATATTTAAAGCTGCTCTTTTTGTGGGGACAAAGAATTAGAAATTGAGGAGAAGCATATTGACTGAGGAATGGGTTGAATAAATTATAGTAAATTATTATGATTGAATACTATCATGTTATAAGAAATGATGAGCAGAATGGTTTCAGAGAAACCTGAGAAGACCTATATGAATTGATATAAAGTGATATGAACAGAACCAGGAGATCATTATACAGAGAAAGATAATATTTTATGAAAATAAATATGTTATTTATTTTAATTTTCCTGGAAGTACCCAACTATGTAGATGATGAACCTGTGCAATACTTACTACAACTACTTAGGGCCCAGAGTGACTTGAATGAAGCTGAAAATCCTTGGAAATCTAATCATGAACAACTCAGTTGAAATAATCATTTAATCCTGGGATGAGATACTTAGTTAATTTTAGGTCTCAAGTTATACTGAGCAGATTGCCTATCTTTTAGCCTTGGACCTCATGAGCTATTTCTGAAAACATCCTTTTTAACTATTATCAGTTGACCTCAACTATAGGACACTTCCTCTTAAGATTCAATGGTTCATTGTATTGCTGAAACCTTGACACTGAATTACTTCATATTTGCTTATCTAGGCTGCTCCACCAAAATATGTATGAAAGAGCATTTGTCATTGTTCCTAGAACCTTCACACTACTTGCATCTGGCAATGTCACCTCAACCCTTATTCCTGGAATTCTCAGATTCCTCCCTGGATCAGACAATTCCAGCCTCATTTCCCACCTCCCTATGATAGAAAACTATATTCTTGTTGCCTGCTATCTCAAAATTTGAACTTTTCAGCATTAAGTTAAATTGATTTTAAGCACATGTAGACCCTTGCTTAATAAAGATTATCTTGAGTTTAAAGGCATTGTATTTCTCTGGTGTTCCTCCCTTCATTGAAAAAGAGACTTTGGTCTCAGATCTCCTAGGTAGTCTTCCTCTTGGAGGCAGAGGGACTTGGATCTGGTATGGGTTCTGTGCTTGACAAAGTAACCCCCAGGTCTGCTTCCCCTTGGAGGAAAAGGGGCATAAGTTCTAGAGCAGTGATGGGCAACATTTTTGAGCTTGGTGTGTCAAAATTTGCCAAAAATCTAAGCATAACTCGGGTGGTATGTCATGTCAAGAAAAGAAACATAATTTTGTGATATTTATAGTTTAAATAACAAAAATGTATAATTGTAATATTGTTGAATTGACTCAGATTAGCTATGATTAATAATGGAGACCAGCTAGAGGATGAAGCTGGCTGTCCTAACAAGGAGGGGAGCAGTTGGATTAGAAGGCAATAACTTTTTAACTGAATCCCTTTTAGTTCAAGCAATGGAGGCTGTACAAGCTTGGTTAATTCAAGGTCTAGTTGGTAAATTGACAGGGAATAATCCCACTGAGGTTAACAACTCTCACTGCTTTAACTATTCCCTAAACCAGGGGTCGGCAACATATGGCTCTCGAGCCATATCTGGCTCTGTTGAGGGCCAGATATGGCTCTTTCTGCAGGAGCCATAAAGTCAATTTTTTTTCAGGCGCTGTTACAGGAGCGCACTGTGAGCACTGTACGGCTCTCACGAAATTACATTTTAAAAAAAATGTGGCGTTTATGGCTCTCACTGCCAAAAAAGGTTGCCTATTCCTGCCCTAAACCTTAGGATAGAATAGGTTCCAGGTTGTTTTCAAATACAGATAACTTGCTCTCAGGACAGAAACTGCACCAGTGCTTAAATGAAAAGGATCTTTTCTTTGGTAAAGTATATGGATGGTAAGTATATCCTGGTGTAACTTCACATAGGCCCAGTAGCTTAACAACCAAAGGGGTTTATTATTTTTCAGGAAAACAGGGTGAGGGGAAATGGTTTTAGGAATGAAAGGAAAGTAAGCTATTTAAAATTTTCAATGAACTTGTTGGCTACACATTCCCCAAAGGGGAATGTGTTTTGAACAACAACTTCTATTCCCCTCACTAAGTAATATTTCTACTAATCTAACGTAATTAGGTTTAAGATGGAAACGTAATCTTGCTAGAAGATCTGCATAGAGATTAGTTAAGATGCTGCAATTGAGATATTTATTCAGTAGTAAACCAGTAAAGTAACACTCTGCCCTTGAGGTCAGAGATGAGCTAACCAAAGAATAATCTAACTCTTCCTCCCAGCCCTTGAACCCACAAGGAGTGTGATCAAAGTGTCCCTGCAAGTAGGGTGACCTGGCCGTTTATACTCAAGTTTCTAACTGCCCCAACTGCCCCCTCTCCTAGAGTTCTGGGGGACACTATGGAATTCTGTGAGGCAGCTTTGACCCCACTTAAGATGATGGATGCTACAAATATATAACTATTTAATAAGCCAAAAACTAATTATTTAACTTACCTGCTTAGTGACTTCTTTGTTCATCTGTCAGTCAGTTTCTTTTGTTGGTCTTGATATTATTTAACTTGTGTGGGGTGCCATGAACTAAGATAAGTGAGGGGGAGGGGGAATTCTTTAACTAACCTGCCTATTAGTGATTTTTTTTGTTGTTGTTGAATTTCATTGGCTAATGAAAATTCATTTAGCTGCTAAATCTTCAATTGAAGGTTGGTATTTTGTACACTTCAAGCCCAAGCAAGTGCTACTAACTTCATTTGTCAATCTGTTTCTTTTGTTGGTTTTGATATTATTTAATGCTGAGAATAAGGTCTCACAAAAGTATGTAGAGGGAAAAATTGTAAATAAAGGCATTGCTATATTTTTCGGGGTACTAAAAGTGTCTGGTAATTGGTTCCAGGCACTCCAAATCTCCTGTTTTTAGGTAATCCTCTTGATTCTCCAAGCAGCGCCTTTCCAGATTCTCAAGATTTGACCTCTAGTCAACAAACACCTGAGCTCAGATGCTGTCTTGATCAAATCATCAATTTGCATCCATTCGAAAACCAAACAACTGTAGATTACTACATCAGGATACTTAATTATTTTCATGGTCTGTTCTAGGCTTCTAAATTGATTAAATCTATCACTGAACTGGTCAAGTAACAAGTCTAAAACATGCTGGTACTTTATATGCAAGGGTTCCATTTCATTTTGTACAGCTGCACTGGCCTTCTCAAAATACTTTGTTACTTGAGGAAAATATTTATAAGTTTTAGTTTCTACATCTTGCTTGAAAATGTTAAGTTTACTTTCAAAAGCTTTTATGTATCCAAACATAACATCAATACTTTTGCCAAAACCTTATAACTTTAAATTCAGTTCATTAATATGAATAGAGAGATCTGTAAAAAATATCAGGGTGTTGACCTACTCATCATTATTGAGGTGAGGAAAGTTTCCTAGATCCTTATCCTCAAGAAATACCTTAATTTCTTCAAAGCACTCCACAAAGTGCTCAAGAACTTTGCTTCAGCTCAGCCATCTTACATTATTATACATCAGCAGTCCACTATAGGTGGAATCAACCTCCAGTAAAAGTGCAGAAAATTCTCACTTATGAAGGGGGTGGGCAGCTATTAAATTAAGTATTTTTGTAACAACTGACATTAAGTTGTTTAAGTCAGTGAATTTTGCCTTGGCACATAAAGCCTATTGATGGATAATACAATGAAAAGGCACAATCGGATGTCCAATAGCTTCCTTAAACAATTTGACAAATCTGATTTTTTTTCCCACCATGTTTGGTGCCCCATCTGTTGTTACTGACACAACTTTAGAGATATCAATGCTTAGGTCATGGAATGTTTGTATAACAACCTTACATATTTTGCTTCCTGATGTTGGAACTTGTAGGCACTGATACTAATTTTATCAACTCTTCTCTCCTTGTAGACCATCAGAATATTTACAATAATAGCCAACTGGGCACGTGATGTGACATCAGTAGTTTCATCAAGAGAGATCAAAAAATATTTACAATTACTTATGTCTCTCTTTAATTGATGTTGTAAGTTTGTGTTCAATCTCATAACTTGGTCTTTTATGATATTTCTACTGAGCCATAACTCAGATATTCTCTTAGTAATTGCATCTTTATTCTTCATATCATGAAATAGAACTGGTGCACATCTTAGAAAAGTTTCTTTAATAAATTCTCCCTTACTGAATGCTTTTCCATGCTGAGCTATGGAGTGAGCAATGCTCAAATTTGCAGATGTTAAATTTGTAGAACCTCTTATAAATTTAATGACGGGATTAGATTTGCACTTATAATAAAGGTGTAGCTGCCTGGAAATGTATTCCTTTCTTTCATCCTCACTTTTTGCAAGAGCTGGGAAGGATTAGTTTCAAAATGTCTATTTATATTCCACATTCTGCTTACTTCCATTTCAGTACATAGAATACAAAATTATCTGCCATTTTTTTTTCTGTTATCGCATACATCTCAGTCCATGTCTCTTGAAAGGGTCGGCTACCACCACTTCCTTTACTTAACCTTGGTTTTTTTAATTTTTTGGGGTTCTCCATCAGGGAGACAGTGACAGAAGATAGAATTATAGATAACCTGTTAGCCCTGCAGGCAATTAGGGTTTACCTAGGATGTTCCAGAACTAGATGCTCTGGGCTGGAGTTCTGTTGTTTTGGCCTACAGGCCTCCGGCATGGAGTGTCTACACAACACTATAGCAAATGTTTCATCCTTGTTGTGTGTCTCCACAGTTCTCTGTATTGAGGCCGCATGTGGCCACGTGTCATCAAAAATGGTTACGTGTGTCAGTGCTGACACGTGTGTCATAGCTTCACCATCATGGTTCTAGAAACTTAGTACCTCAATTTAAATTTGTAATGATGATCAACTATGAGTTACCTAGTGGGATCCAATAATCCAAATAAGTTTTCAAGAACTCATGAACAAAAATTTTAACTACTTTCAGAGAGTGAACTGATGCCTGCAAATTGAAGTGGTTTAAAAAAAAATTCTTTATTTTTCTTTCTCTTTTTTTTTTTAGCTACATGGCTAATATGGAAATATTTTGCTTGATTTCACATGTATAATTAATATCATTGCTTGTCTCCTCAATGAGAATTGTGGAGAGAGAATTTCGAACTCAAAAGATTTTTTAAAAGAATGTTAAAAGTAAATCATGAATTTTAAAAAATGAAAAAGAAAAACATGAATAAATGAATCAGAGCAAATCTCTCTCCCAAATTTCCATTGGGTTAATCAGGTACATTTATATTACCCAAAGTGGATCACATTATTTTGTATAGTTCCCTCCTATTCAGGAAATTCAAATGGCCCTTTATTCCCAAGCTAAGTAAATAAAATTCCCTTTTAGCATTTAAAAATCTTCACAATCTAAAATACTCCCATTATACCTGGCATTTAGTAGATGCTTAATAAATGCTGTCTATCATACTATTCTTCATTCCCCTCCAGTAATTCCATAGTCTTTTCACATTGGCCTATTGGTTATTTCTCACTTAAAAAACCTCTGTTTTTCATTTTATACCTTTGCACTAACAATTCTCCAGGGCTGGAATAATTTCCCATCTTCTCTCTACCTTTTTAAATCCCAAGATTCCTTCAAGACTCAGCTCAAGTACTACCTTTTGAAAGCAACCTATTGTATCCATCCTACCAAAGAGCCACTCCCCAAAAAACACATACAAAATGTTTTCCCCTCTAAAGTCATTTTTTGACACAGAGAGGGGGGCAGACCTAAGAGGGCAGCAAAGTAACAGGAGCTTTCTGAATCTCCCTCCAACCAATCATTACAGAGTGTCTCAAAAAGACAGAAATCAAAATCGAACAAGTAAAGGGCTCTTCCACTGGACATGGCCTTGGAGATAGGCAGTGTTTGGGGATTTCCATGCTAGAAGGAGACAAAATTACATTTATCAAAGTGCAAACTGATCAACCCTCCCCCACACTACCTACCATGCCAGAGTCAGAGCGAGGGCCTGAGCAATCTCTAAATTTTGGGGGGATAGTTGAGAGCACCACATTTACCCCTAAGGGCAGTGCAAGGCCTTGGCAGCCAGACTTGGGATATGAGACTGAGGAGTACAGAGCATGGGCTGAGGAGCTTGGAGATTGGGAAGAGACAGAGCTGGGCTGCAGCAGAGGCAACAGGGACAACAGGGACTAGAGGGCAAAATGCTTTAGAACATGCTACACAAAGAACTTCCTGCCCTCCTTACTGGGACTTCTGACTGGGAAGGGAAGATACTCCCAAGGCAAAGTACTGTGAGACAGAAGCCAAGAAAGCAATGTCCATAGACATGCAGGACCTCTAATCCATTGTAGCAAAAAGAATAAGCAGCAGCAGAAAAAGCTTTTGTCTGGATAATATCTATGAAGAAAAAGAACAAAATACAGAAGCAACAGCAGAAAGTGACAAACAAGCAAACACATCCAAAATTTCCAAAAAAAAAAAAAATGGAAATTTGTCACAAGCTCTCAAGGAACTCAAAAGGAGTTCAAGAACCAAGTATGAAAGATAAAAGAAAAAATGGAAAGAAAAGTGGGATAAAGAAATGAAAGTAATACATAAAGAAAATAATTTAAAGACAAACTTGTCCACATGGAAAAAGAGGTACAGAAATCAAATGAAGTAATAAGCAAATTGGAAACCAGAATTGACCTGAGGGAAGCCATGAAAAGCAGGATAGTCCAAACTGAAAAGGAAAATTAAACAATCATAGCTGAAAATCAATCTTTAAGGACTAAAACTGGGCAAGTAGGAGCTAATGATCTCATAAGACAGCAAAAATGAATAAAGCCAAATCAAAAGAATGAAAAAATATAAGGAAACAGGAAATATCTCATTGAAAAGACAACCAACCTGGAAAATAGGTCCAGAAGAGACAATTCAAGGCTTATTGGTCTACCTGAAAGCCTGAAAAAAAAAAATAAAGTCATTTTTCATCCATTCTATATGTATATTATACATATTTACTATGTATGGGATACATGTTCCTTTTATGTGAAGACTTTTTTCTTTTTTTAAAACAATGGCTAGTACATAGTAAACACTTTAATAAATGTTTGATGATTTGTTGATTGATGAAAGAGGACTGCATGGATTAATACCATGTATAACTGCTTTGAAATCCATTTAAAATTACTACTTGATTTGAGCATTAGATCAACTGCATTGCTTAGAATAACTAGGTCATTCTCAGTTGCTTAACAAAAACTATTACAATGTATAAAAAATTGTAATTAATACGTGAGTCACAGGGGCCTTATGCTGGTAATAAGCCATGTTGGCTTAGGGCAAGGTTAAAAATCCTATATTACAAGTGTTCTTCCAGTTCTACTCATTTCACTTTGTATCAGTTCACATAAGCCTTTCCAGATTTTTCAGAAATCATCTTGCTCACCATTTGTTATAGTACAATACAGCCTCCTAGCATAATAGCTGATGGTAGACAAACCTACAAATATATGGAGACCAGAAAATTGGGCCCTATTGCACTACAAAAGTCATAGGAACATTGGATTTGAAGTCAGAAGATCTGGTTTTAAATCTAGACTTTACTTCCAACTGACTGTGATTTGGAACATAAAACTTAATCTCAATTAACTCATATGTAAAAGTAAAGCTATGGATTACATGCCTTCTGAGGCTCCTTTAGGCTTTAAAAACGTTGATCTGATATCTACCAGCATATTAAGAAAAAAACATTTAAATGCTCAGAATTTCAAGTGGCCAGAATCCAGTCTCACTTTGGAGTAAACAATTAACCTTTTTTTCTCCCTTGATTGCAACCTTCTATGCAAAGATTTATTAAGCATCTACTAGATGCCAGTAATTGGGATACAATTTTGAAAAAGCCAGTCCCTAACTTCAAGGAACTTAAAGTCTAAAGGAAAACAACACAAAAATGGAAGCAGTAAAGGTAGAGGGTGGGACTGCCTTATTCAATTGAGCTAAAACCAGTCAGTGTAGAAGATTTGAAGTAGAATAACCTGAGAATCCAGGTTCTGCTCTCAAAAATTGAAGAGGAGTTTGGTATGGAAGTGGCCAGAAGTTGAAACAAGGCAGGTAGCAGATGCAAAGTGGAGTGAGGAACTGACTAGACACAACTTAACAATCATTCAAATGATAATAACAACAATAACATCAACCTTGTGACAAAAATAAAAAACAACTGAATTACTTCATCCCTTTCTCCAATGTTCAGAGCAATTAACTATTAAGGGAAACAAGTTAAAGATATTACACATTCCTACCACATTTTGATATTAATAACCCCGGGTAACCTTACCTTTGAGTAACTCCTTCCACATCAGAGACTTCAGAGTTAAACAAAATCAGCATTTAATAAGAATAACATGAAGTGAGGGACTGTGATTTGTGCCTGTGTATAAGTGTTAATGGCACATGTCTGTTTAGTGGAGATAATAAAGCTCTTTACATTAGCAGAGAAATTAGTCTTTAGCTGGCAGGCGGTATTAACAGCAGATTTCCCCCCAACAAATGGATCCATTTCTTCTAAAGCTTTTGCAATCCTGTTAGTCTATGGATTGTTAAGCAAATCTCCCTCTGTTATAGACATTATGCAAAAAAAGTTCCACACTAAATGAAATTACTCCGTGACTGCAAGAGGCACCATCAACAAAAAAAGATGTGAAAAATCTAAGCCTATCTGCATAGCCTAACACATTTTCAATTGGGAAGCTCTTTTTTTTTTTTACATTTAAAATGATAATTCTTTGTTAACTTTTCATGAAGTCACCCGTTTAACTATACCATGGTATTATCTTTTCAATACTTTGGCATAATAGTTCACAAGTTAAAGTCTTTACTAGCAGGATTCATTTCTTTTAGGCATCTGGAGTTACAGTTTTCCTCTTCTCTTAAGTGTGGAGTTGAAGGGAAAATGTTTGGTTATGCAATAAAAAAAAACTATGCAAATGACATTCCTTGGTCTCAGTGAAGCTTCATAGCTGTTGACCAAGTAGAATTTAGGCCTGAGGCTTCCTTTATGTCTAAGGGGAAACCCAATCAGAATGAGAGGTTCTGTGCTTCCCCAGAAGGTGAGGGAAACTAAGCAATCCAAAGAGTGTTTAGAGTTCTCTCTAGGATTTGTAGACAGAGATAGGAGCTGTTTAATTGCCTTTGGGCAGACTAAAGGCTTCCAGATTTTTCCATACACAAATAGAAGCATCATCAAACCAGAACTGGCATGTTTGACCCTGAATGACAATATTGTCCTTCCTCTGTATTCCCTTCTTCCTTCAACTGTTGGCAGTAAGGCAAAAACAGAGGAATAACTGAGTCATAAAAATTATGTTGAAAATTGGAGATTTCAGCATTTTTTTCCTTTTTAAAAAGGTAGAGTTTCAAAATTTCAGTGATGTAGGGAACTCTGGTAAGGAAATCTTATTTGTCAACAAAAATAGCTAACATGTATAGACTTTTAAGGTATTCAAGACAATGTATATTATCTCATTTGATCCAACAATCCTGTAAGATAGGTGCTATTATTATCACCATTTTAACAAAGAGGAAACTGAGGCTGCCAGGTTAAGTAACTTCCTTTTTTAACCCTTGTTTTCTGTCTTAGAATTAATATTAACTATCGATTCCAAAACAGAAGAGTGGTAAGGGCTAGGCAATTGGGGTTAAGTGACTTACCCTGGGTCATAAATCTGGGAAATGTGTGAGGCCACATTTGACACCTAGATCTCCTGTCTCCAAGACCAGAACTCATCCACTGAGCCACCCTGCTCCCCTGATCAGTCATTCCTTAATTGCCCAATCCAAAGGCCTTTACCCTTTTGAGCCAAGAATTGACCTCAAATCTTCCTAAATCAAAGTAAGGTGCTGAAGCTCACCTGCTTTGCAATTTGTAATCTTAGGCAATTAATTGAGATGCTAAGATTTTAAGTGACTTTCCCTGCTCACATAATCAATAAGATGTCAGAGACAAGGTTTGAACCCATATCTTTGTAGCTTCCAGGTCACCTTTGCATCCAGTGTCATACTAATTTTCTATCTTCATGAAAAATACTCATTAATTCTGAGGGGGTAATCAGGAGAACATTCTAAATATTCTACAAAGATAAGGTTGTTGTTTGTAATATCTTTTTAGTTATTTCTACCATTTCAGCATCTTCTTTCTGAAGGAAGTTTGATTATATAGGGTTTCAAATCCAGCAGCTATCAGCTGTTTGAAATCTCAAGGCCCCACAAGCTATGAAAAAAGTAGGCAAATTCTCAAGGGTGTCCTCACACAACTACCAAAACTCTGAGCCACATGGAGGATAGAAGTAATTATCTTTTCCTTGTAGCACAAAAATTACTCTAATAGATGGATGTGAGCATGCATCTATGCACACATCCATATAAACCCAATACAAAGTATTTTTATGGTCCTTTCTAGAATCCTGGATAGAAACCAAGTAGTAGTCTAGTGATATGTGATAGGACCATCTCTGCTTCACATATAAGAGCTTATTTAAAAAAGAGCAAGGCTTAGAAGGTAAAAGAATAAAGAAAATGGAGAGTGTCTGTAGACCTTAGACCTTTCATTGCTCTCTTAGCCATACATTAAGGATTAAGCATATTGAGATGTAGTAAAAATAAGCTTTGGTACCTCAGTAAGATAGAATGAATGTTTGTTGACTTAGCAAACCACTATTTTGTGATTAAACCATTTTGAATAAGTAGTTTTTCAATAATAAGGTATGCACTTGTGTGTTATATCATATTAACCAATGTGTGTATTCTTTAAACAACTGATAAGCTGTGGTGGATACTCTTAATAAGACAGTCCACTGATGGGAAAAAACACAAATAATTGTATAAGTAATTTTAAAATAAAGTACTAGTCAAAATATGTGGAAAATAACCCAGAAACACCCAAAATTAAAAGTATAAAAATCCACCCAGGTACTAGCTATTATCCTGTTAGGGACTAAGATTTACATTTGAGGATGTCAATAAAAATAATTCTACCAAGTTCTTTATTTGTCTCTTCAAGGAGAGCCTGTGGGTTGACTTTCAATGCAGATGTATGTAACTTGTCTATATATTCCTTGGGGACCTCATTAGGTCCTATGGATTCAATTATCATGTCAATGTAGATGACTCCTAGATCTATAGCTGTTGGGCATTCATGGACCCTGTTTAAGTTCCTTGTTGGGAAAAAATGAGTTATTTGTTACTCGTTAGTCATTGATCAGGTAAAATATATTGAACGCTAGCATATCAAATATTTGAAGCAAAGACATAATAGTACTTAGCTTCTAAAGACAAGGCCCTGTACATGATTGATCATCTTTCAGCATCAAATACAAACTATTGGGCAATTAAAGTTCTGCACAATTTGACCATTACTTTCCTTTCTAGGTTTCTTATTATATTATTCCCTTCCATGCCCATTTTGATTTAGCCAAATTAGAATTCTTGTTCTTCCACACATCCATGCTCTATTTCTCATCTCCATGCCATTTCAATGGCTGTTCCCCATGCTTGAAATACATTTCTTTCTACTTTCCATTTCTTGGAATCACTGGTTTTCGTGATTCATTTATGTTAGCTAGCACAATCTTTTATATGAAACTTTCCTTGACTCCCTTGCTGATAGTGCCCTCCATTTGTAAACTACATTACATTCATTTTGTAGGTATCCTGAATGTGTGTGTGTGTGTGTGTGTGTGTGTGTGTGTGTGTGTATATATATATATATATATATATATATATATATATAAAACACATAGTTAGCATGTAATGACTGCTTTTTTCTAGTTGCATTTTCATCTATTTCAAGAAAGTCAGTATCGATTGGCTTCCTCCTGTAGCATATCATCTTATCAATGACTAAGCAAAGCTCTTACATTTCTGCTACCAATAAATTAATTCAATTTGTAAAGATCTAAAACTGCCTAATAGTTAGAATTAATGATCTCTCCATCTAAATACCTTTACCATAACTCCTTCTCTACATAGAGGCTGCACAAGCCTAACGACCATTTTGAAGAATTCTTTTTTGGATTGTCAGCATGGTTAGACTTCATCATCCAGTTCCCCCACTTGCCTAGCATAAATCATGAATTTTAGTACTTAGCTCAGTACTTAGTTAAAAAGCAGAGATACATTTGCAACTGGAACCATATTCAAAGTCTTTCTAGCCTGAGAGAACTCTTTCTCTGACAGATGGAATAACTTCCTTCCTATAATAAGAATTTTGGAGTCACATGTTCATTATCACTACCCACCAGTGATTGTGTCAATCCTTTATCACATTCTGATTTGGCACTTCTGCTTCCCTTCTGGCACCATCATAACTGGAAGCCATCATCTTCCTATTCCCCCCTCCTCTTCCCTGGCTGCCAAAGATCTCCTGTTATTATTGCATCCTCTCCATGGCTTGCTTTCCCCTCCAGATCCTAATATTCTGGTTTTTGTTTCTCTTTTCCTTTTTCCTGTTTTTCTACCAAAGTATACTTATTTTGTGTCTGTTTCTTTCATTCCCCTGCCAGACAGCTGTATTTTGTCATACACTGCTCTCCAGTCAAACTGGCCCTCTCCATACTCCTCACTCATGAAACACCATCCCCCATGTCTAGGTCTATGAAGCAGTTGTGTCCCATCCCTGAAATGAACCCACTCCCTATCTCTACCTCCTAGGAGCTTTTCTTCCCCTTTAAGATTATGTCCAAATATGAATTAATTGATAACTCAATCCTTTTAAATAAGCTTTTTCTGGTTTCTTCACCTGCACATACTCTTTCCCAAATCACTTTCTATTTAACTATAATGGATAAATATATACACACATATACACACACACTTAGAAGTGTCTTTATCTCTCCCTCCATAAACACTTTGCACTTTGGGATTTTTTCATGAATTGGGTTTGTATTCCCAGAATTTAGCACAGTGCATGGCACCAAGTAAATACTTAATAAATATTCAATGGTTAACAATGGTATACTATACCAATTGCCAATAAAATAGATAATAAAATATTAATGGCTTAATGCTTATATATCTATATAATGTATATGTACTCATAAATACATACATTTATGTAACCATATAAAGAAAGAGACTTTATTTCCTTAACTCAAAGGAATGAATAATGAAGCAATTTTCACTTTTAGAAAATCTTTGTAGGAAAAGCATCTTTGGACAAGAAGCTCGGCAGGTTCCTCTCAGATTATGTCATCCGGAAGAAAACCTGCTCTGTGCCTGGGTAAAGCTGGTCCTCTACTCTGATAATAGGGAGTAGGAAAGGATCTTTCATTTTAGTCCTTTCGAAGTGAACATTTTTACAAACAATACTCCATTATTTGAGGTTATTCACAAAACCAAAAGAACCACTGGGACTACTTTCCATTCTTTTCTATCTTCCTACAATGTCACAGTAACCTAGCATAGTAGTTTGTACTTCCTGAGAGGGAAAAAAAAAGATACAATTTCTAGAAAGCCAATATATTCTCAGACCTTGCACATACAGAGTGCTCTCCTTACTATATAAGAACCATGCCCGTTGTACAGGGGAGAGACGATAATCACAAATCCATATTTTCACTTGTTTGTAACCCAGGCAAAATTACTTTTGGGGACAGAATTTTCTCTTTATTTATTTATTTATTTTTCTTCCCTGGAAGAAAGGTTCCCTCTGAGAGAGAAGAAAGCTGTAAATCTCTTGTTTACTCATGGAAAACATTTCTGTTCACCAGCTAAGATTCTTTTTAGTCTCACCCTCCAGGGATAGGGTCTTGCAATTTCATTCAAATTTGGCATCTGTGAAGAAATTTGCATGAGAAATAACTAAATTACAGGCCTATCAGCATTTTTAGCTCACTTTAGAAAAGCACACTTGGTATTTCTTTGTGGAAGCAGATTTCATAAATTCAGTTGGTGGAGGTATCTCCCCTCCCCCTCCAAGGAACATATTCAAGTATTTTAATACTCTTTAGCTTAATGAAACTCTTTCATAAATCTTCTTTTAAGGGGAAAGGACTAACAACTATGTTATGGATTACTAGACTATGGCTAACTATTACAAAATCTAGTTGCTTCTTTTCAAGACAAGATTTGAATGGAAATACGCTTGAGTCAGGTTTTACCAGAAAGAACCTTGGACTAGAAGAAAGGAGACCTAGGTTCAAATTCCAATTTTCTAATTACTGATCTTTCTGAACTTGAAAAGGTTAACATTTCTCTGAGTTTCAATTTCCTCCTCTATTAAATAAGAGATTTAGTTTAAATGCTTTGGAAGGGGTTTTTCCACTCCTACGATTCAATGAATCTTTATTTAATTTATATACTAACACTATATTATAAATGTTCTATTTCTGATGAAAAAGGCAGAGATTATAAATGAAGATCCGGAAAGAACTTCAGAGTTTCTTTTCCAACCCAATCATTTTACAGATGAAGAAAAGGAAAAACTTGGAGACTAGTCTAAGATTACAAAGGAATCAGCAGTCGATAACTATAGTGTATGATCACCAACTGTGAATGATAACTATCATAATAAAGTAAGGATCCAGGACAACTCCAAGGGACACATGAGGAGAACGGCTGGCTACCTACAACCATAGAAGGAATGGATAGAGTCTGAATGCAGATAGAAGCAAAGCATTCTTCATTTCCTCCATGAAATTTTCTCCAGTATAAGGAAAATGTGTCTCATTTCACAATATGACAAACATGGAAAAATGTATTGTATGACAGTCTATGTTCAACTGATGTCTTATTACCTGCCTTCTTGGGGAAGGGAGAAAGATAGGAGAAAGAAAAAGAGAACATGGATCTCAAAAAAATCAGAAAATCATTTAAAATTCTATCAACATGTATCTGGGGAAAAAATTAAAATTAATGAAAAAATACAAAAGGGTCAGCAAGAGTAGCAGAATGTAGTAGGAAAAACGTTTGAACAAAGAAGGGAAGGGAACAAACATCTATTAAGCACCTACTTTGCACCAGGCACCGTGCTAAGCCCTTTACAAATATTTCATTTGATCTTCACAACCATTCTGGGAGGTAAATGCTATTAAGATCTCCATTTTACAGTTGAGGAAACTGAGGCAGAGGAAGGTTAAAAGACCCGCCCTAGGTTCCCCAACTAGTAAGTGTCCAAGGCTGGATTTGAACTCTGATCTTCTTTACTGCGCTGTACATGGCTAGAAGGCAGATGAAAGAGAGTAGGATCTGGAGTCAAAGTCAAATGTTGATTTCTATCTATTAACTGTGTAACCTTGAACAAATAATTTTATTTATATGTTCTTCTTGATTGTGAAATGAGGAACTTGGAGCAGATGTTATCTTTTACTTGCACTACCACTGGAATACTAGCTAGACAAAATCAAGTTACCATAATAACAAGTCTAAATGTTATTTTGACCATAGTCAAAGAAGGACCAAAGTTTCATGGTGAGAGAAATTTTTTTTTTATTGTAGAAATTACTCATGAGCAAAACCCTATCTTCTAATCAAGCTTTAGTCTTTGATGATAGAAGGAATAATCAGCAAAAGACTAAATGAAAATTAAGGAGATGAAAGGCACCAACTACAACCCCAACAGAACACATGATTTCCTCTTTAGTGGATATGAGCTTCTTACCAGCAAGGGGCTTTTGTTGAAACTGCTTTTCCCCAGTGTTATACTAGTGGGTGAATAAATAGCAAGTGATGTCATGCTGACCAAAAGAAATCAAACTACTTTCAATTTTTAACCTCTCCAAAATTTCAAAAACTAAAGATGAATAATCCATTTTAGTTCACCCAGGGGAAGATATTTTTATTGCTACTGCTGCCAATGAAACACCCAGCAAGTCTTACTGGACAAGACAATGTGAGAAGACTAATATTTATGAAATTCCTACCGTCTGTATTGGATGATGTCAATTTCTTCCAACAATCTAATTTGGGTCAACTTGGGGGGTGGAGTATAGCCATCTCAATTGATCAAAAAGAATTTGTCAAATATCTACTAAGTGTAAGGAACTTTTCTAGGCACTGGGGTACAAAGACAAAAATGAAACATTTCCTGCCCACAAGACATTTCTCTCCTTTAAGTATGGCCATGTATTTGAAGCTACAGTGATATGAATGTTCAGCTAAATTTCCTATTTTCAGATTACTGAAATACAGTGCAAGTAAATGTAGCCTCTCTGGGCTATCTATAAGTGAATATTTTAGACAAAGTAATTAATTTTAGGTTCATATGGAAGTCTTAATTTTTAAATTCTAAATAAAGAATAAAACCCAGGCCTACTGACTCTAACATCGCTTAGCATATATATGTAAGACTGAAACATTGATAAAAATCAGCAATGGAGGCATGAAAAGAATGGATTTCTATTCTTTTGATCTGATAGGATTTCTGAGGGTTTATAGATAGAATGGACCTTATACTCACTGCAGTGTAGTGAAAGAAGAACTAACTTTGGCCTCTCTGATTGTTTCTTGTTTTCTAATATTTTGTTGTACATGTTCTTTCTCTCTCTTCCACTCCTCCCTTCTCCCAAGAAGGCAGCAATATGACCTAAGTTTTATATATATTATCATACAATACAAATTTCCATGTTTGTCATGTTGTGAAACAAGACATATACACCTTATAATAGGGAACAATTCATAAAATAAAGAATGGGGTGTCTCAATTTGCATTCATACTCTGTTCCCTCTATGGCAGTAGATAGCCTTTTTTTTTATCATAGATCTCTTAGAGTTGTTCTTGATCCTTGCCTTGTTGATACTAGTTAAGTCATTCACACTTAATCCCTGACTTTTTCTTAATACCTGTGTGCCTTTAGAGGTAAGTTACTTAGCCCTTCTGAGTCTCAGATTCCCAGTATCTGAAATGTAGATTGGGAATTCAATTACAGTGAATTTTAGACATTTCTATTAAGGACTATATTATAGTTTTCTAAATGAATTAATTCACAAGGAAAAAAAAAGAAACAGTCCCTGGCTTTATAGAGTTTATATTTAACCTGGAAAACTGGGATGGAGACATCGTGTACATAGATAACTGTGAAATATATACAAAAATTTTAGTTGTACATATTTCACAATAATCTGTGTACATGATGCCTCCATTGCATTAATGCCTTTGTCTCATGACTATAACTTTATGTCTATGCCTCTGTGCCCACTCATCTGCACCAGAAAACAGAAGATTAGGGTTGGGAACCCCAAGTGTAATGCAGGGTTGCTACAAGAATCCCTTGTATTTGCAAAACTACCAGAAGCAACTCTGACAGTTAGGGAGATGGAATGTTGACCCAGCCAGCCAGTGGTCTCACAGCAAAAATGGTTGGAGCCTGGGACTATAAATATCCCTGGAATATCATCCTGGGGTTTGGATTTCCTTTGACCTGACCCAAACATCCTGCTACCCCCTGCATCTCCCCATTGAGCCCTGGTAGGAGGGAATTTTGTGGGGAGGATAACATGGGAATTAGCTTCCTTAGGCAGGGAGTGACAACCTCAAATCAAGCCATCACCCTCATCTGTCAATCTGCTCAACCCTTCTACATCAAGGCAGTGAAATTTATCCCTGGCTGAGGGGCTGGTTCCCTCAGCCAGACCCTACCTTCTGTGACCCTCCCCCAATACTGGTCTCACCCTTAGCAATTAGTTTCCCAGACCTTAACCCTCTTCCCTCAGCTTACCCTTGCCTTTAAATAAACCGTTGGCCTTCATTCAAAGAGCTTCTCTTGATTTATTATGTCTTCAACTAAGGCCAAGGTTGAAGAGAGTTGTTTTCTGAGGGCTAAATCAGGCATCCGTCTTGGTCAGGAAGTGAACCAGGTTTCACTTCCTGGGGCTTGGCGTTTCTCTCCAGAAGGTAGGGGCTTCTTATTCCTCCCCTCAAGGGAGCCTAGTAACAACAGGGAGGCTGACTAAAACATTTCAGCCAGACCCACACAATCTCTGGCTGACCCAACTCATCTTGTACAAAGTTATAGTCTCCCTGCTTAGATAACAACCAAGACCTCAAAGACCTCAAATACAAGCCTCTATCTTATTCCCCCATAATACAAGTAATAGAGATATTTTAGTTGTTGAGAAAACTAGCCTTTACATAACATTTTATTGAACATTAAATGATTAAAAATGGTAAGTATATGCACAGCAAACAGAAAAGATATCCAAAGAATGGATCGATTACTAATTACGACTAAAGTAATTACTAATTACTTATCATGGAGTATCTGTTTTTAAACTAAGAAGCATAGTGCCTGAGTGGCTAAGAAACCTCAAAGACAGGAATATAATGAAAAAAATATAATTGACTTCATAATGACATCATAAGGGAAAACAAGTTATATTGTTGTTATTGTTGCCTCTCCTTTTATTTTTTTCCTTAGGAAAAAAAGGATCATCGCAGGTATAAAGCAAGGATTTCTTTCTGTTCTTATATGTATACACACATACATATGTGTACATATATATTTCAGGGCTTTCATTTATACATATTTGGTCGTGTGTGTGTGTGTATATATATATATATGCATATGTACATTATTTTAACTTTAAGCTAAAAAAAACCATGTGAATGCCTATATTTACTTTGAAGAAGACATAGCCAAATATTTGAGGTGAACCAAAATTGGAACAAGTGGAAAATGAAACAGTAAATACTTGAGCAAAGTACTAGTGCAGAGTCTGACAGAAAAGATGCATCTGGATGAGCTGCATCCACAGGAAGTTTCTTGGATGGCGATTTCGGGCAGACTCTCGGCTCAGTGGTAGAGAGGTCCAGAGGCACCAGAATGATGGATGAAGCCAGAAGCCACGAAGGGCTCTGTCTCACCAGAGACACGAATTACCCCTCCGTGGACCTCCCCAGGCCTCATGCATTTGCAGGGCATGCTCCCCTCCACATGCACCCCAATTACCTCTGTTTTCCACACATTTACTCTTTCAAAGGCCTCTCCTCGCATTTGTTACATTTCTCTAAACTTTCTACCAATGATATATCCTCTGGATCAGAGAAGATAATAGCTGTAAAGCACTTAGCAGAGCCTGGCCTAGAGTGGGTGCTTCATAGATAATTGTTCTCTCCCCTCCTTCCCTTCCCACAGTGCCGTCAGACCTCAATAATAAGTATTCAGTTGACAGCAGTTCTAGCAACGTGTAATAATTTAACATTCCGGCCCAGTGAAAACTGAGTTCCTTACCTCATTAACAAAATGGAAAAACACATACTACTGACTTCAGTGACTAAAATAAAAGAGATTCATGTAAAACTACTACATGTAGCCTACCATCTGTGGCAATGAGTTTAGGATGTGATAATGAAATAACTTGAACAGATTGATTTGAATAATAAGATTGTAGGGTATATAGTGTGAGAAAATCCCATGCTGTGAATAGTCTGTCTTATTTTTTTTCCGCATATAAGCTTCATAGGATTCCTTTGAACTCACAAAAGTGAGATCAATATCAAAAGTATTTCTTCTTCATCTTCTGCAACCCCAAAATTAAAATACAAAGAAACCAACAGGGGCTGTCCTATTTTTGTTGTGACTCTGAGCTCTAATCTAACACATAATATGATAAATTTTTTTAAATGAGTAAAGATGCCTCCTTTCAATGTGGAAAGTAGGCCTTGAACAGAAAAACAATTAGCCCTTAGCTAAAGTTTGCAAAAATTGCAAAGGCATTATCCCATTTGAGCCTCCCAACGACAGAAATTATTCCCATGTTCCAGATGAAAAATTGAGTCCCAAAGAGATCAAGAGATAGAAACAAGATCACATAACTAGTATCTCAAAGAAAATTTAGATCTAATTGTTCCTAAGACTAAGTGCAGCATCCCATCTATTATAGCATGGTAGTTTTAAAACACCTATGGCAATCACAATTCAGTTTTTGCCAATGGATCTTGTGCCACTGCAGTCCAAAATGGAGATTAGTGACTTCTTTTCCTAACATCCCTTTAAAACAACTAATATATCAGTCAGCTCTTCTATCTCCACATAATGAGATAGAATTTTGGGAATGGATTGATCTACCTTCCAGTTCCCACCATGAGAAGCCCTTTCGAATAAACTTCAGCATACTTGATATTCATTGTAGCATCCCACTTCACAGCACTTCAGAGTCTTTCCCTCCGTGAAGGCCTCTCCCAGTTCTAGCATTTGTTGATTCTGTGAATATTTCTGCAACACAGGTCAGAGGCAGGTTATCATCACAGCTTTTCCACCAAAGGGAATAGAGAGTCACTGTGATACAAAGTGACTTGCCCAGACTCACACAGTGAATAGTTTGTTGGAGTCATTTCTAGGATCTAAAACTCTTTCCATTTCAGCATGCTATCTGTCAGATCTTATGTACTTTTCTTTATCTTACAAATAAAAAGGCTCTCCAGAAATATGTAATTATAACTAACAAAATACCCTAGAATTTGCACAATGACCTACAGGAATTCACTTGTACTTTGACAAAAAACCATTGAGATCCCTACCAGCATAAATGATGCTTAAAATGAAAAATGGGACATTGGTCATTAGAAACTAAAGTAATATAGCAATATTTAAGAATGAGCTTTGAAACAGAAAAAAAAATAACAAGATGGAAAAATTTCAACAAAAAAAGAGTACTAAATTAAAATTAAAGTATTTGGTGAAATTGATAATCCTTATAATTTATTATATGCCAAGAACAATTCAATACTCCAAATGCAAGTCAAAATTTAAAAAGAATTGTGGTATTATAGTGAGAGGAACAACCACCTACTCAAAAGAATCTTGAACTCCTCTTCAGTGTGTGAGTGTGTCAAAAGTTCTTTTATTTCATCCTTGAGAGAATGAGTACTCATGAGCCAGTGTTATGTGTTACATCCAGCAAGCAAGTACAAAGAATGGGGGCATGCAGACTCCTTTTACCACAGTCCCAGACCCAAAGATGGATCCTCCCTGCCCCCCATCCACCTTTAGTACTGGCTGATTACTTGAGTGTTACAATGTTATCCTGAAATCTAGCTAATTAGAATATGTACTTTACAAAATCAATTATCTTAATTATTCAAGTGGGTTTTAACCAATCAAAACAGTGATTGTTTCAATCTTATCTATCTGAATATCCTATAGCTTTGTTATGGGGATAGCCTATCAATTTCTGTCTCATCAGCTTGGGCTAAAGTGGTTTCAGGAAAATTGGTCTTAGGTTGTTTTGATAAAAATTTAGGTGGTGTGAAATATGAATAAAACTTTCTTTGTTTATCAATTAGCAACTTTTAATTTAATCAACCAAAAACTGAAAACACCCCTACTTAACACTTTGTTAGCCATCACTAAGAATTCACAAGTTACTTACTTAAAGAGTTTAGTACCCTTAGAAACTCAATCAGTCAGGAACTTGTGAATCCTTTTGATAAGAGTTTACATCTTCAGAGGATGAGAGGTGGATCCCACAGACACTGCCCTGCTTAGCAGTGCTAGGTAATTTGGAAGCTATGATTGGCCCCTGTGAAGAGGGGAAGGGACAAGAAGCCATATAAAAGCACTGAATTTCTTTGGCTGGGGAGAGTCTTCTGCAAACAGTCTTCCAGATATAGTCTTCAGTAGTTGTCTTCTACTGACAACCTGCCTCTTGGAGGTAACTTGGGACTTGGATTGCCTCTTGGGTGAGGAAGGTTAGCTGGCCTTCCTTTCCCAGTGTCTGGAGAGAGATTAGTTTTGGAGAGGCCTTCCTTTTTGGAGGAGGCCCTGTGTGTGGAACTCTAGGTCCTCTGGTTGAGAGTTAACAAGTCCTGTGGGGCTGAGCCAAGCGCTGGACCAACATTTAGTATGCTAGGCTTATCTTCTCTACCCTCATTTTACATTTCTTTACTTTCACTCTTTCAACCTCTTTGTAAATAAAAGCAATAAAAAGTCATTTTGACTTTAGCTATAATATTTTAAATTGGCAACCACAAGATTATTTTAGAATCCTCACATATTTAGTCAAACCCATTAATTGAATGCCTTACAATGGCAGGGTCTGACTTCTTCCTACATCCTACTTAAGCTCCATTTTGCATCTGTGAGAGAAGCTCATCATTTGATAGATTCCTGCTCCTCACAATAGGGTCAAAGACTTGGTCCTGGGAAATTAAGAGAACTTAAAAATTCCTTTCCTTTTAGAGATGAAGAAATTGAGTCCTAGAACAATTTAGTGCCTTATCCAATATCATACTGTACTAAATAGCAGAGTCAGGATTTAAAGGTAGGTCCTCTAACAGCCCAATCCAAAATAATTCCATTGTACCAGGCAGACAATATGATAACTATCTTTAAAGTATTAGAAAGGTTCCATATAGGAGAGATTAGACAAATTCCTTTGTTCAAGGGGACCCTAGAGCAACTGGAGAAAATTGGAGAGAAGAATTTAGGCTTGCTTTAAATTAAAATTTCTTAACACTTAAAAGGGGATGGCTTGCTAATAAAATATAATAAGTAGAAGGTTTATAATAATTTGTCGGGGATATTAAACTGTATTAATGTACAGTTGTAGTAGCCTAGATGATCTGTGATATCCCTTCTAATTCTGAGATCACATGATTCATTCAACAAACCAAATCCTGTACCAGGTCCTTGGAATAAAAGAGAAGTAAATAGTCCTTCTGTTCATAGAGTTTAGGTTAATTAAAATGCACAATCACTCATTTGTCTATATATCTACCTCTCTATCTATCATGGGAATTTATACACAGACATATATTCAATCATGTATCTACATATCAAAGGAGTTATTATTACATCTAGTGTCCCCAACCCAATGAAAACAAAGCTCCTAATTATAAGGGGCTATTTTCATACAGATGAAACAATTTTATAGATGGAAAGGCGCTAGCATTTAAAAGAATTGACACTTGCCCTGAGCTGATCTTAAAAGGAAACTAAGAATTAAAAGAGATAAGAGGTAAGGAGAGATTACGTTCTAGGCATGAGAACTCCTCAGCAAAAGGTATGAAAACAAGAAATAGAATGCTATGTATGACCAATATCAAAGATTGTCTGTTTTGTAGATTGTGTAAAGAGGGATAATAAATAATAAGACTTGGGGGAAAAAAAGGTTGAAGCTAGCTTTTAAAGGACTTTAAGTTTTATACAGGGTATTCTGCATTTGATCCTAGAGGTAAATTACTGGAGTTTATTGGGTAGGGGAGTAACATGATCAGATCCGGTGTTTATGAAAACAATATTGACAACCATGTTGAAAATAATAGATGTGAGATTATAAAGATTTCTGGTATGAAAATAAATTAGGAAACTACTACAAAAGTTTAGACAAGAACTAAGGTTGTGGCATTATGAGTGGAGAGATGAGGATAAAAACCAAGAGAGATGTGAAGGTAGAATTAACAGGGCTTGCTAACTAACTAGATTCATGGGATGAGAGAAAATTAAGAGATGAAGATGATTCCAAGATCGAGAACAAGGACAACTGAAATGATGGCGATATTCTCATTAGAAAATGAAGAAACATGTAGACAGATGGGTTTCAAGGCAGGGGAGAGATAAGTTCTTTTGAGAATATGTTGAGTGTTAGATATCTATAGAGGATGCAGATTAGAAAAGATAATAAATATCTGGTATTATGAATCTAAAGTTCAAGAAAAAAACTAGGACTAGATATATAGATGTGGAAATCATTGGATATATAAAATTATGCCTGTGGGAACTGATTGAGACATGTATAGAGAGAGATAGAGAAGAGATAAAAACACATAACAAAATTTGAGGTCTATCCTGATGTAGGGACACTACTATGAATGATATTCAAGAAAAGGAAACTGAGAATGAATGGATAATTAGGAAGAGAACAAAGAGAAAACAAAATAATGAAAATCCAAATGAAGAATATTCAGAATGTATGGGTGATCAACAGTATCCAATAATGGGAGAGAGATCAAAATGATTGATGATTTAGAGAAAGTCATTAGATCATGCAATTGTTTAGCCATAACTTTGAAGGGAGAAGTTTCAATTAACTTGATGATAAAGTCAGATTGTGAGAGAAAGTAGAGTCAATGAATGGAAGTAGAGAAAATAAGAATAATGAGCTTTAATTTTTAAGATTTTGACTAATGGTCAGTCAATATAAGTATTTACTCTGTGTCAGACATTCTGTAAGCACTGGGGATACAAAAGAAAGGCAAAAACTATCCCTGCTCTTGAGGAATTCACATTTTAATATAGGAAAATCATGAATTTAATTATGTGCAAATGAGTTGTATACAGAATGAATCAGAGATAAATTTCAGAAGGAAGACACTAAAATTATTCAGACTAAAAATACTTTTAAAGAAAGTGAAATTTTAGCTGGCATCTGAAGGAATCTATGAAAGCCAGGAAAAAAGAAATGAAGAAGGAAAGTATTCCACATATGGTGAGTAGTCAGAGGAAAAAAGGGTCAAAATCCAGAGTTGAAATTTCTTATGTTACTATAAAGGAGAGGAGATAAATTATAAGATACCTGGGGGAAAGGCAGATGGTATGGTCAAGTTCACCTCTTATTTTCCCTTTAAGGATAAGAGGAAATCTGGAAATGTCTAGAGGAAACAGGAAAAGCTAAATATTGTGAACCTTAAATCGGGTATGGCTAAATTGTAATGGAGAAATAGGTCATGAGAGATGAGAGGATTAAGAAAGTAGAATGCTAGGGATTATGAGGATATATAATTGTCTTTGTTGACATCCCTTATTATATGGACAGTAGTTTGAATGGAGAGGAATTCACCAACATATTGAATTCTTGATTTTGGTAATGACCCTGTAATTCTGAAAATTTGGGTAAACACATGCACGTTTATTTTCAGTTCTAATTTTTGTGACCTGAATATAATATATATGTTTGTGCATGTAAATATATGTGTATGTTTGTATATGTTTCTAAATATACAAATATATATATATATATATATATCATAGTAGTAGTAGTTATAATTGTATCTCAATTTTTATAGTATCTATTTCTCTTGAGTTGTATTTTTCATTCCAAAAGTAAAACTCCCCAGTGGCTCATCTGAATTCCATATGTATTAGAGGAGTAATAGATTAGGCATAAGATATGTTGTGAATTAATTTAAATTAAGCTCTTTACTGCCTGCATGACCAGGCTCAAATGACTTGACCTCTCCAGACTTCTATTTCCTCATAACTAAAACGGAGGTAAATAGAGGAGTTGAGATGCAGTGTGACTTTGAGTTCTAAAAGTTTTGGAACATAGATATGTATTCATGCATGTTTTGAAGTATTGGAAGGAGATGTTGGGACAAAGGAATTCAACAATCAAGGTACAGAAACATTGTGATTTGAATCAGTGAAAGAAGCCCTCACTGCAATAGGATAACAGATTTTTTTAAAACATTTATTAATAATCATTTTTAACATGGTTACATGATTCATGCTCCTACTTTCCCCTTCACCCCCCCCCCTGAACTTCCCCCACCCATGGCCGATGCACATTTCCACTGGTTTTGTCATGTGTCCTTGATCAAGACTCTCCTGCAGTCCTTCCTCTGAATGTGGGTAGCTTCTTTACCATAAATCCCTCAGAATTGTCCTGGGTCATTGTATTGCTGCTGGCACAGAGGTCCATTACATTCACTTTTACCATAGTATATCAGTCTCTGTGTATAGAGTTCTTCTGGCTCTGCTCCTTTCGCTCTGCATCAGTTCCTGGAGGTCTCTCCAGTTCGCCTGGAACTTCTCCAGTTTGTTATTCCTTTTAGCACAATAGTATTCCATCACCCGCATATACCACAGTTTGTTCAGCCATTCCCCAATTGAAGAACATACCCTCCTTTTCCAGTTTGTTGCCACCACAAAAAGCACAGCTATGAATATTTTCGTACAAGTCTGTTTATCTATGATCTCTTTGGGGTACAAATCCAGCAATGGTATGGCTGGATCAAAGGGCAGGCATTCTTTTATAGCCCTTTGAGCATGATTCCAAATTGCCAGCCAGAATGGCTGGATCAGTTCACAGCTCCACCAGCAATGCATTAATGTCCCAATTTTGCCACATCCCCTCCAACATTCATTACTCTCCCCTTCTTTCATTTTAGCCAATCTGCTAGGTGTGAGGT
>NC_058134.1:127015323-127113401 GCF_016433145.1 Gracilinanus agilis
TTTTGGTTTCTAATCCACTCTGCTATTTGCTTCCGTTTTATGAGCGAGTTCATCCCATTCACATTCAGAGTTATAATCATCAGTTGTGCATTTGCTGACATTTTCAAATCCTCCCCCATTCCTACCACTTCTCCTTAAACTATTTCCTTTAAAACCAGCGGTTTGCTATTAAGACCCTATCCCTTATCCCCTCCCTTGATTAACTTCCCTTTCTACCCACTCCCTTATTTTTCCCCCCTCTTTTTGTTTTTAAAGGCCTTATGAATTCCCTCCCTCTTTACCCCTCCCTTTTTTTGACCTTCCCACTCCCCTGCTCCCCTTGGTTTATCCCTTCTAACTTTCTCAGAAGGGTTAGATAAGAGTTTTATTTCCCAATGGATAGTATAGCTACTCTTCCCTCTCCAGGTTGATTACACTGAGAGTAAGGTTTGATTATTACCTCTTAATGCTCTCTTCCTCTCCTTCTTATAGTAGTATTTGTCCCCTCTCCCTCCCATGCCCTCTTTGTGTGTAATAGAATATTCTATTTTCTTATTCACTCAAGTTTCTCTTGGTGTCCCCTGCTATTTACCCCCTCTTTCCCATCCCCCACACCATCTTAGATTATTTAGTTTTCTACCCTCACCCTGTGAATTATTCTTCTGTTTACTATAATAGTGAATATTATAATAGTGATTAGAGTTCACTACAGAGAATTATACATAACATTTCTCTACAAAGGAATACAGATAATTAGATCTCACTGAGGCCCTTAAAAAGGCAAATTTAAAAATTATAAGTTTTCTTTCTTTCCCCTCTGTATCTTATTTACCTTTTCAGGTTTCTCTCGATTTTTGTGGTTCAATATCAAACTTTCCATTTAGCCCTGGTCTTTTCTGTGCAAATACTTGGAATTCTTCAATTTTGTTGAATGCCCATACTTTCCCCTGGAAATATATAGTCAATTTTGATGGGTAGTTGATCCGTGGTTGCAGGCCCAGCTCTCTTGCCTTTCTGAATATCGTATTCCAAGCCTTACGGTCTTTTAGCGTGGAGGCTGCCAGATCCTGTGTGATCCTGATTGGTGCTCCTTGATATTTGAATTGTCTCTTTCTGGCTTCTTGTAAGATTTTTTCTTTTGCTTGAAAGCTTTTGAATTTGTCAATAATATTTCTAACCGTTTTTTTCTCTGGATCGAATGTAGTGGGTGTTCTATGAATCCTTTCGGTGTCTATATTGCCCTCTTGTTGTAGGACTTCAGGGCAATTTTGCTGAATAATTTCTTTTAGTACGGAGTCCAGGTTTCTATTAATTTCTGGTTTTTCTGGAAGACCAATTATTCTCAAATTGTCTCTTCTAGACCGGTTTTCTTGGTCTGTCACTCTCTCATTGAGATATTTCATGTTTCCTTCTATTTTTTCAGTCTTTTGACTTTGTTTTATTTGTTCTTGTTGTCTTGAGAGATCATTAGCTTCTACTTGCTCAATTCTATCCTTTAGGGATTGATTTTCGGCTATAATCTTTCGGTTTTCGGCCATAATCTTCTGGTTTTCGGCCATAATCTTCTGGTATTCCTTTTCAATCTGGTCATTTCTGGTGTTCAATTGCAAGATTCTACCTTTTAAACAGTTATTTTCTTGCCAGATCTCTTCCATTTTCCTGAAAATCTCAGTTTTGAGCTCTTCCATAGCTTGTGAGGAGTTTTCCTTATTTGAGGAGGGTCCGGATGCTTGTTTGTTCTCCTCTTCTCTTTGCTCGGTTGTCTGGATTTTCTCTGTGTAAATGTTGTCGAGTGTTAAAGGCTTCTTTTTCTTGTTGTTATTCTTTCTCTTCTGAGCTTCCTGAGACTGGGTAGCCATCATTAGCCCAGCAGCTTCTCAGGTTTATCCTTGCGCTCAGGGTCTGTCCATGGTCTATTGGCTCCTGAGGTCTGAGTTCTGTTTTTTTCCAAGGTCAAGCCCCCTGGTGGACCCCCTTGCTTGATCCTCTGCAGGAGGTTCCTTTACAAGTCTCAGGGAGCTGCTTCCACAGTCGTATACCCGTCTGCACTGGTTCCCCACTTAGGTTTTCAGAGCTTTAGTTCCTGGCTGTGTCTGCCTCCACCCACGCCTCCGCCCGTGCCTGTGCTCTCAGCCCGCGTTCTGCGCCCAGCGTCCACTCTCTGCTCCCGCACTCAGATTTCGCGTGCGTTCTTTGGCTTACTGGGGTCCTAAATCTTGCTGCTCTCAGGAACAGGTCCCGGAGCTGCCAATGACTCGATGGGTGCCCCAAACTTGCTCTATTTCTTTTTAGCTGGCTTCGGAGCTATAGATGTTGTGTGTGGAGGGGGTGTGGGTGGGGTGGTTGCTCAGCCTGAGATTTAGTGAGAGCTGTTTCACCCCTTTATAGCCTGGAAATGTCTCGATTCCACGTACCTTCCACGCTGTGCCCTGTTGTGGGGTTCCTCCATTCGTCTGGACTTGTTTTTATGTCCCCTTGAGGAGTTTTGTTTCGGTCAGGAGAGGTTAAGAGCTGCTTCTTACTCTGCCGCCATCTTAACCAGGAACCTCCGGATAACAGATTTTTTAAAAAGAAATAAACCATGACTTTAAAAACATCAGAAAATGTTATGGACTTTGGGAGAGTTTAAGCTTTCTGGCTTCCTTAGAAATACATCTACTAAATATGAGATTCAGTCGTAACATACAAATGATTAAGGTCTTTGAAGCTAGGAACCATGTGATATGAGTTTTAAAACTTCTCCACAATTCCTAGCCAGTGTCAAGCCCTAATTACTCAATGTATACTTGTTGAAGTGAAAAGAATGAAAATTCAAGAAAACTCTTCTGAAAATAAAAAGTCCAATGACTAAATTCAATAAAAAATTCCCATATGAATTTTTGAATGATGTAATATTGCCATTTTTAAGATTATTTGAAAATCATTTATTTCTATTTCATGTTGAATAAACCTATTGGCATTTTTTTACATGGAATACATTCTTTGAAATAGAAATGCTGTGTTCTCCAGTCATACTTGCTACCTACCAATTAACATATCCAAAGTGGAAAAAAGAGCAACCTCAAGAAAAATGTACCATAATGTATTCTTCAAAGAAAAGAATAATTTCAGAAAGAGAAAACATCAGCAAGGGAAAAGGATAGAGAGATTCTTTTGTTTTTAATTGGTGATTTTAAATATTTCTTAGACCACTATTGTAAAGTCTAGTGGCAACCATGAGAACTATATTATAATGTAACATATAATTATATGGGTTAAATGGGAGTTTTTAGAAGAGTATATGAAAACACTGAAAGGAGATGTGATTTTTCATAGTGGGCAACTCAGTTTATTGTACAGATCACAATTTGTCTAAGTTCTCGAGCTACATGGAAATTAAAAATACCAAGTTTCAGAGTTGGAATTTGAACCTGTCTTCTAGACTGCAAAACTAGTATTCTATACATTATTACATTATAATTTTTTCTGCCTCTAGAAAAAAGAATCAAGTTAGAAAAATAAAATAAACACATTAAATTTTTTACTTCTACTTTAGAGGCAATGCTTAACTTTTTAATAGATTGTATTCCAAAAGTTCATTTCAGAGTCTACTGTTTGGAATTGAATGAACTCCTATCTCATTTCCATAAAAACAATATAAGAAACTATCATTAACTTTTACCCTATGAGATTTTACTTTTCTTTAATCAATTTCCTACTACCATATTTTCTACTAATTTTTAACGACAAGGACACAATTATAAGAAACTGAGTTTCCAAATCAAAAAAGAAATAGGTTTATTGAAAGAGGGCCATTCTCCCAATAAAGCCAGACTTCTGGTTAACACCAAAAGACCCCTAGTACTGTGAGAGACCTTCCTATATATCCCAAAGAATTAGACAACTTTCCTACCAGTACAAAAATAATTCAGGACAGTGATAAAAATAGAGATGTGGATTGGTTGAAATAATTAGGAAATTCTTCTCATTCGTAGAAGAAATCACTTGGTGATGACTTAAAAGTCACTTGATAGACAAGGGGTGGTGGGGTGGAGAGTCTGAAGGTGAAGTCACAAATTCAAGGCCATGATTGTTGAGGGTACATATTATAGCAAATTTGAAGGTTAAGGCTAACAGGGAGAATAACATTAAGGCCTATATTAAAGCAATTATTTAATTAATTCAAACCCTTGATACTTATACTAAAATGATCACAAAAGGCCTCACTTTTGCTAACATTATTTAACTATCATAGAATCACAATTATAATATCTAAAGACTACTGCTAACATTAAAATCTAATCTTCATATATAGGGGATTTTTCTTTCATAAGAACTAGACTTTACTGTGAGATCAGTTAGTTAACAGACATTTATCATGTACTGGCACTGTGCTAAATATTGATAATACAAAGATAAAAATGTCACTGCCTTAAAGAGTTTATCTTCTAAGAGGAAGAAGAAACATGTGCATTTATCAGTACAGTTAGGTACTGTGTGAGGAAAGTTCTCCCCTTCTCTATAACATAGCTGGTGTGCATATGAATGAGTCTCCATGAGCCTGTATAATTTTGCATCACCTACATTGAGTCACTGGACTGTGGCCTATGCTCTTGATCCGGAACTAATTGAATTTGACCTGGGAGGGGGAGGGAGATTAAAAGGCTCAAGACAAGGAAGTAAGTTTTCTCTGTTGCTGGTGAGTGTGCTAGGGGACTATCAGCTATGGTGTCCAGGCTAAGACAACCCATGTGGTAGTTTAGGTTAGGCCATTTTACTTTTATCCTTTTATCCTTTTATCTAATTCTGATCTTTACCTAGTCAATGAAATTTAACAAACTGTATTAAAATCTTAAGGACACGGTCTTAATTCTAATTTTTATAGTACCAATTACTGTGAATAAAAAATTCAATTAAATTATATTTTTTAAATTTCAATTTCCATTGATTTGGAATAAATTATCATATTTTTATGAAATTATAAATTATAAATTTGTATAATAAGAATTCAAACAAACATCACCTCTTTATGGAATTGATTGTACTAATTGGGACACAGTTGTTTTTGAGGGTATTTTTATTAAGTAGGAGATCAAAAGTAGAAAAGAAGATGCTAGAAAGGGGTTGCTTCCTTGAAGCAACAGGTAGAAGGGAAAGAGGAAGAATGGAAGAGGAAATAGGAAATACTAGTATACTAGATTAAAAGGAAAACAACAAACTGGAAAATCTGTATAGAAAACTGAGTCAAATTTGTAAGAATACAAAGAATTTTCCAATTGAGAAATGATCAAAGGATATGAACAGGCAATTCTCAGATGAAAAAATTAAAACTATCTTTTAGTTATATAAAAAAGATTACAAATATCTATTGATTAGAGAAATACAAATTAAAACAATTCTGAAATATCATCTTACGCCCAACAGACTTGTTAACATGGCAAGAAAAAAAAAGGTAAATGTTGGAGATGTGGAAAAATCATGTCATTAATACTTTGCTGATACAGCTGTGAAATAATACAATCATTCTTTTTTTTTAATTCAAAGATGTTTTATTCCCAATTATATACATTAACAATTTTCAACATGTTTTCTGAAATTATAAGATCCAAATTGTTTCCCTCCCTCCCTCCCTTCCCCCCTCTCAGCAGTGGTGAGCAATTTGTTCTGGATTATAAATGCATTATCATGCATAACTTCGTTCCATATTCATCATTATTATAAGAGAATATGCATAAAAACCCCAAAACTCCAAAACAAAGCTTTAAATAAACTAATGTGGAAGATAGTATGCTTTGATCTATATCTGACTCCAACAGTTCTTTCTCTGAAGGTAGATAACATTCTTTGTCATAAATCCTTCAGAATTGTCACAGATCATTGTACTGGTGAGAGAATCTATCTTTCACAGTTGATCATCATAGATTATTGCTATTACTATGTACAATGTTCTCCCAATTCTACTTATTTCACTCTGCATCAGTCCATGTAGATCTTTCCAGCTTTTTCTGAAATCATCCTGATTATCATTTCTTATGGAAAAATAGTATTCCATCATCAACATATTCTAAAATTTGTTGTTATTCCCCAATTGATGGACATCCCTTCAATGTCCAATTCTTTGCCACCACTAAAAGAGCTGCTACACATATTTTTGTAAAAGTAGGTCCTTTCCCCTTTTTTATGATCTCTTTGATATACAGACCCAGTAGAAGTATTACTGGATCAAAGAATATGCAGTCATATAGCTCTTTGTGTGTAACTCAAAATTGCCCTCATGTTTAGATCAGTTCATAACTCTAGCAACAATGCTTTAGTGTCCACATTTTGTTACATCCTCTCCAATATTCATCATTTTCCTTTACTTTCACATTGGTCAGTCTTGATAGGTGTGAGGGAGTACTTCAGAGTTGTTTTAATTTGCATTTTTCTAATCAAGAGTGATTCAGAAAATTTTTTTCATGTGATTTTCAATAGTTTTGATTTCTTCATCTGAAAACTGTTGTACATATCCTTTGATCATTTGTCAATTAGAGAACTACTTGTATTCTAATAAATTTGACTTAATTCTGTAGAAATTAAAAAATTACACTTTTATCAAAGATATTTGTCATAAATTTTTCTTCCAAGTTCGTTAGTTCCTTCCTAATCTTGGTTACATTGGTTTGTTTGTACAAAAGATTTTTAATTTAATACAGTTAAAATCATCCATTTTATATTCTACAATGTTCTAAATCTCTTGTTTTGGTTATAAATTTTTCCTTCTCTATAGATCTGCCAGGTAAACTACTTTATGTCCCTTTAATTTACTTATGGTGATACAATCTCTAGAGAGCAATCTGAAACCATGCTTGCTGGACCATAAACCTTGCATACCTTTTAGCCCAGTAATACCACTATTAGGTCTGTATCCCAAAGAAATTAAGACTAGGTAAAGATAACCTACAGGTACAAAAATATTTATAGCAACTATTTTTGTGGGGAAAAAAACTGGAAACTGAAGGGATGTCCATTAATTGGGCAATAGTTGAACAATTTATAGTATAGGCTTGTAATGAAATGACAAACAATGATCACCAAAAAACTTGCAAAGACGTATGCAATGATGAAAAGTAAAGTGTACAGAACCAAGAGAATATTTTACACAATAACAAAAATAATGTATGATGATGAACTGTGAATGACTTAATTATTAATACCAAGGAAAAGATCCAGGACAACTCAAAGGGACTCATGACAAAAAAAGGGTAACCACTGCTATAGAAGTAACAGAAAGCATAGAATGCAAATTGAAACATACCTTTCTTTATTCCCTCCATGAATTGTTCTCATGTAAGCATATGTATTCATGACAAACATGGCAATGTGTATTAATTGATAACATATGTGTATATGTCATATGATTTGTCTTCTGGAGGAGGTGGGAAGATTGGAAGTAGGGAGAGAGAACACGGATTGCAAAATATCTGAAAGTGAATATTAAATATTAAATTAAAGCAAATATTTGAAAATTGTATTGACATGCAATATGGAAAAAAATAAAATATCTCTACAACTTTTTATTGATATTGTAAGTCAGAAAACAAAGAACTAAAAGTGAGACATGAATGAAGGGAAAGGAAAAGGAGGTAATGAGCACTAATTGAATCAATAAAAGTATACAGAGGGTTTGCTGTTTTTGTTTTTGTTAGGATGTGACTGTCAAAGGAAAGAGATTCTATATCACAGGAACCTACTATTCACAGGTCTGTCCATAGAGGTCAAGATAAAATAAGTTATTTTTTTATAAACCCTTCCTTCATATCTTATGACAAATATAGTGTATTGGTTTCAAGGAAGGAGAACAATAAGGATTAGACAATGAGGATTAAGTGACTTGTCCTGGGTCATACAGCTAGTGTCTGAAGCCAAATTTGAATTCAGCACCACTAATCTCTTGGCCTGGCTTCTCAATCCACTGAGCTATCTAGGTACCCCCAAGATAAAACAATTTTAATGCCTCTTCAGATCAGCTAGGTATTACAGTGGATAGAGTGCTAGGCCTGAAGTCAGGAAGATTCATCTTCCTGAAATCAAATCTGGCTTGAGACACTAGCTGTGAGACCCTTTCCAAATCACTTAACCTGGTTTGCCTCAGTTCCTCATCTGTAAAACATGCTGCAGAAAGAAATGGCAAACCACTCAAATACTTTGCCAAGAAAGCCTCCAAATATAGTCACACACTGTTGTGTATAACTGCACAAAACAACAAACCCTTCTTTAACAAAACAGCTCTAAATATTTGAAGATTATTCTATTTCCCATCTCCTCCCAGTTTTCTCTTTACTAAAATAAATAGCTCCTATTCCTTTAACTGATTTGACATGTATAGACACTCTGGCCTGACTCAGTTCTCTTCACTGTCATCACTGACCTCTTTTAAACAGTCTCCAGATTGTTAATATGATCCTTAAAAGATATACCTGAAACTGATACAACAGATGTGACCCAACTATTCCAGATGCCATCTTCTCCTGTGTTCTGAACAGTATAGATTTTTAATGCTACCTAAGATAGTATGAAGAGGTTTTTTGTTTTTTTTTGGGGGGGTGATCATATTGACCACATTGACCAAATTGAGATTGCAGTACTTTAAACCACAAAAATATTTTTAAACTATTTTGTTCTATTGGTCATATAGATATAGATAGCTCTTTTTTGTTATTATTTTAAAACTTTAATTAGAAATGCCCCATGGGGCTAACCTGTTAATATCTTTTTAGATCATAGCAGAGCTATCCTATAGTTCTCCTGTCCCTCCCAAATTTGTGCCAAATGCAATTTGTTCATTTAATAAAATTACAATCTATGTCTGCCTTCAAATAAATGATCATAATGCTAAAATGTGGGGGAAAAGACCAGAATACTAGTACCCTCCATTAAAGACATCCTTGGGAGTCAATATGGATTAGAAACTACTCTTTCCATTCAGTCCTTCAACAGGTTTTGAATATCTTTATGGATTCTTGTAAGATTGGACAAATGGATTGGATAGACAACATAATGGAAAATGGATAATGGAAGATGTCCAAAAGAAGAGGATTATGCTGATCAGTTAAGAGAAGTTGAGAGACAGAGAGAGATGTTTAAATATACACATATAAAATAAAGGTATATTAAATTATACATAGATATTTATGAATATATAAATATTAAAGTTAATATTAATTTATGACATTGTATAAGCCAAACTATGTCCTGATCCATTTCCTACAATGATACCCCAAAAGATAATACACAAAATAAGGACATAATGAGAAAACTGAGTATAATTGACATTTATATAAGATTTCATTGTTTTTAAAATACTCTTGATATATTGTCAGATATTGTTAGCTGAATTTTTAGGGATGAAGAATTTGAAGCTTAGGAAAGTTAAGTGATTTTCTCATGGCAACTCAGCAAATAAATGTCATGATCAGAATATGAACCCAATTGTTTAGCTTACAGTTCTACCATTCTATCAGCTATACCATACGGACAAGGCTGAGAATCCTTGAGACTTTGTCACCATAAATAATGCTATAACTAGAGACATAGGGGCCAGATACCTAATTAAAAGCTTAAAAATCAGTTATTCCTATTATTTTTATGGTAATTAGGACTTAAGTAATGAAATATGCTCTTTGGAGGATTAGAGGCTGACCAGATTTTTAGACTTGTGTCAACCCATATGTGAAAATTAAAAAAAAAAATATATCCAGCTAGATGAGAAATAGAAGCAACAAATAGCAGTCTCTATTGACACACAGAAAGCAGCAAGTCAATTTGAATTAAATGTAAAAGGAGGCATAATTTCAAGAGGAACAGGCATGCAAAACCCAGATAAAATCATTCAGAATAGATGAAAACACGTATGGTATCATCAGTAGTGAAAGCATAGTAGGTTATGGATTGCACTTTTAATTCACACCGAAAATAATGGCAAACAGCTGCAGCATGTTGGAAGACAAAGGGAAATGATAGATGGGTGAGTATAGGACAGAACAAATATGGTAGTTATTTAAGGAGCATTGGGTGGAAACAAAGAAAAATATAATATGTGAACCTGTAAACTCGATTGTAGTAATAGAAAAACTGCTGCAAACATTCATCATGGGATTTAGAGGGAAACTGAAAAGGAAGCCCTTTGATTAAAGATAATCCTCCCTGTATCTCTCAGCCTCATCTAGCTTCCATCTGTTTGTAAATCTCATCTGAAAACAAAACTCTTCTCCCTTGCCTTTTCACTCCACTCTGCCCTCACTTTGATTTTCTTGCCTTAGCTTCACAAGGCAAATGTTTAATTCCTCAAGTGTTTTGGGATACATTCTATGTACAAAATAAAGTGGGGGGGAGGCTGAATAATCAATAGGATTTTGCATATGGATGTACAAGCACAATAGATCCTTTCTGTAACTCAGAGCAGACTACAGAGAAAAGTGTAATGATTTAAAGAAATTGTTATTTATGACATTTCAGAAATCCAAATGTTAATACATCTTAAATATCACCAAAGGATGGCAAAATGCAAAATCAGAAAGATGATATTATTTCTATTTGGCACTGTCACCTTCATTATTCCTTCTTTAATGTTGTTGATGACCACAAATTACCCACCTAGGGCTTAACAAAGTGATTCCCCCATGCAATGGAAAGAGGGTTACAGTGGGAATTAGAAGATCTGAGTTTTAATTCTTCCTCTGTCCCTTACTACCTAGATGATCTAAAGTAAATGACTTGCTCTCTCTGGCTTTACAGAAGTCATTATCTGTAAAGCAAAAAAAATTGGACTTGATGGTCTCTGAAGTCCTTTCCGGTTCTATTGGATAAATACTGATGAACGATGAATGCTGTGACTATTTTCTCCCTTTCTTGCCTCTTGGACACTTTGATTATGGAAGATAAAGGAACAAATAAAGTGAGGGCTATTTTTGTATTTTTCTCTGTTTCATGAATTGCCATCATCCAAGATTTCACGCCATTTGGCCAGCCTACTGCAGATAAGCTTACCTACATATCCATCAGCTGATCATCAGAAAAGAGAGAATATGATCCTGGATAAGTTGGTTAAATACTTTGTGCCTCAGTTTTTCCTTCTGTAAAATGAGGGTATTGGGATTTGATGGCCTATAAGATCACTTTCAGCTCTAAATCTATAATACTAGAACTGTTCTTGAAGTCATTCTGAACAAAACTGAAGTCACCCAAGCTGTCATTTTACTGACAGAGCCTTTGAGAGTCAGGGGTCCCTCCATTCTTTGAGACCGGAGTCATACTTCAATGAAGGAAAATTCTATAATTTTATTTCTTCCCCTAGCCACTAGCTTTTACTATAATACTAAACAGGAAAAAAAAATGAATAGCTATCTAAAGTTCAGCAATAAATCACTACAAGCATGGACAAAAAATGGAATGAAAGGAGGAATTCTTATGTTTTGGGGTTTTTTTTTCCCCTGTACGTGGGAGGTTGGGTGGAAGGTGGAGGTGCTAAACAAGAACCTGAAAATGTTCTCATGAGGTCATTCACTACCCTGGCACATTATCCAACAAGCAGATTTTCACTGTTCAGACATGAATATTATTTTACTTAGGACATTATTCATGGAAAAAAGGCTACTAGAGCAGTGAGTAGTTGGAACAGGTAGATGGAACAGTGGAAAGCCATTAGAGACTTCAAGTCTGGCCTCAAACATTTACTAGCTTTTTTATCCTGGGTAAGTCACTTAAACCTATTTTCATCAGTTCTCTCATCTATAAAATGAGTTGGAGAAGCACAAAGTCCTACGAGTTAGGCAGTATAAGTATTCTTTTTCTTTTTTTTAACACTTACCTTCCATCTTAGAATCAATACTGTGTATTGGTTCTAAGACAGAAGAGTGGTGAGGGCTAAGCAATGGGGATTAAGTGACTTGCCCAGGGTCACAGAGCTAGGAAGTGTCTGAGGCCAGATTTGAACCCAGGACCTCCCATCTTCAAGCGTGGCTCTCAATTCACTGAACCACCCAGGTGCCCCCTAAGTATGGGTATTCTTAGCATCAGTTGACAAAAGAAGAGATAGAATTTTAGCTATCTTTCCAGATATGCAATTCAATTCATTATTACTATTATGTTTGATCCAGGAACAGTTGGCATATAGAGTCAAAGCCTATCTTAGTTTTGATCAAATGAGGAAAGTGCTTAAAGATGTGAAAAATAACCTTGAAAAAATTGGTATCTTCCTAGAAAGAAACAATACTTCTAAGTTAGTATAGTTTTATCTGAAAATGGGAATTAAACAAAAATGACAGGATCATGGAATTATAGTTGGAAGCACCTAAGAAAGCATCCAGTCCAACTCACTCACTTTAACAAATGAGAAAACTGAATTCATGTAAGTGTAAGAAATTTGCATAATTATACAGGTAAAAACTATTAGTTGAAATTTGAACCCTGGACCACTGACCACAAATAGAATTATTTTCTCTACTATTTTACCACTGCCAGGATGGATAGATGAATAGAGCAGTAAAATATGTATTTGTTTTTAACTTCCTCCTCCCAAAATAAGTGTATATTAAATAAATAGGTCCAGGTCTTTTATTTCATTAGTAAAGATAATGTACATTCAGACAAAATTATACTCCTACTCTCAGTGGCTCAACATTATAAAGAATGATTTGAATTAGTCAAGAAGATAAATGTGCAATTTCCGAAAACAAAAAGCTTCTAGTGTTAACACCTTGCCTGGGAAACTCAAATATTAGCTCCTTTGGCCATAGACTATTGAATTACTATATACAAGAGAGAAGATTTGAACCAGGTTATCCTGTTTCCATGACCAGGCCTCTATGTATCATACCATATTGACACTCCAAAAAAAAAAGAAGAAGAAACTTCTTTTAAAAGATTTGAAAATATAAATGTGTATGTGTACATATATATTTATATATGTATATATATATATGTATATATATATTAGCTAATTCTCAGTTCTCTGTTTGGAACAGAATAGGTAATGTTTGATCCTTTTGTCATATGGATGAAAAGAAATTTCAAGTTTTATAAATATAATATAAATTATTATTTATTATACATATTATGTACATTATACACACACATATTATGTATGAAAGAGAGAGAGAACACCTATTTTAGGATAGGAAGCTCAGATCCTCTACTTCCTGGAAGTAGGAGAAAGATACTAAGTAACTACTAAGATTTCTTTCATTCTTTTGATTCTATTAAATATATAATATTGGTAGACTATTGACCTTAGTTTGATATAATCAAATAGGATTTCTCTTTTGTTCTTTGTATATATTGTCCAAACCAGTAAATTCCATAGTAAAGAAGCTCTAGGTGAGGAAATTTATTTTACCAATGTAGAATAAAAGTTCTACTTCTAAGAGAATTTCCTAAAATCATGACTAAGTGACTTGACCAGGTGAAATCCAATGAATACTTGAGCTTATATTAAATACTATTGTCCCAGAAACTGTGCTAAGAGCCAGGAATACAAAGAAGAAAGGGAGAGTCTCTGACCTCATGATGCTTACATTCTTACTAGAGAGAAGAGAGCTTGCTTATTCCAAGTCCAGCTTGCCCTCTCTCCCTGTCTCTGTCTCTAACTCTCTCTGTCTCTCTTTCTCTCTATTTCAAGCTATCTCTCAGAATACCACATTTTCTTAAAAACAAAGCATTTGACCAATTGAAGCAATGTATTTTTTAATAAATTGAGTCACTATGTATTTTTAGGGTTTCATTATTTTATAAGTATACATTAAATTAGGGAAAAAAGCTCATTCTAATAGGCAAAAATGATTTTTATCTGTCTGAATGAAGAAAAAGCTGATAAAGCCTAGGCAATTTATTTCATTCTAATATTTTTAAATTTATTGACCAACTGACATAAAATGCTGTAGAAAATATATTGGAGACACCAGGGATGTTATAATAAATCTAAATGATTGTGGGTACACACACTGGGGTTTAAGAGAGACAGGACCAGGACAGGGAGACCAGAACAGCTAAGCTGCTCCTAACTGACAAAGGGACTATAGACCAACTGCCACCACTGGGCCAGAGACTTTGAACACCAACAGGCAGGTAAAGGTTTTAACAAGTTTAATTATATTTAACTAAAATAGAGGTGGGAAAAGGATTTATATACTTAAACTCTAAAAGACAAACCCACAGGGGCAAGGGGAGGATTTCCCTACTCTAATCTAGTGATCTAAGCAGGCAGGGCCCAAGGAGCAGTGCAGTCTCTGGGAAGCTGATTCAAGCCTGGTACCAGCCAGACTTGAACAGCACAGCTATAGATCAGAGGGGTGGCTTTGAGGGTTCTCACAGTTTTCCAAAGAGACTCACAGGATGCCAAAATCCTAGATGGTCCAAAATACCAAGTAGAGTAAGTGAACTTGAGGTGCTGTCCACCAGGTCTCAAATTCCTCCTCTGCTTGGTTCTGCTCTGTAGGTCTTCTCCTCTTGCTGGAAATCCACCTCCACTCAGGATGCCAAGGAAATCAGGAAGCAGGGTCTGAGATCTCCCTGGTCTGGCAACAGTTTGCCCACCACTAATGGAGTTTCTCTCTCAGGGCACATATACGCTTCCTGCCCCTTCATTCCATCCTAGAATGCTCCAGGCTTCCTGCTAGGTCAACCTTAATACTTAATTACTAACTAATCTTCTCCACAACAATGCCTAACAACTCCTATTATGTTGAAAGAATACAAACTTGACAAGTCATTGTGGTTGGTCAATAAACATTTATTAAATACTCTCTACACACCAGACATTGTGCTGGTAATTCAAAAGATGGTGGGGGACAGGTGTGTCCCCACTCTCACAGAGCTCATAGTCCTGCAATAGGCAAACAAGTAAATAAAAACACAACACACACAAGATAAATTGGGAGTCTTGTAATAAGTGCAGCATTATGATGTAGAAGGACTTGGAAAAGTTTCTTGCAGAAGGTGGCACTTAAGCTGAAAAATGAAGGAATCAAAGGAAGCCAGAAATTGAAAATAAAGAGAATGATAGTTCTAGGTATAAGGGACAATCAGAAACTAGATATGTAGTGCAAGGAATAGCAAGATCAATGTCACTGGTTGCAGAGTACATGGAAGAAAGTTAAATGTATGAAGACTGGCAAAGTAGGAACAAATTATAAAACCCCTAAAAAAACAAACTAACTGGGATTTTATATTTGATTTTCTGGTTATAAGGAGCCACTGGAGTTTATTGAATAGGGAGGGGCCATGATCAGACCTGTAATTAAGAAAGATCAATTTGATGCCTGATATCTGACAAATTAGGGGAGTAGAGGGAATGTAGGAATAAGGAGATTATTAAGCCAAGAAGTTCAATCAATAGACTATTGGCAGAAAGAAGAAAAGTGGGGGCAACAGAGAAGCATCCTCTACCCTACACCCTTTGAAAATGTTAAATCCAGAACCTTTCTTTTAGTTATGTAATCCCCACATTAATTGCATTAATTATTTTTGTTCTGTAGAAATATCCTCACAGCAGGAATACCACTCAAGTGTGTGTGTGACACATGAAAAAAAATTATATTGGGATAAGAAGATCAGCCAAGAAAAAGGACAAAAGAGAGTTCTGTTTATAAAAATGCTAGAGATTACTAAAATTATGAAATAAAGAAATTTTCAACCTAAAAGAATATAACTTTGCTATAAAATAATGGATCTTATTGTCATTAAAAGGAATAAAATTTAAAGTCTTTCTATGCCCTGACTAAATTTTATTTTTAACTTCCTAGCTTATTAGTAACTAGCTACAGTGCTTAATTTAACCTGGAAGTCTTCCAGGAAAAAAAAAAGACTACATCAGATTCTAGATTTAATGTAGCATCTTATATATTTTTGTTCCCAATATATAATTTCTGGAGAGATGAAAAAGAAGAGCTGATAACACTAAAAAAATTCTCCTTCCTAACTCATAATCCAAACTTACTCTACACAATAGCTATATAATTATTTCAAATTATGTTTTAAAATCATAAATTCATGGTAGCTGATATGTAGTTGTACTTTATATTTAATTGTTTCATTATATTATATTTCATTATTTTATTACAATTCTGCAACATTGTTGTGAGATAGCCATTTGAGCTATTAAAATTAAAAGACTTTTCCTTTCATATACATATATACATACATATATATTTCATGTGTCAGAGACAGAATTTCAATTTAAATCTCCTCTCTTTCATATCCAATGTTTTTATACTATAATATGGTATGCATATATGTCTTACACAGGTATTGTGGCAGAGTTTTTTTAAAAAATGGTTATGACTGGCTGCTTATTGGATATTGCCTTACTATAGGAAAACTCTGAGATTGATATAGATCAAGAAAACGTTAGTTAGGTGGTGTTACAGTGGATAAAGCACCCAGCCTAGAATGAAGAATACCTGAGTTCAAATCCAATCTCTGTTATTAATGAACTGTGTCACGCTGGGCAAATCAGTTAACCCTGTTTACTTCAGTTTCCTCATCTGTAAAATGAGCTAGAAAAGGAAATTGAAAACTACACCAGTATTTTTGCCAAGAGAATCCCAAATGGAGTCACAAAGAGTCAGACCTGACTGAAATGTTTCAACAACAGCAAAGACAATGTTAAATGCATTTTTATTTCTTAGTATGTCTAAATGTTAAGGTTTAAAATAGAATAGATATGGAGATCTGACAAAGATAAAGAAGGGGCTAGCATGGAGTGGTTTGAAGTATGGAAGAGAATCAGAAGTCAATCAAACATTTATTAAGTATCTACTATGTGGTTGATATTGTTTTAATTACTGTGGATACAAAAAGAAAAAAAATAAAATAAAAGATTGTCTCTACTTTCAAAAAGTTTACAATCCAATGGAGGAAGACAACTCCCACCCCGCAAATATAAAAATTTGGTATTGGGGAAGGTGTGAGGAAGAGAAGTTATTTGACATCAGGCAGGATGGAGTAGACCAGAGGACTGTGGTTAGATGGGAAATAAAGAGATGTTGGTCTTGGGCTACATTATTAAATAGAATCTTTGAGAGGAACTTTTTAGTTCACTTTCCAATCACAGGGGCAGTCAACACTGAAGCCACTGAAATCTGAATACTAAGGCTGATGCAAGTTTGAAGAATGATGAGGTTCCTGATCATGAGGTTCAATGGGATTATGATGGAGAAATCAAAAGGAGTGTCCTAAGGCAGTGAGGGACAGGAGTCTTCATGGTTCAAGATTTAAAATTAGTCTGAAATGATGAAGTTGAATATTTTTTTCCAAAAAAGGCTATTCCATGTAGAAATATGGGAGTTGAGTAAGGCAGAGGCAATAGATACAGTATGACCTCATGCAGGAAGTAGAAATCAATTTCTACTGTAAATTTGGAACTAGATTGAGATGATCCACTTAATTGAGTTAGGTGGCACATATTAATGAGTAAAGAATGAAAATATCTGAAAAATATTTACAAAGACACTGCATTTGAGAATAATAAGAGCAAATCCCAAATTCTGAGCTTAGTATTTAGTACCTCTATCATCTCTGAAAAGTCTTTTATCCTCTATGAGCTTCAATTTCGTAAATTGGAAAAATAATACTTTTACTCCTTCTCTAACAGGGCTGTTGTGAGACTCAAACAAGTTGATGTGAAGTACTTTGATAAATGATATCTAAATGCCTACCATAATTATTGATATTAATATTACTGGGAACATTTTGTCAAAACTGTTTTATGCCAGAATGGGAGATACCAAAATGGGAGATCAGAGAGCCAGCAAAATTATCTGTTTTAGATTCTTTTTTCAAGATTTTTTAAAACATTGAACTTTCTTGTTAGAATCCAAAACAGAATTTTTTAAAAATATGGAAAAATGAGTTGGCATGTTCTATAAAATGGATTGAATTAAGAACTGTGAAGGAGGCAGGAAGGTAGATCAGATAAAGATTCTGTTGATGGTAACTAGAAGGGAGATGGAATGAATCTGAAAATTAATTTAAAGGAAGTGATATGATGATAATTAATTTAGACATACAAAATGAAGGAAACATTTAAGATATACACACACACACACACACACACACACACACACACATTCTTGTAACTTGGTGCCTGGGGGAAATAGTTGTATTCATTTAGTGAAAAAGTTCAGGGAAATTGAGATAGTATATCCTAATAGCACGGTGGAAAAGTTCAGTTGTAGACACACTGAATTTAGGATGATGGCAGATCATTGAGGGGGACGTGTTAAAAGTGATTAATAATACATTCTTCATGTTGGATGAAACATTCAGGCTAGCAATCTAGACTTGTTTGCATATAGGTGATCATATACACCTTTCAAGTGAATGAGTTCCTTAACAGGTTGGATATAGAGGACAGCATATAGTAAGATGTCAGATACATCAATGGAAGAAAAAGGGGAAAAAATGAAGCAACTGGAGAACAGGAAGAAATGGAATAGTATGTTATGAAAGTAAAAAAAAGAATTTTTTAGGAAACATTTTTTTCAAATCTAAACTCCAATTATTATTCAATGAAGTAGAATGGAAAAGAAATAGATTTTGTCCCTTGGTAGTTTCAAGATAGCTTGGCCTCTCTACCCATAGTGATATAGTTTCCAGAAGGGCAAGTCCAGAATGGATCTATATTCTCCACCAGCAGCTTTTAGATTCAAGTTCATATTGCTAATGTGAAACTCAACTTCATCATCATTTAGCTTCTTGGGCAGGAAATATTTTACCACTGGATACTTGCCAGAGAAGGGCCACAGCTCAATCTGATGCAGCATCTGGTTCATAAAGAAGATAGAACGGTTCATTTCACAGGTCAGATTGACCAGTCAGGTGAAAGACACACTGCCTATTTGTCAGTGGATAGTAGGCCTATTGGAACTTGTGGATTCTTTTTTCTCAATATCAATATTGTTTCATCCCTCCATGGTTATTTACAGATCACAGTATGCGATCTAACATTATGGCATCATCCTTCATCAGTTTAAAGTACCTACCAATGATTGTATTTATATGACCTATGGAATGGGAAGATGCTTTTCTCTTAGCAAATATCATCACTCTCTATAGAGGCTTGAAGTACATTGATGGAGTCAAACTTTGTGATTGTGACGTGAAATCTAAAGTACCAAAGGATGTTGGCATATTCTTTGTCCACTTTAAATTTCTCTTGGTGACACATTCATTCACAGTTATGAATGGTACCTTCAGTATGATATAAGCTCCCATTCTGCACTTCTCTGAGATGCCTTTCAGGAGCTGAGGATATTTGATACAAAGAAGGTTGTCAAGGTCTCTGCCATCATCAAGGTTCACATCAAGTGGTCTCCTTTAATTAAAAGAAAGGACAATTCTGAGGGAGTTATGGTAAAGATGCTACCCACATTCAGAGGAAGGACTGCAGGAGAGGAAACATAAGAAAAACAACTGCTTGAACGCATGGGTTGGGGTGGACATGATTGGGGATGTGGACTCGAAACTACCACACCAATGCAACTACCAACAATTTGGAAATTGGTCTTGATCAAGGACACATGACAAAACTAGTGGAAATGCGCATGGGTAGGGGGGGTGCGGGGGGGGGGGGTTGAAGGGGAAAGGAGGAGCATGAATCATGTAACATTTTAAAAATGAATATTAATAAATGTTAAAAAAAAAGAAAGGGTTTTCTGAAGGTACCATGCATAATTTTCCTTTGTTTTCCTTTTCTACTAACACAGAACACCCCCAAGTTTGCAATTAGTAGCTCCTACATGGTGTTAAGTGGAATGTTAAGTTATAGATGAAAAAATAACACTTTCATGTCTAGGGTTAGCAAACTGTAAGATTGATTCAGATTGGTAATGGTTGGTAATGGTGTCAGTGCAAAGGATCAAGCAGGCTATCCTAGCAAGGGGAGGGGTAAGAGTCAATAGAATTCTTTCTCCTCCCCCTCCTGAGGCAGTTGAAGCTGAAGGGGTAACAGTTTTAACTGAATCCCCTTTAGATCAAGAAATGGAGACTGTTTAGGCTTGGCTAATCCAGGACTATATTAGTAGACAGATAGACAATAATCCCACTGAGATTAGCAACTTCCACAGTTAAAGATTATTTCCCTTAACCCCAAGATAGACAAAGGTTCAGGATGCCTTCTAAATACAGCAGACTTGCTCTCTGGATAACAGCTGTTCCTGTGCTTGCCTGGATGAAGATTTTGCTTAGGTAATGTATGCTATAGGTGGGTATAACCCAAGTATAACTTCACACAGGCTCTCAAACTTAACTAGGGAAGGGGGTTATTAATTTCAGGAAAACAGGGATAGAGGAGCTAAATTTTAGGGTTGAGGGTGAGGCAAGCTACCTAGTATCTTCAAGAAACTTATCAGCTACTGTATAACTTCTATCTCCTTCACAAACTAACTTTTCTCTTAATCTAATGTTATTAAGTTTAAGATGATGAAGGTAATCTTGATTGAAGATCTATTTAGACTAGAGATAAATTGAGATTTTGCAAGTGAGGTATTTTCCCAGTGCACATAGCCTGACATAGTCTGTAAGGAGTAAACAGCAAAGTGACTCCCTACTCCCTGAAGTCAGAGATGAGCTAACAAAAAGAGCAAACCTATACTTCTTCCCAGCCTCCCTTGAACCCCAGAAGAATGACCTTGCCAACTGTGAATCCTGGCTTTTTACAATCACATTCTTAACTGCCCCAACTGCCCCCTCTCCTGGAGTTCTGGGGGGGGTCCTGTGAAATTCTGTGGAGCAGTTTCACCCCACTTAAGATCATGGATGTTACAATCTCTCAATAAAAATATTTGTCACCATTATTTATCATAAGATCATTGATTCATAAATGTAGGGAATTTAGTGCAAGCTCCTCATTTTATAAACACATGGAGACAGAAACAAAGTGATTTATCCAAGATCACATAGGTCATAAATACCAAAGCTAGAATCTGAACTCAAGTCTTAATGCAAGTTGCTTCCATTGAACCCCTCAGCTAGAAATGCAAATACTATTTAGAAACCTGGGGTTCCTTAAAGTTCCTAGCATCTTTCAAAGTTCAGCTGATAGATTTCATGGAGCCAAGACTTTAATATTCTTGAATAAGTAGGTCCTTTTCCTTATGCCCATAAGGACAATATAATGTTAGTTACTTTTTAAAAGATATGCTGGGATTCCCTTACCACATAACACTGGCCACCAGGATGGAGGTCAGATTAGTAAAACCAGAGTTAGGAGTTCATCTATAATATGAGCAGAATGTGGAGGGTGACAGCTTAATTTTAAAAAGGAATAAAAAATATGTTTCAAGATTAAGTCTGGAAATTATAGAATGTAAACTAAAATAAAATAAACTGATGAGTAGTGCCAGCCCTACATGTAGGTACTATTTTTTGAAAGATCACACATGCCCAGATTATCTCCCTCACCAGACAATCATGGTGTCTGAAATTCAGAGTATTAGACTGACATATCTGAGTTATTAATTTGCCTAGGGCCAGGCCTACTATAAAAATGTTGTAGCCTCAGGTCTCCACAGTTTCATTGGGCTTACTTGGTTAATGAGAAATGGTCCTTTAATAAAATTGAGAAAAAATCAAGAAACAAAAGTTTGAAGGATAGCAATAAGATTTTAATCTGAAAAATGGATCAGATTCCATGTATCATTAACCTCCACACAAATTACAGGCCAAGAAAGTACAGATACATTATGGTTTTATTATATCTTTTATATGGATGTTACTTCTAATAAAGTCCTAGCAGAGATGATGGGTTCAGATGAAGTATGACCACTAGATTGGGCCAGTAAATATAATTTCTTTTAAAAAATTTAATATAACACACCATTATTGTTTAAAAATAATGATGGGAATTCACCTTTAGCATACATTGTAGTTATGAATAACATTATATTAGACACATTTTCTTACCTGGGACTCCTTGCACCATACTAAAGCAAAGGAAAATATGGAATTATTCTCACTACTATAGATATCTAAGCCATGTTGGGAAATTCTGATTCTCCTTTAAACTTAACTATTTGAGTTAAATTAAAACCCAGATGCATGACTAAGGACTGGTGACTGGGGATTTTCCCTGGGGAACTATAATTTAGAGAGTAGAAACATTTAAAACATGTAACCCTTCCATAGCTAGAAGGCAATACAGTTTTGAATTCTTTTTTGTTCAAAATTATTTCTTATATTGTTTCCATTATGAATGATAAAGATCATTTTAAAGTATTTTGGATTTCTTTTCTTGGGTATCATATGACTTGACTCAGGTGAGGGTATATTTCATATAAAGCTGTTCCCATTTCTAACTATTTGCCACATGAATGTTTTGTGTATTTATGTCCTAGGGAACAAAATATCTAATTATGACTTTGATAGTGAGTGGCAAGGATCTTTGGTTTGGGTGACTAATTTGTCTTTTTTATTGATGAATTGGACCCATGTTATACTTTTTTAGGAGCTCAATTATAAGCATATCAGAAAATAATTTGCCTTTAAAGCAGTGGTTCTCAAATAGATCTATATAAACTTATTTCAAAAAAATCATTTTTTTTGAAAAGGGCTGCTTCAAAGTATAAGTATTAGTGTGAGTAGTATCTGGATAAGTCATAGAAAGGAGTACATTTTTAATGAAAGCAGTAGTGTAGCATTTTTCAAATAAATTTGGTCATCCAACACTTCAGTATTTTAATGTATTGATAAAATCCATAAATACTTTTCTGGGTCATTAGAGGATACTGAATAATTGCTGAATAAATGTGGGAGTGACTGGGAAATTTTGTAACAAATTAGGAAATTACATCTATTTCCACAATAAAAAGAAAATTGTCACATGAAATGCATATATGTATTTACAATTTAATATTTAGTATGTGAGGAGAAAAAAGTGCTAGAATCTAAATTATCTCATAATCTTCTAGAGAATCATCAGTTGAAAGAGGAGGAAATTTTACATCTATTATTACATTATTAAATTTTAATATATTTATTTTAACATAATTTTCTTTTTAAATTTTAAGTTTCTGTTTCTTTACCTCTCTCCCACCTCTACTCCACCCACTGAGTTGGTAAATAATGACATCAATTATACATGTGAAATCATGCAAAACACATTTCCATATTAGCTGCATAAGAAAAATAAAAATAAAAGGAGAAAATCATAGAATTAGTTCTCTCTTTGGAGGTGGATAGCATTTTTTCATCATTAGGCCTTTAAAATTGTTTTGGATCATTGTATTAGATAAGAGTAGTAAAATTTTTCACAGTTGATCATTACATCACCACTACTGTATACAGTGACCTTCTTGTTCTTTTCACTTTATTTTGCATCATTTTATATAGTTATTGCCATTTTTTTCTTATAACCACTTTCCCCATCATTTCTTATAATACAATAGTACTCAATTATAATCATATGCCACAATTTGTTTAGCTATTCCCCAACTGTTGAGCATAGCCTCAAATTCAAATTCTTTGCTACCACAAAAAAACTTGATATAAGTAAATGTTTTTGTACATAGAGATAGTTTTTGTCTCTTTAGCTGTACAGACTTAGTGGTGGTATTGCAGGGTTAAAGGATATGGACAGTCTTAGAGTCCTTTGAGCATAACTGCAGATTCTTCAGAATGGTTGGACCAATACGCAACCCTACCAACAGTTCCTCATTCTACCTATTTTTCTCTTACCTCCTCTAGCATTTGTCGTTTCTGATTGGCATGAGGTACTATCTCAGTGTTGTTTTAATTTGCCATTCTCTAATCAGTAGTGAGTTGCATATAACATCTTCCCATATAGGAATGCAAACAGTTTAACTCCACTGAGTCCTTTATGATTACTCTTTCATACCTTTCTTAAATCTTCCGCTTAAAGTTCAATTTTCTATTCTATTTTAGTCTTTTCATCAGGATTCATTAAATAGCCATTTTTCCCCAGGAAAGATTATAATGGGTTGAATATTCTTGGTTGTAATCCTGACTGTTTTGCCCTATGCACTATCACCTTCTAAGATCTCCACTCCTTTAATGTGGAAGCTGCTAAATCTTCTATGATAATAACTGTGGCTCCATGATATTTGAATTATTTCTGGTTCCTGCAATACTTTCTTTTTCACAAGGGAACTCTGAAATTTGGATATAATATTCTTGGGATTTTTTATTTTTGGAATCTCTTTGAAGAATAAATGATGGGGTAGCTGGGTTGCTCAGTGGATTGAGAGCCAGGCCTAGAGATGGGAGGTATTGGATTCAAATCTGGCCTCAGACACATCCTAGTTGTATGACTTTGGGCAAGTCACTTAACCCCCATTGCCTACCCTTACCACTCTTCTGTCTTGGAACCAATACTGAGTATTGATTCTAAGATGGAAAGTAAGGGTTTAAAAAAAAGTGAATGGGAGTCTTTCAATTTCTATTTTACACTCTGAATCTAACATATTGAAGCATAGTTGCCTCATAATTTCTTGACATATGTTGCCTAGGTTCTTTTTCTCATTATGTCTTTTATCTAGTTCAATAATTCTTAAATGATCTCTTCTCAATCTATTTTCTAAGTCATTTGTATTTCCAAAGAAATCTTTCATATTTTCTTTTTTTGTTGATGTTCTTTTGACTTTGTTGTTGTTTGTTTGTTTATTGAAATCTCAAGCTTTCATTAACCCTCTCCTAATTTTAAGAAATTATTTTCTTCAGTGAAATTATGCATCTCTTTTTTTCCCATTTGACTAATTCTGCTTCTGAAGAATCTCCTTTATTCAGTGAATTGTTGTGCCTCTTTTTCCATTTGGCTAATTCTACTTTAAGATATTATTTTCTTAAAGATGTTTTGCCTCTTTTACCAAACAATTAATTGTCTTTTAATAGGTTTCTTGTATCACTTTTGCTCGTTCTCTCAATTTTTCCTCTTCCATTCTTATCTTTCTTCAACATTTCCAGGAATTTTTGTTGGCCTTGGGTCCAATTTGAATTTCTTTTTCTTCATGGCTTTGTTTGTAGTTGTTTTTATATTGTCATTTTCTTTATTTCCACCATATTGGCTTTTTATGGTTAATTTTGTTGTTGTTGTTTACTCATTTTATGCACCTATTTCTTGGCTTTGAACTTTATGTTAAAGCAGAGTTCTGTTCACTTGGGAATGGAGAGGTACTGCCTCAGGCTTCTCACTTTTTCATGCTGCTGTTTTTAGAGATAGTTCTGGGGGTCTTCACATTTATGTTGCTTCCAAGGTGCTGTTATTTTGTGAGAGGCGCAATCTCTGCTTTCCTGGTCTACATGCTGGTCTGTACTCAGAAAGTATCCCTGCTCCACTGCAGCTGCAAGTATGAGTGCTCCTCTTTGCCCTGGAAGTGTGATCAGAGACCCTGACCCCTTATAACAAACACGCTTTTCCATCTTGGAACTGTGAGGACACATAGAAAAATCAGGACATTATTATGCCACTGGTGGAGCTCCAAATTGATACCACCATCCTGGAGAGAAATCTGGAACCATACCTAAAGTGCCATAAAATTATGTATATTCTTTGACCCAGCAATGCGACTACTAGGTTTGTATCCCAAAGAGAATAAAGATAGAGGGAAAAGAACAAATCTGTAGAAAAATCTTTATAACAGCTCTTTTTGTAATGGCAAAGAACTGAAAACTGAATGGATGACAATCAATTGGGGAATGACTGAACAAGTTGTGATATATGCTTGTAATGGATTACTATTTTGCATTAAGAAATGCCAAAAAAAATAAAAAGATCATCAAAAAACCTGAAAATATTTATAACAAGTGATGCAAAGTGAAGTGAACAGAGCAGTATATTGGTGAACACAGTAACAACCATAATTTATGATGATCAATTGTTAATGACTTAACTACTATCAACAAGGCAAAGATCCTGGACAACTCCAAGAAACTCATGCCAAAAAAAAAAAAAAAAAAAGGAAATCCTCCACCAACAGATGAATACTGAATGCAAATGAAACATACCGTTATTTATTTTATTTTCTCTATGAATTTTGGCTAGTGTAAGTAATATGTATCTTCTTTCACAACATAACTAACATAGAAATATGCATTATTTGAAAATTTATGTACAATACATATCATATTACCTGCTTCTGTCGGGGAGGCAGGGAGGGTTGGAAAAGGGAGAAAGAACATGAATTGCAAAATATCTGAAAATGAATATTAAAAATTGGATACATATTCTGGAAAAAATTTTATTGTAATTTTAAAAAATGGATTCTCTTCTACTTTTTAAAACAAGTCAATAAATGATTTAAGTTATTTAGAAAAATGATTAATAATATTAGGAGTTCAAGGTGGTCTCTGTTGGAGGACCTAAGATTTATTAGCTCCTCTACAAAAAGTTCAGAGACTATTTTTGTTAATCATTTTGTCATCCTAAATACCTAAGAGAAAGCCTTGTTCACTGCAATTCTTTATTAATTGTATTTTCAACCTGAGACCTAAGAGGAAAATAGATAGATGATAGATAGAAAAATAGAAATATATTTCTGAGTGTGTGTGTGTTCCATAATAAAGTCTATAGTTTGACTCTCAAGGACAATTCTCTAAGGGGAGGCAGGTACCAGTTACTATTATGTTGACCAGTTAAAGACTATGGTTTTGATAATGGGTTTTGCAACTCTCAAAAAATATTCAATTATTAATTTTTTGCTGATTGATTTTTCTAGGATGAAGGTGACCTGTTTCTCATATATGTCTATGCCACTTATGGAAAATCCTCATTACATCCTATCAGTGAAAAAGAGAGGTAATAAAAGTTGTAAGTCATTTCTCTAATACTACCTGAATAATGAAAGCTCATTTCAAGGAGTTGAGTAGATAAGGTATTGATCCTGGTGAAAGACAATGTGTGCTCAGCTTCTGGTCTGGTAATAGGACAAATGGAATTAGAGAGGCTATCACTGAAAATAAGTTTTTGGTTTGTTTTTTTTTCCCAAGAAATTAGAATTGTTCACAAATATTTCTAAATTCTAAAGACGAAACAGAAAATATAGCATTATTAAATTAAAGTTGACTTAATTAGGTCCAAATAATTAATTTTAAACCTCCAATAACTATATCTAACCCTCTGGTTATAACACTTATTCGACCTTAAAACTTTTATTTTTTTCTATGTGCCACAATATATCACCCCTGAAATAATTTCCTCTTTAAGCCACTTTGAACCAGTCGTTATAACAAGCTCAAGGGTCACAGTGGGAATATTCTAGGCTCTTTAAGGTCCATTGTCATGGTCTTTTAATTTGTCTTCATCTCTGTAAGATTGCCAGAGTCAAATCTTTTAAAATGGCCCTGACAGTTCTGTTCTACATTTTGTGTAGTATCCATACATAATTTCTCTGAAATCTCTATCTTCATTTCCCTTTATATGACCAAAAGGGGAAGTACTGTGCATTTCCTTTTTTTTCCATTTTTTAAAAGCTATGACCTTTTCAAACAACAAGAAACACAAAAACCTCCATATGTCAAAAATGGAAAAAAAGAGTAACTTCTATGTTTTTTGTGTATTTTCAAATATTTCATTCACGCTATTTCCTTTTTTCTCCTATTTCTTTGACATTTCCTTACTATTCCATACAAACTCCAACCCCTCAAAATAAAAGCCCTCCTCCCTTGTAACAAAATAGAAAAGTAAAAGAAATTGTCACAATCATTTCTATATGAAAAATGTATTTTTCATTTTTCACAATTGCATTCCAAATTTGGACTTTGGTAAATTGGGCTAGGCATGCACACAACACACACACACACACACACACACACACACACACACACACACACACACACACACCAGTGAGTTTCTTGGGTATTTTTATTGTTAATGGTATAAGGACAGGCAAGGTATATCCAGAACATGCTGAAATAAACTTAATAAACGGGTAATTCAGGCAACTGAAAATCAGTAGATAGTGTGGGGAGAGGAGATGTAGTTGACCAAGGTTTGACAACATACAATAAGCTGCATTCAAGTATCAGCAGGCAGATAGTTGACATCAAGGAGATTAATCAACAAATAACGTCCAGCCAGAGGAACTGAGATTAGGGCAAAATTCTACTCCTTTTAAGAACTGATTAGAGAACAAAATATATCAGTCATAGAGGATATGGGGTACTGGACAAGTCAAGGGAAGAATTCAAGGAAGAAATGAAGGGGCCAGTTATCAGAACTGGATTATAAACCTTGGTTACAAGGGGATTTAGCCTCTCTAGCAAAATAAGGGAACACTAGAGATAATCCAAGTTCCTATTAGTTCACAAAGTCATATTCCATAATTATGAAATAAGCATAGTAAAAATAATTCATCAATTATTTGTATGCTTCTTTATCCAGAGTACTATGCTAGGAAATAAGAGAGATATGGAGTTTAGATTAGACACAGTTCCTGACCCCCTGACACTTAGGTGAGTAGAGGGATGATATTTTAAAAAGCATAGTTAATATAATATATTATATAATGAATATATTTTGTGTGAGTGCCATGTCAGATCAAAGAGCAAAAGTCATTATTGTTGGGGGAAGGAAAAGCAAGAATAAAGGAAGACTTCTTGGAGATGAGTTTAAATAGGGGATTAAAATATGGGTATCAATTGCTAAAGAAAAGGAAAGAAGAGATTTTAGCCGTAGTGTCTTTTGTTTGGGAGGACAAAGTAGTATTAAAGGATTATAGGTTTAAAATTAGAACTAATTTTTTTATTTAATTTTTACCCAATCACATGTAAAATAGTTTCCAACAATTTTCTAAGAATTTTGAATCTCAAATACTCTTCTTCTCTCTTCTCTCCTCTACCCTCTTCTTATATGGTAAGCAGTCTGATATTTATATGCATATATGTATGTATATATATATATAAGTATTTATATATAAAACTATTTATATAACTATATATATATAACATATACATAACTATTTAAACTATGTATATCAATCTTTTGTGAAAAGAAATGGATAAAAACATTAAGAAAGTGAAAAAAGTTTGCTTTAGTCTGAATTCAGACTCCATCAATTCTTTCTCTGGTAGCAGGTGGAATTTTTTTTTTTATCATTTTGGGGGGATTGTTTTGGATCATAGTATTGCTGAGAATAGCTGTGATTCTCAGTTGTTCATCATATACTCTTCTGTCACTATGTAACATGTTCTACCTTTTCTGCTTACTTCATTCTGCTTCAATTCCTTTTAGTCTTTCCCAGTATTTTCGAGCTCCTGCTCATCATTTCTTATAGCATATTAGCATTTCATTATTATCATAAACTATTACTCATCCCTTCCTCTATGGCTATCTCTTCACTTTCAAATTCTTTGTCCCCACAAAAGAATTGCTTTAAATGTTTTTGTACATATAGGTCCTTCTCCTTTACAAAAATTCTCTTTGGGATACAAACCTAGTAATGATATTTCTAGGTCAAAGGGTATTTACTGTTTTTTAGCACTTTGGGCATGGGTCCAAATTGCTCTCTAGAAATGCTGAATATATTCACAAAGCCCCCTCCAGTGCATTAGTGTCTCAATTTTCCCACATCCCCTCTAAGTTTTGTCATTTTCCTTTTCTGTCATAATAATCAATCTGATAGATGTGGGGTGATACTCAGAGTTGTTTTAATTTGCAGTTCTCTAATTAATAGTGATTTAGAGCATTGTTTGCATGACTAGAAAGAACTTTAATTACTTTGTTGAGAACTGCCTGTTCAAACCCTTTGACCACTTATTAATTGAGGATTGATTTGTATTCTTAAACATCCAATACAGAGAAATATATATTTGAAAAGTGAGATATTTATTATAGAGATTTGTAAATATATTTTTCACCATTATGATTACTGTTTATTATTCCCCATCCTATTTCCCTCTCTTTAGCTTCTGTCACCAAAATAACTAAGTTTTTCTCTCTTTTTTTTTTGTTTCCTCATTTCTCAGCCTTTTTCTTTTCTTTTCACATAAAAAAAAACAAACAAAACAGTTACAGATGGAAGCACTGTTCCAAGCTTCAGGTTCTTTGGGTAGCTGCCTTCAGAGCTAGCTCTGGGGATCTACAAGTTTCTGCTCTTCCAATGTGTTATAACCTCTGAGGAGGGGTGTGCTCTGGTCTGGGAGCAAGCAGAAGCTTTCTTTTCTGCTTTAGAGTTGACCCTTGCTCCCTGCAGTCACAAGCACAATGCTTCTCCTCACCTTGAGACTATGGATTGTGACCTAGATCTGAGGATGAGCAACGTGACAAGTCTTGCGCCCAGACCAAAGAGACCCCCGTAATCTCCTTCTGAGCCACTGCCTGATTCGCCTCACCATCTATGTATGAGAGCTCCAGAAACTTCGCTGCAGATTGAGCCGCCCCCCAAAACTGTGGTTCCAGTGGGACCTGCCTTGACATGCTGCTTCGAGCTCCACTTCCACCTTGGTGCAATAGATTTTTCATGTAGCACTCCTAATTTGTATTTTGCTGAAAAATTATTTCATCCTATCTTTTTGGAGGTCATGCCACTCAAGAATTTGTTTTGAGACACTTTACCTACCCTAGTGGTTTTGGAGGATAATTTGGTAGAGATCAGGTGAGTCTATATACCTTCTCCACCATCTAGGTTCTGTTTGAAGTTATCTACTCCAATCTCCTCATCTGACAGGTAAACAAACTGAGACCCTTAAAGGTAAAGTGACTTCCCAAGGTCACAAAAATAACAAGTAACAGAATTAGATTTGGACCCATATTCTCTGATTCCAAATCTTGCGTCATTTCTTTCTTCTAACTATATTGATTGTTCAGTTTTACTACACAGTAAAACTACAAAGCAGAATATGAACATCAAAGGAATATTAGATGGAATTCATGGCAGAGAATAATAAATAAGGCTGGAAAGGTAAACTGATTCCAGATTGTGGGGAATTTGAATGCCAGCCAAAAAAGCACAAACTTAACTTTTGGGTACAACTACAGACTTACTGGCACATGGTACCTTAAATTTCTGTTAAATAGGGTCAGGATTGTATTAAAGAAAACATGGAAATGAGTGATAGAGATATGCTAAGTTGGTGCTCTCACCTAATAGGTTCAGAGGAATAAAAAGCACAAAAAAACAGAACATTTCAAAGGAACAGTATAATCTTAAGCTAGCTGTAAAACATTTAAGTCTTAGCAAATTTCTAGATTATACCTTTAAAGAGACAGTTAGTGAATATTTAAAGAATAAAAGAAAAAACATTGATCACCAAGAGCCAGTATGCCCTAAATCAGGAAGAGTTTTCAGACTGATAGAAAGAGGTTTTGGATTTATGGATAGGTGAAAATTCATTACCGAAGTGTTCCATATCAAACAATAAATGGAAATTACAAATGATAAAATGGATCATTTTGATTCTATAAAATTTAAACAAGGTTTTTGAACAAACCAAACCAATGCTTCTAATATTAGATGGACAATAATTAGATACGAAGGGAAATCTTTGCAGCAAGTTTCTCTCACAAAGATTTCATTTCCAAGATATGTAAATAAACTAATTCGAATTTTAAATAAGAACACCCAGACCAGCTAGGTGGCTCAGTGAATTGAGAGCCAGACTCAGAGGTAGAAGGTTTGGGGGTTCAACTCTGGCCTCAGACACTTCTTAGCTACCTGATCCTGGGGAAGTCACTTAACAACAATTGCCTAACCATTAGCATTCTTCTGCCTTGTGACTAATACACATTATTCATTCTAAGATGAGAGGTAATTGTTTAAAAAAAAAATCTCAAAAAATTTTTACAAAAAAATGTAAACAAACAGATGACAAAGGAAAAAAATACTAGCTATTAGCCACCATTTAAAATTCTACAGATTACTAATAATTTGAAAAATGTAAATTACAGCAACTCTTTATTTCCACCTCAAGCCCATCATAATAGCAAAGGTGAAGAAAAAAGGGGAAATACAAGTGTTGGAGTGGCTATAGGAAAAAAGAAAGGTACGTTAATGCACTGTTTGTTCAATTGAATTTGTCCAGTCATTCTGGACAAATTTGGTATTTTACCTTAAAAATAATAAACTATGCATACCTTTGCTTGCAGTCATTCACTACTAAGCCTGAAGTACAAAGAGATTTTTTTTAAAAAGGAAATTATCTTTAGTGTAAGTATACATAAAAATATTCATATCAGCTCTTTTTGTGATGGCAACTAAAGAGATGATCATTGATTTGAAGAATAAATTGTTATATGAACGCAAAAACATATTCTTGTGTCCTAAGAAATGACAAAAGGAACATCTTCAGAGAAATCAAGGAAGGCAGACACATGAATTAATACAGAATGGTTGAGTAAAGTGAAGATAATAATTGACACAATTATAATATCATAAAAATAGAGAAATGCAAAACATCAAGAATTCTGAATAATATAATGATCAACCATTTTTTCAGGCAATTAATGATAAAGAATGCCACCTGACAGAGAAATAATGAACTCAAGACACAGAACTAGATAAACATTTTTGGTCATCACCAATGTGAGAATTTGCTATGTTTGATTATACATATGTGTTACAAAAGTTTTGTTTTTCTTTTTTTTTCTTCCTATGTGATGAGGTATGAGAGAAGAAATATCTATAATATCTAATTAACTAAAAAGAAGGATTCATAAACATGCAGACTTATACAATATTGTTGGAGCTGTGAATTGGTAGAATAATTTAGAAAGTAACTTATAATTATGATTTAAAAAGTGAAATACCCTTTAACACAGAAATCCCACTAATGGCCATATATCTCAATATAAGCAAAGAAAAAAGGATCTTATGTAGAACAAAATATTTATAACAGCACCATTTTTAATGGCAAGGAACTAGAAATAAAGTTAATATTGTTCAATTGTAGAATGACAAATTATAGTACATGATGGAATATTACTGCATTATAACAAGCAATAAATTTGAAGAATGTAGACAAAATATGGTAAGATAAGAACTCATGCAGAATAAAGCAAATAGAAACAAAAAAAAGATGCACAATGACTGCAAAAAGGTAAATGGAAGAACAAACTTAATTTAGTTAATTGTCATTATAATAACCAATCAAACTTAGCCCCAAAGAAATTAGAAAAATATAATTCCCTCCCTTCATGGTAGAGCTGAAAAGTATTATTGATGTGTAGCACTGAATATAATGTCAAATGCCTTTGATATCTTGGTTAGGTATGTTGAACTGCCTTTGGCTTTTCCCTTGTTTGTTTTTAATTCTTCTAGGAATATACTTGAAAATGAAGGTGACAAAATTAAAACATCAAAAAATATAAAACAATGACCTGCATTGAAAAACGTTCTCAGTTCTTTTAGTCTCATATTTTCAGACTCCATCTAATTAACATTTGTTGATTTATTGAATAATTAAGTCCAACTCATACCTGAATAAGTTCCCTCTGGGAAAAAAAAGGCACCTGTCTAGTCTTTGCTTGTAAATATTTAGTGAGGAGAATCCCACTATTATTATATTTTCCCCTTAGATCAAAGCTCATTTTACCCATTCTGAAAATTCTATAATTTTGTCCGTTATTCAATTTTGTCTTTGGGGCCCAATAGAACAAGTCTATCTATTTCCTTTCTCTTATGATAGCTCTTGAGATGCTTGAAGATAATTGTCAGGTCCCTCCTAAGTCTTCTCTACTTCATGATAAATGTACTCAAGTTTATATCAGACTAACCTAATTAACTTTCTAAAAATCATAAGTCTGGTGGAATGGGGAATGTTATTGATATTAGTTTCCTAGGTTTTCGGACAGTATTTAAAAGCATCTCTCATGCTCTTCTTGTGGGGTAAAATGGAGATATTAGACTTAGATGATAATGTAATTAGTTGTATTTCAAACTAATTGAATGTCTGGAAGATATTCAGAAGCCAACAGTAATCACTATTCTAGGTGAATTTCACATTATCTAGTGGAGTACCACAGGGATCTTCACTTGGATTTCAGCTATCATTTAACATTTTTATCAGTAACTCTCATAAATCAGTATGCTTATCAGATCTGGAGATTACTCAAAATAGAGAAGGATTCTAAACTTGGATGACAAAGTTAAGATTTATAAAGATTTCAAGAGGCAAGAACTGGGAGTTAAATAAAATAAGATTGAATTGAATAAGGATGAACATAAACTCTTCCAGTTGCATCCAGAAAACTTCTTTTGGAAGTAAAAAATGAAGATGAGATTAAACAAACAACAGTTTATCTCAAATTAAAGAAAAATAATAATAACAGATTTTTAGTGAACTTTAAACTCAACTTTATTTAGTAGGGTGATATAATTTTAAACTTAAGGAAAATGTCCATAACTTGGAAGTAAGAGTCCTACTCAAGTATGTGCTTTGTTTTTAGATAAATTTTAGAAAAGATAATATAAACTAGAAAATATTTAATAGTTTATCAAAATGTTCAAGGGCCTCATGAAATGCCACATGAAAATTAGTTGAAAGAACTAGGAATGTTTAACTTGGGCAAGCGAAGAATTTAGGGAATACATGATAGTTATTTTCAAGAATTTGGAGGGATATTATTTAGAAGAGAGTTGGCCCCTTTTGGCAGATTCTATCTTTAATGCCTACTACAATAGGCATTTAATAAGTGCTTGAATTGATTAGACTGGAATTGATCAAGAAACAATGGACAAGAGTTTAAGAAAACTATATTTATACTTATTGGCAAAGAAAAAACAATAACTTGTGAGCAAATAAAGCTTTCTAAAACTAGAATTGTCTGCCTTGGATGATAATGGGAGCCCCTTTAGGTGATGGGATCATCAATGAGATTTATGAAAGTAGGATTCTATGCTAGGCACTTTGACAAAGACAAAAAAAGGAGTCATCCCTGGCCTCTAGGAACTTACATACAGATATGTCCTAGATGAGATTCTTATTCTGGACTTATTAGCCTTTGAGATTCAGTATAACTTTAGATCTAAACAATAAACAAAGAAAGGGGAAGGATAGACCATAGCCTATATTTCTCATCTATTCTTATACCTCTCCTTTGTTTGCTGCCTATTTAAAATAAGAGAACTGATACTATTGAAATGTGTGAGTATGTTTAAATGTAATCTTGCAAAGGTCCAGGTAAATAAGTATTTTCCTGAAAATTCTTTAGTTTAAGATTGTTATTAGGGCTGTTTCTGGGTTTTTTAAATAGGACATATTCTTTAGTGTTTATTAATTTTTTAACATTATTTTTTAAATGTTTCATTCTAAATTCTCCACCTCATTGAATCTCTTCCCCTCCCATTAAGTAGATAAGCAATCATACCCATTATATATATGAAGTCATTCAAAAATATATTGCTACATTTGCCATGTAAAAAAAAAGTCAAGAAAAATAAGTGAAAAGATATGATTCAATCTGTACTCAGAGTTCATCATTTCTTTCTCTGGAATTTGGTAGTACTTGGCATCCAGGGTCCTTTGGAATTGTTTTGGATCATTGTATTGATCAGAATAGCTGTCTTTCATAGTTGATCATGCTTACAATATTGTTTTACTGTGTATAATATTCTCCTGTTTATGTTCACCTCACAAATTAATGTAAGTCTTTCCATGATTTTCTAAACTTGTTCCCCTCATCATTTCTTAATGTACAATAGTATTCAGTCACATTCATACATCACAGGAAGTGCTATTTAGAAAGAAAGAGATCATATATTACAACTTGTTCAACCATTTGTCAATTGATGGGTATCCTCTCAATTGCAAAATTTTTCCCACTACAAAAAGAGTTGCTATAAATATTTTGGTACAAATAGGTCCTTTTCTTTTCTTTTCTTTTTCTTTTTACCAACATATATCTCTAATCTCCTTAATAAAATCCGCAAAGTAGTTACTTCATAATTTCAAATTTTGTTTGGCGTCAATTAATGATAATCTTATTGGCTGTTCTTGTATTCTTACCCTCTTACCAATTAATTTATTTCCTTTCTTATTTCTCATGTTCTTTGATTTCATTTCTCTCCATACTTTTTATTTTTTTAATTTCTCCTTCTCAATTCCCTTACTCAAGTTTCATATTTCAATCCGTATTGTGCAGAGAGCCTGTGCATCACAGTTTATTATATCCTAGTTGAGAACATTCAAATTTTTAATCCATTCAAGAAGCATTTATTTATCAACCATCCACATGTGCCATGTTCTGTCATAAACACTAGGTATAAAACACAAAAAAAGAATCAATTCTTCCCTCAATAAGATTACCTTCCACTAAACCAATTTCTATTGAGATGTCTGTTAGCTGATTTGGGTACTCTGAATTTTATGTAAGTTATATTGATGGGGAAGTTTCTATAAAATAGTCAAACTGGTATCATTACTTTCCATATCCTTCAGAAATGTTTTTATAAGGGGAAATAGTATTTGCTTAGAAATCCTATCCTTTCAGGTACATGGACTATTCCAATTTACCCAATTTAAGAAGGTAAAATAAGTACATAGGTTAGCAAAAAATAAATAAATGTATTGATTAGAGGTAGAATCATTTCATGGAAAAAGTTTTGGATCTGAGTCAAATTGATTTTAATTTTAGCTCTTCTATACTAACTATCTGACATATTAAGCTACCTTTCCTCTCTGAGATTCATGTTCCTTATCTGTAAAATAAGAATTGTACTAGCTGACCCATAAGGTTATTTCCCCCAGTTCTAAATCCTATATTTGTCACATATTAAAAATTCGAATCAATGGCTTAAATAATACAACCCACTAAGGCTCCTTTTTAAATATATTGCTAAGTATTCATTTTGAACAAAAGAATAAACAGGCTATAAATGAACTAAATAGACAAACCTATGTAGTGTTGAAGGAACAGATTGATAGTTATCTATAAAGAGATAACATATCATAAAATGTATTTGGGTAATTAATCATTTGGAATGCATTACAGAAGAATTCTAACTGAAAATAATTTTGTAGGTCTTCCATTTATGATTAGACCTCAGAAAGTCATTATAAAGAAAAAGTAAAAAATCTTATTTCATATATATTAAATAAGTGAAAGATGGACACAAAACTCAGTTTAATAAACTATCTTTTAAAAGCAAATAAATACCTGACTTTTCATGTTTCTATACAGTTAAAAAAAATACATCAAGTACTTGTTTTTGCAACACTATGCTAGGTCTTTCAAATGAAACAAAAGGACTAGAAAACACAATGTTGTCACTGGAGAAAAGACATAAGGGTATAACAAACAATAATTTTAAGGGAAGCATGAGAATGTGAGTAACTGTTAATATTATGTCTAAAGAATGAAATAATAGGTATCCAAAGGGAAATATTTTTATCTTGAAAATAATTGTCATAACTACCACTTTTTTTAAAAAATCACTGAATAAAACTCATCTTTGGCACATTTTTCTTAATAGTTCTAGCTAGAGAAATTTTGGTGAGAAATACAATTATCCCAAAGGGTACATAGAGTGTTTGTTTAGTCACTCCAATATTGTTTGCAGAGTAAATAAACAATCTACAGCTGGGGAAAGATTTTTTTTTTTTGCTGAAAAATATATTTCCTTATGTATCTTTGGCCTAGAGTAAACAGATGGGAGAAGGGACATTTAAGTTAATTTAATTCAAAACTTTCCTTTACAGACCAGGAAACCAAAGACTAGACAGGTGAAATCTAATGGTCTTTTCTCAGTCCTCAACCTTCTTGACCTCTCTCAAGTCTCTGACATTGTCAATCAGATATTTCCTGTTCGCTAACTTTTTGTGACTCTGCTCCCTCTTGCTTCTCTTCCTACCTGTCTTACCTGGTCCTTCTCAGTGTCCTTTGCTGAATCCATCATGACATCTTTGTCTGAGAACTTTCATTGGCTGTCCTCCTCCACACTGTAACAATAAAAAGGCCAGTCATGAATATTTGATAGAAGGGAGATAGAGAAAGTCTATGTGGCGAGTCTCTCTCCCAGCACTCCCCTGCAACTGAATATACACTGGGAGACTTTAAAGGGGTGTCACCCCGAAAATAGGTGACCTGAATGGCCATGCCGCCCCCACAGGCGTCGGGGGCGAGGCTTCCCTATAAAAGGAGGTATATAGTATTCCAGTCTGATCCTGAATGACGACGGGGTTCACACAAACCTACCCCCAATTAGTTAATTTCACAGTGGGTGGTCTGGCTTCAAGATGGAGGCAGCCAGACCAAGCTGTGGTTCCCCTCTCCCTCATTGTCTCTCAGGCATTCTGGAACTCTATCTGACTGCTGAATTGCTTTTTATTATTTGCAATTCAGGATTTGGGGAAAAGGGTGAAGGGCAGAGGGATTTTGGGGTGCCCTCTTCTCTATTTCTATGGGATCTGTCACTTAGGAGGGAACCCTATGGTTCCCACTCCTAAGCTTCTCCCCCCCTTCTCCTATTTCTGTTTCCATTTTTCTGTTTCTTTTCTTTTCTATAATTGTGAGTTTTGACTGAAAGGGGTCTCTCAGCAAGATTGGGAATGGGTGAAGGAGAGTAAGAGATTGCTCCCAAAATGGAATCCAAACTTAGCTTACTTGATTATTGAAGTCTTGATGGGTGAGATGTGATGAAATGGCTTTTATCACGAAATCAGGGTTTTAATTTCCAAAAGAAAGATCTTCAGGAAGCCCTCAGGACTAGATCTAAGCTGTGATGTCCTCCACCTCCTTCTTCCCAGTCCTCTGCTCTCTTCTTCCTCCAAGAAATTCCCAGAATCCTCTCTCTCATCTCAACTATCAGCAACTGTCAGCAACTGCCTTCTCTGGCTCCTTTGGTCCCATCTTCCTTGCACAAATCCCATACTTACAATAACTGCAACTCTCCCCCCTCTTCCCTAATTCCTGGCTTCCTTCAAGTCTCAGATAATATCTCACTTTTCCAGTCCTTCTTAATATGACTGCTTTCCTATGAGACTAGCCTAAATTTATATCTATATACATATGTGTGTATGGATATGTCTATATCTTGTGTGTCTTTGCATATACACACACACATAGATGTGTCTTTCTCTCTATATATAGACATATATATCTTGTTTGTTTGTAGCTTTTTGTGTGCTTTCTCCTCCCTTAGTCTGTGTGTGAGCTCCTTGAGAGGAAGGACTTTTAGGGGTTTTTTTTTGCCGTTTTTTGAAAATCCCAACACCTTGGCATAGTGCCTGGTACATAGCTAGTGCTTAAAACATGCTCATTATTCAATAAATTAAGTTACTAGCATCACACAGTTAGTTGATGATGAAGCTGGACAAGATAAGTCCTACCATCACTTCTCTCACACATTTATGAGGAGGGGAGGGTGGGACTCAGAACACTTTGTTGGTTTGCAAACTTCAGCTCAGTCTGATGTACATATTAATCAGATAAAAGGCTATCATGGAATAGTATTCCAAGCTCTGGTGCCTCAAAACAAGTACAGACACAGTTTTAAAGAAATTCAATAGAATGAAATACATATTATCACGCCCCCCCCCCCCAATGGCCTTTAGCTTCCTTGGAACATAGCAAAATACAAATGCTAGCAATGGGGACAAGACTGTTCCAGGGTGTTTGTTTTTTTTGTTGTTGTTGTTTTTTTGCGCCTGGGGTCTTAGGGAAACTTTGTATATAAACAATGTGATTCAAATATACTACAAAATGTTTAAAGTGAGTTATAATTAGTTATCAATGAAGACTTCCAATTATGGGTAGAGAAGAAGCACTTACTTATTTGTTGTCCAATCTATGCATGGTGCCCAGGAAGGGTGGAGTAAATGAGATTTTAAGCTTCTCAGGAGGCTCTGCTAAGTATCAGTGGGGGTGGAGGTGGGGGCAAGTGACTGTGGTTGGATTTCAGCTGTGCCTGGACTGGTAGGCTGAGCTCCCAGCTACAGGGTTGAGATCTTAGAGTTGGTGTTCCCAGATGGGCAGGCCTAGAAAGATTTTAGACAGAAGGAGTACAAGGACTTCTGAGCTGGTTATGGGCTCTGATGCAGCCAGAGAGCTTCTCTCTGAATCAAGGGCCAGCAAAGGTTGTTGAAATTAGGGCAGATGTTAGGAGCAGCAGCTATGGTCATCCCCTAAGATCCAGGGCTGAAGGATATGTGGGGTCTTTTTCTCTTAGCCACCCAATAGGCATGGAGGCACATGGTGCCAGGCTACCATCAAAGCCACAGCCAATTCTAAAACTTGGTGGTGTTTGTAAGGTCCTTGTCTCAGGTTTGGCAGAACTGCAAGTGATTGCAGTTCACTCATTGGGTGAAGCTGTTGCTGCTTTCATCCTCTGAAGCATCTGACCACCTGAGGTGTGAGGACTAAGGATGGTACTAAAGAGGGAAATACAGCTAGACACACTTCTCTGAGACCATCAGTGTTACTTTTTCCTAAGCCTGCCTTTTCTAGCAATTAAATGCTCAGTAAAAACTGTTGAAAAAAAATAAAGTAGAAGTAGGAAAAAAAAAAGGTTTCCATTGATGAATTGAAAAGGGTCTCTTCTCTGGCAAATTCTTCCCCTCTGCTCCCTGGCTCCTTTCAAAGTTCCCTCCCTGCCCTGGATTGGTCCTTTTCCAATCCCACTCCAGGAAGTGGGGGAGAGGGGGAAAGGTCCTCCCTTGCATGGGATCAGTCCATTCATAGACCAATCCCATACCAGGAAGTAGGGGGGAGGAAATCCTGAGTCGTGCTGGGGAATGTAGTTCCAGCATGCAGTCTTTTTCCTTTACAAAACCCACACAACAGAGTTTAAGGGTCACTCAACACATCAGTAAGTAGAAGCACTCTTTCTCCTACTTCAGTACCTTACTGGATATGTTGGAAGTGTTAACCACTTATGAAATAGGCCTGCATACTTTCTTTTTCTTTCCTCAGCTCAGCTAGGTGACCTGAGTAACTGTTAACATCAAGATCTTCAAGCTCCTAGCCTAGTGCTCTTTTTCCAAAGTGGTAACCAAAGAATAAACATAATCTTGTTAAATGAGCTTGCTAAAATTAGTTTCCTGTTTATGATCATCCTTAAAGCCTGACACAGATAAGTGCTCAAGTAATTGAGTAAGAGAAATATTAGATTTAACAAAAAAGAGCTTCTAGATCTGAGCATTCATTAAATCCTTGCATTTCATAACTTATTTGGGGTCAAGGAAAGCTTGTTCTTTCATCATGTTTTGGAAGTTTTGGAAGCTTTGGAAGTTCAAGAATTTTCTCTGTAACCGGGGTTTCATGTACTTCTGTATTGTTACTAATTCATTCATACCTTTTGCTATTTTCTTCAGTTTTGCACCTGATATCCTTAATCATCAGCCATTCCATATCAAAGGAATCTCTTTCTACTCAAAACTTAAGAGAAAAGCTTTTCATAAAGTGTTCTTTCACCTTGCAGATAATCTATTTTTTTATCATTTTCTTGACTCACTTCAGTTTCTATTTCTTGGAACTTGATTTTTTAGAATTTAGTTTATACATACCTCCTACTTCCTATGGTATATCTCTTCTACATTTGATATAAAAATTTTAATGTTATTTGAAGGCCTTGAGCAAGTTTATTAGTTTCATATCTTATTGCATGATTTGATGTATACATTTTAAAATTTCATTTAATGTTTTAATATTTTCTCCCTTCTGTTATTGACAATGGAGCTTCCATAACCCTTGACTTTTTTCCTCAGTCATTTTTGTTCTTGAAATCCTGAACTTGGAAATGGATTTGGGGCAGAAGCAGTGGTGATACAAGTAGGATGATGACATTATTTTAGAAATATTTTGAGATGGAGTAGAAAAGATCTAAGTAAAATGGTGAAACAGTAGCATAGAAACAGCTTGACACAAGGCTAAAAGATATAGATTACTTGGACCTCTGGTTGATCTTATGAAAAATCTGATTATACAGTAACCCATATGATGTTATTTAAGGAATGCCAAAAAGGCCTATCTTATTGCTGTTGTGTTTTTGTTGTTCAGTCATTTCCAACTCTTAGTTGACACCATTTGGGATTTTCATGGTAAAAATATTGTAATGGTTTTGCCATTTCCTTCTCTAACTCATTTTACAGATGAGTAATTGAGACAGTTAAGTGACTTGTCCAAGATCATAGAGCTACTAAGTATCTGAAGCCATATTTGAACTCAGGAAGATGAATCTTCCTGACTTCAGGTAAGGTATTCTATCCACTCTGTCACCTAATAGCAAAGATTTATATGGCACTTTTGAAAAATATTTTACACATATTATCTCACTGAATTCTTATAACAACTCTAAAAGGAAGGTGCTATTATCCTAATATTACGGATGAAGAACCAGTGGTTGATTAACTGACTTGTTCTGTCATAAACAGTTCATATTTATCTGAGGCAGGATTTGAAGTCATCTTCTTCACTCCAAAGCCAGCAATCTATCTTCTATATCACCTAGCTGCTCCTAAAATGTCTCCCTTTGTAAGAAATTCTACCAGTAGAGATGTACTTTCTGGAGACTTAATGGCTTTTCTATCTCCCAAAATCCCCCATAGAAATGCAAATGCCCCTATAAGAGGAAACAATTTGATAGCCTAAGCCAATGATGGTGAACCTTTTAGAGATGGAGTGCCAGGCTCTGCCCCATCCTATTCCCTAGACTGAGTGGTGGGGTGCCTTGTCCCCCTTACCTCATATAAGGGAGGGGAAAAGTGTTCCCATTGGGTTGTTGGGCAGAGGGGTGGGTGAAGTGAAGAATTTTCTCAGCAAGTGTAGAGAGTGAACACTCCACTCCCTTCCAGCTCTGCTACCTGTGAGCCATCTCCCTTACATGTTCCTACTGGGCTGCTGGGCAGACAGGTAGGCGATGTGAAAGAATGTCATCAGGTATGGTGGAGAGGGGAAAGGGAACAGCTCTCCTGTAACATGGAAATGGCAGGGTGGAATTCCTGCAAGATATAGGGGCAACCCTCACCCAGAATTCTAGGGGACCCCCTAGAGAACTCTGGGTGAGGGGCAGTTGAGGGCAGTTAAGGGAGTTGGTTCCTGGAGGTTGAGGTGAGCAGATCACTCTGCTTGCTGATCCCAGTTATTGATTGCTTTGGAGCTTTGTGGCAGTAGCCATTTTGGTTCTTCTCCGCAGTTTGCCTGTTTAGATGAATTAGACCTTTCCTGCAATAGCATTTTTGTTACCATTTAGTTATATTAGATATTAGAAGTGATAATTATAGGCTTTGAGGGCAAGCTCCCTCCTGGGGAGAGGGGCTGTTTCTACCTAACAGTTCAGGGCTTCCCAGATCTTTGAAAACCCTCCATGCCTTCCCTTCCTCATTTATCAGTAAACCTACATCTTTTGGGAGCAGTGCCTGTTTATTATTTTGGGAATACTCACATCTATCTTCAGCCAAGTTTCCTTCAGCTGTCTGGCCTATACAAGTCAGATTCGTCTGTCCCTGATAACTACAAGTCATCTAGCCTCTCCTAGTATCCCTTAGTCAACCCTGTGGGGAAAATAAGTTAAGAAAAGAAAACATCATTAAAGAATTGACTTGCTTAGCCTTGCCAGAGGAGTCTAGATCTAACCTCCATTTTCAACTGATTTCTAACTGCTTGTTGGGAGGGGGGAGAAGGAGCACTGAGCCAGTTTATGTCCCTCCCTTTTCACTCAAGCCTGTCAGTGGGGGAGGAGTGAGTCCAGCAAGATACTGATATCTGGCCATCCCTTCAGCTTTCCAAATATCTCTGTTAAGATTGACATAACACTCCCCAAGTCCTTCTGCCTTTCTAGTAATGAACTCTTGGGAGGGGGTGCCGGCCACATGCCCACAGAGAGAGCTCTGTATGCCATCTTTGGCATCCGTGCCATATGTTCACCATTATTGGTCTAAAAGCTCATATATTAATAGAGCAATATAGGGTCATAGAGATCATGTAGCCCAGAGTGACTCACATAAAACTAAGTCAATATGCATTCCACAAGGATCTTTATATACATTTTAGTGTCCCCAATTTCTATTTGAGTTTGACACAAGTGATCTTGTTTATCTTTCTCATTAAGTAAATGATGAAAATGAGCTCTTGACAACTAATATCTCCTAGGGAACATTTGAAAAGTAGAATCATTGGAAACATAATCCAGATTAAGAATGTGGGCATAGTGTGCAATCCCTTGTGGAACAAGAAATATAAATTGAAAGAGGAGTTAGAGTGATGCATATGATTAATTCTATCTGCTTTGCAATTTTGAAATTTTGAAATGTGCTTTCCTTGATTACCATTGTAGCACATGGAGTGGATCATTAATGAAATTAAAGAAGACACAATTTTGAAGTATCTTACATTTTTGAGTGAAACAAAATTATGCTTGTTTGTAATCCAAAAATAATTATACAATAACAATCTATCAGTCTTTCATCTTTACCTCTCTTCTCCTTCTTGTCAAATAAATACAAAAGCCATTACTGACAAAAACTTATTTTTACTACCAGTTAAATTATTTTAAATAAACTTTCATTTAATTAATTAATATGCACATTTTCTACTTCTAGCCTGACATTCCTTCTATTGAGAAAGAAAGAAAAAAATCCCTTGTATTCAAGTATAATAAATTCCTATATTAGCCCTGTCTAAAACAACATGTATAAATCCATAATCTGAGTCCATCAGCACTCTTTCAGGAGATAGGTAGCACATCTCATTAAGAATATTCTGGGACTATAATTAGTAATTGCATTGATCAAGATCCCTAAATCTTTAAAAATTTTTGTCATAGTATTATGTTTGAGGTCTATAAATTATTCTATGCATTCTGCTTGCTTTAATTAACATTAGTTCATACAAGTTTTCCAAGGTTTCTCTGCAACAAATGCTTTCATATTTCTTAGAGTACAATAGTATTCTATCACATTGAAGTGCCAGAACTTGTTTAGTCATTTCCCAATTGATTGAACTCTATATCTCCCTCAGTTTCCATTTCTTTGTGCCCAGAAAAAAAAAGGAGTTGCTATAAATATTTTTGAATATATAAATCCACATTCTTAGGTTTCTTTGGAGGTAGAGACTAATTAGTGTTATCACTGGGTCAAAAGGTATGCATAATTTGATATTTGGGGCATAATAACAAATTGTTTTCCAGAATGGCTGGGCCATTTTATAATTTCACTAGCAGGACATTAATGCACCTACTTTTCTATAGCTCTTCACTGTCATGGTAATTTTTTGTCAATTTTTCCAATTTCATTGGTGTGGGTTAGAACCTTAGAGCTTCTTTAATTTGCATTTCTATAATTATTAGTGAGGCAAAGTATTTTTTTTAAACATGGCTATGGATATCTTGAAAGAATTCCTCCAAAAATGACCATTGATATCCCCTGACCATATATCAATTAGGAAATAGAAAATATTATATTAACTTGAATCTCTTCCTAATATATCTTAGAAAGGAGACATTTGTCAGAGAAATTTGCTTAAAAACTTTCCCCATTTTCTTATTCCTCTTCTAATTTTAGACAAATTCATTTTGTTTATGCAAAAAATTATGTAATTCAAATTATTAGTTTTAACATCCCTAATTTTTTATTATTGTTCAAGAATCTTTCCTCCATCCATACATCTGACATGTAATTCTTTTATTTCTCCTCTATTTTGTTTATATCTCCCTTTATGTAGAAGATATTTATCTATTTGTAATTTTTCTTGGTCTATAGTGTGAGATGTCTGGCTATAATTAATTTCTCCCAGACTGCTTTCCTATTTGTCCAAAAATATAAATTTTTTTAAATACTGAGTTCTTGTCCCAACAGTTTTGAGATTATGAAACTTTTAACTACTGTGCTTAATTCCTTTTGTTTATTGTATACCCAACCTGTTTCAATGATTTGTATATTTAGAAGTACAAATTATTTTGATAAGTAATGTTTTATAATAAAGTTTGAAGTATGGTGGTTCTAGATCCTTTCTTCCTATTTTTAAAAATTATTTTCCTTGAAATTTTCAACAATTTTTCCTCCCAATGAATTATGTTGTTGTTCTTTCTAGCTCAATAAATTGATCCCTTAATTTTTTTGGTATAGTACTAAGTAAATTAATTTACACATTATTGCCACATTTATCATATTGGCTTGACCTGTCCAAGAGCTATTCATATTTTCCCAAAATATAATTGTATTCATATAGTTCCTGTTTGTTTCAGCAAACAGAAACCAAAGTGTTTTATATTTTCTCTAGTAATTTCAAATGGAGTTTCTCTGTCTCTCATTGCTAGATTTTAAATGGAATATACAAAAATGCTGATGATTTATTTCTGATTTTTAAAATTTCCACCACTTTGCTGAAATTGTTAATTTTTTCAAGTAATTTTAATTTGGTTTTCTAGGATTCTTAAAGAAATTGCATCATCAGCAAAAAAGTAATAATTTTGTCTCTTTTTTCCATGCTTATTCATGCAATTTGTTTTCTTATCTTATTATTTTTGATATAATTTCTAGGACAATGTTGACCAATAATGGTGATAATGGACAATTTCACTTTAACTGTCAATTTATTGGAAAGACCTCTAATTCATCCCCTTCACAGGCAACATTAACTCTTGGTTTGGATGGAAACAATGGATTTTTTTGTGGAAATTTCTACTTATTCCTGTGCTTTCTAGTACTTTTTTTTTGTAACATAAATGGGTGTTGTATTTTATAAAACATGTTTTTGTTTTTTCCTAATCATATAATAATATTAAATTAGTTGTTCTTGGTATTAATATGGTTAGATATATTTATATGGATAGTTATATTTATGATTTCCCCACTATTGAACTAGCTATAAATTTCTGATTTAAATCAATTCTGAGTATAGAATTCCTGAAAAAGTTAAAGAAAGAGATAAGTGGTAGAAGAAAAATTAAGAAAAGAAATGTGAGTGATGAAAGAAAATTCTGAAAAGAGAATTAGGTGTATGTTAAAAGAGGTAAAAAAGAAACCTGAAGAAAATAATATCTTAAAAAGCAGGATTAGGCTAATTATACAAAAGGCCATCAAAAATCAATTAAAAAAAGAACTCTCTTAATATAAAATTTATCAAATATAAAAAGAGTTACAAAATCTCACTGAGGAACATAATTATTTAAAATTTTGAATAAAGCAAGAAAAACCCTGAGACTTCAAGAAATAATAGAGCAAAGTCAAAAGAATGAAAAAAGGGGGAAATGTAAAAGTGAAAATTTAATACAATAAAAAACTTTCATGCATTCCTGATGAAATGACCAGAGCTATAAAGAAAATCTGGCATTCAACTAGAAGACTCAAGAAAAACATAAAAATATAAATATGAAAGAGTAATCATAAGGCATTCTAGAAAGTTATTTACATTCTTTTATGGGGAGATAATAGTCGTAAATCCTGAGAACTTTACCAGTATATACTTAATAAATGAGGCCTTTTATGTGACCAAATTCCCCCAGTGCGTTCCTCTTTCTTAATTCTTAATTTTTTAAAAATGTTCTCATTTATTAAGTATATACTGAGTTTAGGTTTGAATCAAATTTCTGAAAATAAGTTATTCCCCAACTTACAAATGGTCAAAGGATTTGAAAAACCAGTTTTAGAAGAAGAAATCAAAGCTATCTATAGTCATGAAAAAAGATGCTCTAAATCACAATTGTTTGGAAAAATGCGAACACCACCTTGAAATACCACCTAATACCCATAAGAAATGGCAAATGCTGGTGAGATTAAGGGGACAATTAGTATACGAAGGAACTGGAAGAATAGTGAATTCATCCAATCATTCTGGGGAGCAATTTGGAAAATTGTGCATACCCTTTGAAAAAATACCATTATCAAGCCTTTATTTCAGAGATCAAAGGAAAAAGGATGGAGTTGTACAAAAATATTTATAGCAGCCTTTTTGTAGGGCATTTAGGGGATGCTCATCAACTGGGGAATAAATGGCTGAACAAATTGTAGCATTTGATTTTGATGAAGTACTATTGTGCGATAGGATATGATGAAGGGGTGGTTTCAGGAAAGAAAAAAAAAAGGCAGGGCCTATATGAACTGATGCAAAGTAAAGAGAGAAGAACCAGGAGATCATTTTGCATCATAACAGCAATGTTGTGAAGATGATCACCTGTGAAAGACTTGACTACTCTGATCAATACAATGATCCCAGACAATTCCAAAATACTCATGATGAAAAAATGCTATCTACTTCCAGAGAGGGAACTGATATACTCTGAATGCAAATTGTTGTTTTCTTACTTCCTCTATTTTTCTTGCTTCTTTTTGAAATATGGCTAAAATGGAGATATGTTTTGCATGATTTCACATTTATAATTGATTTCATATTGATGACTTCTCAGTGAGTGAGGAAGGATGTAGGATGGAGATAGAGAATTTGAAACTCAAAAATTGAAAAGGAAAGGATCTTTTAAATGAATGTTTTCTTTTAAAAAGAAGTAGAGATAATTAAAAAATATATTTTTTTAAAAAAAGGAGAAATGCACAGAGCCAACTTTTGGCTCTATCCAGTTAAAGGGATATGTGCTCTTCATTTTCACCATCTTTCAGAGAATAATACAGGAATAAATAAAAACTTCTTATCCATACAGATAAGACAGAGCATTCTGAAGATTAAGACTCACAGCTTTGAAGCAACTTCGTTTACCTTTATTTGTCATCATCTAGAGATAATGGACATTCCTCCACAAAAAAAAAAAAAAAAAAAAAAAGAAATTCTAGCATTTCTTGGAAATGTTTGGATAATGAAATGTCAACTACATTAATTTTATTCCATACTTGATTTTTGGAAGGATGAACTTGATTCTTTCGAGAACTCCCTTTTCATCATTTTCATAATTTAAAGAGTAGGTTTTAGGATTTAAATATAATGCATTATGATTGTCATGAACACTTTAAAAAATCTTTAAGAATACCATTTTAAGGATTCATAAAGGTTTACATCAGACTTGACATAGTATATCAAAGTTAAAAATAAAACATTATTTGGTTACATCTATCCCAGGAACAACTTAAAAAGCAATTGGAATACTGCACTGATAATTCTGTTTAGTATTGGAATTTCATATTTTGTGTATATCTATATAAATTGGTGCTGAGTTTGAAAGAACAAAATCATTGTAATAGGAGTTCTATTTAAGGAAATATTTATAGCTTAAAGTAAGGGCATTTTACTCAGTTTTATGAAGAATAAAGAACGTAGCAATTTACCTGGGATTCATGAAATCCTAAATCCATGAACATCTAGAATAAAAAAGAATATATTTGTGTTTGAATTATATAACTGATTATGTTTACAGCATACTTAAATTCTATTTGTGTGGCATTCGAGAAACACCCTGGACAACTTTATTTTTTTTTCTCCATCTCACTAACATGAATAATACTCTTCTGGTCTGGCTAGCCTAGTTGGGTCGATAATAGTGCAAAAGGGCTGGGTCAAAGTTTGATCTCTATATGAGCCAGTTAGCAATCAGATAGAAGAAAAAAAATAAATTTTATCCTTTGTTTACAGTCTCCCCTGCAAATCTTGTCTATCCATTTTGTGAGTGCATGTTGTTGATCTCAAGATGAGAGAATGTAAATACAACAGGCTGAATCTATCCACAGAGCACGGAGGGAGGGAAGGTTCCTCAAAGAATATGTTCTTCTGACAGTGGAGCAGAGATTTCTAGACAAAAGATATTATATAGTATTTTCACTTAATGCATATGCCTTTGCAGTGAATAGAGCACAATGAAAAATATGCCTGAATTATATATTTTCTAATTGTCCCATCATTTTTATCCCACTGTAACAGAATAAAGCCATTTTTTTTTTTTTTGTGCAGAGTTTCTGGCACACATTCAAGGATATCATACATATTAAAAACTGTAGCTATCCACATGTTTTTGTGCAATAGGATTTTTCCTGTTTCATATTAGTTGTTTTTTCATGTTAAACTATTTCTGTTTTCCTGTTCTGCTGGTTACTCCAATATTTGCCTTCGATATGCTGCCTTCTTTTAAATAACATTTCAATTAGACAAAAATATGGTAAGAACCTTCTGTCAAATTCTCAGGCCTTCAGACTACAGTACTTGTTAATCACCTGGACCCTTGGTTTTCCCTCCTGACTCATTCAGTCCTTTTAATTTTAATTTTTTACATGTTGATATAATAATTGTTTTTTGACATTTAGAAATTTATGTTTTTTCACTCCTCCCCAAGATGGCAGTTAACATATGTTGTACATGTGTTATCATACAATACATATTTCCATGTTCATCAGATTGTGAAAGAAGACACATATCACTTCCACTGGAGAAAAATTCCTGAAGAAAATAAAGTGAAGAATGGTATGCTTTAACTTAATCTGCATTCAGAATCTGTCAGTTCCTCCCCATGGCCATGGATAGCCTTCTTCATCATGAGTCCTTTGCTGTTGTCCTGGATCCTTGCACTGCAGATAATTAATTCACAGTTGATCATTATACATTATTGCCGTTAATATGTATAATGTTCTCCTGATTCTGCTAACTTCACTTTGCACCATTTCCTATCTTTCCATTTTTTTCTGTGATTGTCATGTTTTTCATTTCTAATGGCACAATATTATTTCATTACAGTCAATTACCACAACTTGTTCATCCATCCCCAATTTATATACAATCCTCATTTAGTTCTTTTCTACCCATGACTATTAACATGCATGGTTCCTATGGGATTTATGGGATGTAAGTGCCTTATTTATTGAATGGGAATAGAGTAGGAATTTGGTTTTTTGATTGGCTTAGGGAACTCCTGGTAAGGAAACTTCTTCTACCAACGTATATGAGTAATATCTCTGCAACTGATAGTCCTGAAGAGTTTCTGGATCCCTAAGCTGTTAAGTGAATTGTCTAGGATCCCACAGTTAATACATTTCAAAGATGAAATTTGACCTCAAATCCTTTCGAATTTGAGGCCAGCTCTCTACCCTCTACATAGTACTGCTACTCAGAATAGGCAGTTAATAAAAGTTTATTGAATTGAATCAATCAAACAAGAATATCAACAAGAATAAAAATGGAGAAAAATAACAATCGTATTTTAAGTGCTACCAACAATTAGTAGTGAATAAAGGGGGAAAAATATATATTTTTAATAGAGCAAAGGAAAGGGAATATCAGATGAAATTTAATTTGGAAACTTGAGATGTGCTTTTATTACTTAAAGTATCAATTATCACATATTAAAATCAGCTCCTTCATAATGATTCTGGTTCCATTTTCTGGAGTCTTTGGTCCCCTTATCTTTCATGTAAGAAAAGATAGAAAGAATAGTGAGATTCTTGCATAGAAAGAAGTAAACTTGATAGCCAGAACACTTGATTAAATTTGACAGGATTAAGGAGCTTGAGGGACCAGGAAAAGAAAAGAGGAGTGCCCAGAGGATTTTAAGACTTCTCCTTTGGATAGATAGTGATTCTTCCCTCTCACATTCTTCTTGAAGTAGCTAGACCAGGCTGAGGGCCAGGACATCCTTAGGATATATCAGTATCACCCTAGCAGAAGATAACACTTTAAGGCTAAGTAGCCAGTTTATTTTTCTTTTCTGGTTTGGACCCATCAGAAACTTTTTATTTATATTCTGGAAATTATTTCATGCAGCTTTTTGGACTTGGTAGAGCACTGGGTAGGATACATCTAATTCCCCTAAATTTCCAGGACAGAATTAAAATATCTGACATGGTTTTCTGCCCATTGTGTGATGTTTCCCTTAAATGCTCTTGTTCTGCTCCCCATTTTTAGTTTAAGTGCCTGAGGGGAAAAGTATATTCACTTTAGTCCTTGTGAACACATCATAATGTTTCCCCTCATTCACTGTCATAAAAGCCTCATTGTTGTATGGTAGATCAAAACTCTAATATGATATAAACATTTTTTTTCAAAAAATCACAAATCACCATATTGGCTTAATAGTGTATATATCATCATCTTTATTTTACATAAAAGAGAAAACAGAAGTGCAAAGATCTTGAATGAATTTTCTAAGGCTACACAGTTAAAAATCAGCAAAGCAAGAATATTAAAGCAGATACAGATTCTAGAGCACCACATAGGTCAATCCTTCTTTCTTCAATACTGCCTAAAGTCCAAGAGCTCATCATGATACGTTTTCTCTATGATGGTACATTTCACTACTACTGCACAGAAGTTGAATTCCTATTCTTTGTAATGGCTTAGAAGTGATTTGGAATTCCTAAAAGCCCAGTCAGGAGATTATAAACTCCATTAGATTCCAGAAAGATTAAAAAAACCTTTGAGGACAGTTCTGGAGATACATGTTGTCTACTTTGGAAGAATTGGCTTATTAGGATTCAAAACTTGTCCATTAATTTTTGGCCATGAAAAGCTATTTTTCTTTACAGTTCTAAAATTTCAGAGTTTCAATTAATATTCCAGCAGAAAGGATTAGTGGATTGATTTGGATTAGATGCCAAGTCTCAGGCTGGGGTAAGATACATGTATACTTAGCAATCAAGTAGTTTTGTTTTTCATTATTTTCTATTCATCAGTACTGATTGTCTCATAATAGGCTTCCCTAGCATAGTTCACTTGGGTTGTAATTTCAATTATAAAGCTGAATTGCCCCTATTCATTTGAACCACCTGTTAGTTGAGAGAGATAGTATGGAGTGGAAAGAAAAATGGAATTTGAATCAAAAGATCTGATTTCAGGACCACTCCCATCCACCACCACTGGGGTTACTAATCCACTCATTTGCCCTTAGGCAATCCTTAGAATACTAGACTCTCAGATCTGGAAAGAACTTTGTTGAACTGAGAGCTAATCTAGTCAATGCTGGGTGGGAGCTGGGTGGTACTGTGGATACACTACAAGACTTAGAATCAGAAAGACTCAGGTTCAAATCTGGCCTCAGATACTTTCTAGCCCTGTGACTTTGGGAAAGTCACTTAGACACAAACTGTCTTAGTTTCTGCAATTATAAAATGGGGTTAATAATACTTACCTCCGTGGGTTGTTGTGAGTATAAAAGAAATTTTTGTAAAGGTCTTGGTGCCTGATACATAGTAGGTGCTTTACAAATGCTATTTATTGTTGTTGATTTTATACTTGAATAAAAATTATGTCTATCCCATCTCCTGGAAGTGTACATCAAGTCTTTGCCTAAAAGACTTCCATTGAGGTGGAAGCCACTATCTCTACTGGCAGTCCTTTCACCAGTGTCTATTATTCCATTTACATTGCATTTTCTCAGATTTATTTCAGGATTGCAATGTAATGTGAAGTAGCAAGTTCTGTCTTTGATGCTTAACTGGTTTTGTGACTCTGGGCAAATTATTGAGCTCTTAGCACTCTGGCCTATTTTTTAAGATTATAACATGCATGACAGTTGCTGATCTGCATTGGGAGAGGGAGTTTCCTTACATCAATAAAATCACAGAAAAAGAAGATATTTTTTCCCTCGCATTGCTAGTTTTGGATCACTGTTATGTGTAAAACCTTTCACAACCTCTGTGAAGCTCCTTATATTTGTTTACTTTATAAATTCTGACATGATGTGCCACCAAATTCTGCTTTTTTCTCAAAAAACAACCTAATGCATTTCCTTATTTATTCTCCCAGGATGGTCTTCTCCTTTGAGCTCTGTTAATTATGTCTTAGAGGGAAGAAATACGGTGTCTTCTCTGGTAAAAGATTTATGTATCCTTTGCATTAGGAAATGATAAAAATAATATTATTTATCAAACTGTTTGATTCTGCTCCCATGAAATGCATAAACCAAAATTTTGATATATCTATAATGTCTCTGAGTCTCAGTTTCCTCAAATGCAAAATTGGTATTACAATTCTTTCTCATCCTTTATCAAAGAATGTCATGAAGATCCAATAAAATGCTGTATGTAAAATACTTTGCAAATGAAAACCCACTATCCAGATATCATTTTTACAGAAAAATACATGACAAAAGGAACTTAATTAAATTATTATTATACACTGTTTTGTGACTGCAGAAAACAGTCTGCTGGCTGACTAGGGACCCTTTCCTTCAAATGAATTGTCTGATTAACTTTCTGAAAAATTAATTGGATCCAGCCTAGGTTGTCAGTTTCCATAGTAACTAGATCATGTCACAAAGGAAAACAGGCACTGTCTTTTCTGTTAGTGTTTTTTGGCAGTACATTTTGAAGAGATGTTCATGTGTTGCTGATGCTGTCACCTATGAGACAGACACAGCCTGTCAATGAAAGAAGGAATAGACTTGTGGATATGTATTTACTCAGTTGATTGACATATCCCAGGCTTACATGGGATGCTGAATTTGCTGTTTCTAGGTAGTCTTAGGTCAATCACCCATCTGATGATTATTAGGTTGCCACTTAGTCAATACGATGAGTTGCTAAGATTGTATCAAATAAGATAACATAAGTAAAGTACTTTGGAAGATATAAAGTCTCATAATAAATGCTAGCTATTACTGGTAAAGTGACTATAATGATAATCAAGGTGAGCTGGCATAATAACTAAGGGGAAATGATTTGTAATGGTTTTCGGTGAGTTAAAAGCAACTTCTGAGTCAAATATAATCCATCTCATAACCAATAACTTCTCAACAGCCTCCCTAACAAGTTTTCATAAAGACTTTACTTGAAATTGTTCAGTGAATGGGAACCTGCTCTGTGTCAGAGAAGTGCCCTCCCCTTTGCAATAGTTCTAATTGTTAAGAAAATATTCTTACATAAAGACTAAATGTTCTCCTTTGTAAATTCCCATTTCTCCTACTTTTCTTCCATTCAGAGAAATAGGAAATGTCTAATCCGTCTTCCACATGAGAATTTTTCATATACTTGAAGACAGAATTGAGTTTTTGATTTAAGGCTTAACCAAAACTACTGACAGGAAAAATCAGAGTAAGCCTGTAAGACCTCGACATTTCCATCAGATGATACAATATCTATGACCTCAAATTTTGGGAAATTTAATATATAAAAATACACACATATGTAATATATATATATATTATTTATACCAAATATGAAACATAATAAAGTTATACATGTTTATGTAAATATACAAAATGTTCAATGGGTCTTGAACTTCTATCCTCCTATAAAACTTTGGTTTATGGGCCTAACCCATAATAAATTAATGATAATTTGGCATGTTCTGTTTTTTCTGAAATATTCCTGAAAAATATGGAAAAAAATATTCTCTGAAAAAGGAGGATCAGGGGGAAAAAAGGTAGAACTACTTTGAGGGTTAAAATTGCTCCCCAGATCTATATATATATTCCCTAACCAGAATATGTGTTTGTCATTATGTAGATGTCTGTGCCCTAAAAAATGATAGTACTAAAAAGGAATAAATTTATAATTAATTCTTAAAAGCTCAGCTCACATGTATATAGAACAGTGATGGGCAACCTTTTGAGAGGTTAATTTCTTAACCTAATTGTGAGAGTTTTTAATTCATAATATAACTTTATTTCAAAATATAAGTTTTCCTTTGTAATTCTGTATATTTTTATTTTATGAACTTAAAAAAGCATTCTGAGAAAGGATCTTGAGCTGGGTTGGTGAACCTATGGCATGCGTGCCAGAGGGGGCTGCTTCCCTCCCGTCTCCACCATGACTGAGGACATTTTTCACATCATCCGCCCCTCTGCCCAGCAGCCCAATGGGAATGCTTCCTTCCTCTCCTCTCTGGGGTAAAGGGGCAGCTCACATGGGGCATGAGGGTTGCAATTTGGGCAATTGGTCTCTAAAAGTTTCGCCATCACAAAGTCTATAGGATTCATTGAATGCCAGAGAGATCTGTGACACAAAAGAAACTTAAAAACTAATATTTTGGAGCTATAATGACAGCTAATGATTGTGAAAATTGAAATATGCACCCGGATCCAAAGGATAGTAGTTCAGTATTCTTTCCACTTCTCTACATTGCCAAATCATAAATATATTGATTCTCAGTCACTCTTTTGTTTTGTATGATACAGGGAAGCAGAGGATAGATGGGCCTGAAGTCAAAAAGACTCATCTTCAGTGTCTTTGCCAAGAAAGCTCCATGAGGAATCATAAGAGTCAGACACAAGTGTAAAAATGAATCCACAGCACTGATTATGAACAAAAGTCCAACAATAGGAGAGTCCATTTAAGGATAGTTGCTTTTAGAGGTAGTAGACTTAAGAGGGTTTTCTTTGAAATCATTTCATTGGTAAACTTTTAAATTTAAATTTTCTTTGTTTTCCAATGACTCGGTTTAATATGCCATTATCATTCTAGAATATTCATTCTTAAATTTATTTTGTGTCTTAAATTTATTTGAACTATGAATTATTTCTTAAATTAGTAGTCAGTGTAGTGAAATCCATGGACCCCTTCTCAGAATGTTTTTAAAAGCATAAAATAAAGGAAAAAATTCAGTATTACAAAGGAAAACAATTATATTAAAATAAAGTTACATTATAACTTTTTTTTAAATTCATGGATTCCAAGTTAGGGATACTTGTTCTAAAGTAATATATACTGCACTTAAAGCTGATCATTCATTTCCTCCCTGAAGAGGCAGCTCAGTTGAATGGATTAAGATAGCTTTAAAAAGAAGCCACCTTTTGGAAACCCTGCTTGCTTACATTTTAGCAACAAGCCCTCCGGAGGTACCTAGGTAGCAAAACCCTGGCATGCATGTGCATTCCTCACAGTTAATCTGACAGCATCCCTCTCTAGCCCTACCTGAGCAGGTACATTTGCAAAACAGAGTCTAAAACTGAGTGCCTTTAAACCAGGGAGTTCTAACTCCATCTGTATCACTGTCTGACTCAGTGATGTTTTCAAAGGTATTCATCTCCTTGGGGGGTCTTAGATTCCTCATTTGTAAAATCACCCATCAGGTACCTCAAGGGAAACATGAAGAATCACCAAATAAAACGACTGTGAAGTATTTAGAAGGTAATGTGCTATAGCTTCGCTCGACAACAATAAGAGCTTTATGAGGCTTATGAAATGTTTTTGATTATATATCACCCTGCTTTCTACCTGCTGTAATCTGTAGACACATGTGCACACCCACAGTGAGCAACTGATGCTCCCAGAATCTGCAGATGGCAATTTATCTGCTTGGGCCTCTTTGTCTGAATGGGAAATAGCTGAGAGTCACACTTCACTACATCCCATCAATTTGGAAATGTTGTAAGTAGCTTCTGTGGGAGGGAAGAAAGAAAGAAAAGGGAGCAAATAAATGAAAGTGCACAGCAACATGTAATATTTATTTTAGTGGCTGCTCAACCTTCACTAGCTACCATCAGATTTGTTAGTGAATTTTAGTTTATTTTTTGTTTTGTTTTGTCATTTCTCCCTTGAAGTTGTGGTCTATGCTCTAGATATTTTCATTTAATCTGGATCTGTTCCATTGTCATTTTGTGACTATTGCTACAGGAGTAACCTCACAGATTGATGGAGATACTAACATTACACTAATATTTTGATTTTTAAAGAAACATCCTCTTTAATTGAGATCTTGTTTATTTCTTGCCAGAAGATCCTGGAGAGAAGGTCATTGTGGGTTGGATAACTGAAGTGGCGTGGAGAGTGAAGAAAGGGAGATATTTTTTGACCTGAGAGAAGTAGCTGATCTGCTCAGTTTCTGGACAAAAGAAATAGAATTGATTCTGCCAATTAAAAATTTAAAGGATTGCAAATATGTTAGTAGAATTGAACCAAACAAATGGAAAAAAAAAAAACAACAGTGGAAACTGTAGATTAAAAGCATTTTGTCAAGCTTAGTCATGTAATATTTGCAATGGTGGTTTGTTACACATTTCAGTTTTGTTCTGCCTTTGGAAAGATTTTTATGCCATTATCTTTGCATCTTCAAAGGATGATGCTAAAAAGAATAATTCTTTTTTTTAATTTTTAAAAAATTTAGAATAGTTTTCCATGGTTACATGATTTATGATTACCACCCCATTCCTGGCTCTTTCCTCCCCTCTCCCAAAGCTGATAAGCAGTTCCACTGGGTTATACATGTATTATTGTTCAAACCCTATTTCCATGTTATTCATATTTGCAGTAGAGTGATCTTTTAACATCAAAACCGGAATCATATCCCTATCGCACTACATGATCGATCATATGTTTTTCTGCTGCATTTCTGTTTCCACAGTTCTTTCTCAGGATGTGGAGAGCATCCTTAAAAAGAATAATTCTGAAACAATTCTAGAGCCAGCATCATATCTTCCCTGAAAGTGGGAATTGCATTGGTTGTTGACAACTTATTGGATATAGTATCACAGATGTAGACCTGAGAAAGCAATCAAGTCACACTCCTTCATTTTGCTGATGAAGAGGCTGAGGAACTGAGAGGCTAAGTGATTTACACAGCTAAGTGTCTATGGCAGGATTTGAACCTCAGTCTTTTTAAATTCCTCTTACACCATGCTAAGTACACTCACAAACAATAAAACAGGGTCACCAGATTTGGAGAATGGCAATGAAACTTTAGAAATTGTTTCTACTCATTCTGAAATTTTACATATTAAAAAAAGGATCTGGAGAACATTGATGTCTTGTTCAAGTCACACCCAGTGGGAGGAAAACAACCAGGACTATAAAATCTTCTCTCATCTATCTAGTTCTCAGTGTGTTGCTTCTCATGAAGTTCTTTTGAAGAAAAGAAAAAAAAAAGATAATCAAGTAAAGGACAAAATTACTACAGAGTCCTTTCAAAGGGATTCATATAATGGCTATGGTCAGAAAAAGACCATTAGGTTTGTCTCTAATCTTAGGATATTATAAATAATTTAGCCTAAACTTTTCATTTTACAAGGGAAGAAAATAAGGTCCTAAAATGATAATAATAAATATACTTTTTGACATCTACAAAGCACTTTAAAGTTTTTTGAAGTCTCTCATGTTAACTCATTGCTTTCAGAAGGGCAGCTCTATGGTTCAGTGGATAGAGCAGTGTCAGGAAAACATGAAATTATATTCAGCTTCAGACAAGTGTTTCGCTGTGTGACCCTGGGCAAGTCACTTAACTTTGCCTCCATTTCCTTATATGTAAAATGAGCTGACGCTGGAAATGGCAAACCACTCCAGTAGCTGTGTCAAAAACAAAAACAAAAAAACAAATGGGGTTATGAAGAGTCAGACGCAACTGAAAAGAGTGAAAAATGACAGACACATTGGATAGTCACAATAATCCTGTGAATAAATTATTATTATCATCATCTTAAAGGAGAAGAAACTGAGGCAAAAAGAGCTTAAGGTATTTTTAGGATTATTTTTAACCAATAAATATCTGAGAGCCTGTTCACCTATCTTTCTACTCCATTCTTTGAAAGAGAGAAAGGAGAGAATAAATATTTACAAAGTGCCTTCTATGTGCTAGACACCGTGCTAAATAGTTTTGTGTTTTTCTTTTTTGTTTATTTATATCTCATTTGAAAGGATATTGCATGGTAAGATGAAAAGAGCAACAAATATCATGTGAAAGGATCTGGTTTTCAACAAGCCATATTTCTTATTATTTGCTTTGTGTTAGCAAATGAAATACTAGAATACAGATAAGCTATAAAGTATTTCCACAAGATGAGGACTTTTAAGCTGTAATGGATTTATGTGTCTGTGTGTGTGTGTGTGAATGTGGAAGGTTCGGGGAAGATAATAACTAAATGAATTTTCTGTGTAAATCCACATGAAACTCTTGAAATAAAGAATAGATTTTCATTAGGTGGACTTCATTCTCTGCCAAAAAAGATGCAGTCACTAAAAAGAAATAAACAGATCGCTCTTCATGTTTCCTTTACTTTCCATTGCCAAATGTGGCAGTTGGTGAATCTTTAGCATAATTGTGATGGTCTCCAAAGAGGGAACTTTCATAATCAATTATGGACCTCACAGCATAGGGCTTCTTTTCCAGTAGAAATCTAAGAAGGCTAAACCAATTAAGAAAGATTCAAAGGCAGTATTGTAGAGTAAATTGCTGATTAGCAACCACATCATGAAGACTTGAGTTTGAATCATGCCTGAGATACTGATTAGCTTTGTGGCTCTGGACAAATCATTCAACCCATAGGGAGATTAGTTTCCTCATTTATAAAGAGATTGAACTCCATTACCTCCAAGGCTCCATCCAGGCCAATGATCCTATGCTCCTCTTTAGCTCTATATGACTAGAACTATCTATTATGATTTAATGCATTTGTATGTAAATAATGCATGCTTTAAGGTACTATTTATCATTCATTCATTTCACAAGTAGTTACTAACTGCCTACTGTCAACCATATATTATGCTAGGCAGTGAGAAGTTTAGAGGCAAAAAAGTAAACCATTCCTGACACCAAAAGAATTTTCTTTCTACTGAGAACTAAACAAAATATACCTAGATAAGGAAAATATATGCAAAATATGTTCAAAGTCATATGGATGCTAGGAAAACATAAGTCACTAAAAAGAGGAAGCATCAGAAAAGGTCTCTGAAAAAATGATAAAGGCAAAGATGAGGATGAGGGTGATGTGTAAGAAAGAATACATAGGGATTGAAGACCATTTCAAATAGTGATAGTTGGCTTCTTCTCCCTTTTTTTTAAGTTAAACATAGTTGATTTTAGTAGCCATTTAAGAAAATCGTGGTTCCAAACTATTTCCCTTCTTTCAGTCCCTCACCCATCTATTGAGAAGGGAAGCAATATGATATGAATTATACCTATAAAGTCATGCAAAAATAAAATACTGGGTTTCTGATTATTCTTAGAACTAGTTAATAGAAAGAAGGAATTTTCAGAAAGAAGGAAAAAAAATTTGTTGGGTCCTGACATTGAACCTGAAAAGCTTCAAGGGATTTTATTTATTCATACTGATCATGTTTTCCTTTAGGATCTAGTTTTACTATTTCCTTAACCTCTTTTCCCCAATACTTTCCTTTCCCCAAATACTTTCCTTCCTTCTAATTTCCCCATTGTCCATTGAGTTCATTGGTCTATGCAAAGAGCAGTAAAATACAATTTGTAAATAAGTGGTAGATATTTCCAACTTGTATTCATTCTACATTCTCAAATATAATTGAGATGAATTCATGGTTTATAGCTACCCATAATGTGAATTTTGCTTTTTAAAGCAGATCAACTTTCAGCCAAAGGCTTCTAAGGGTTTCTTTTCATCACTTCTTTGTGTTAACAGTTTTGAGGCTATAGTTTTGGAGCTGTAATTTTCTCTCTTCTTACAGCTCCTGGATAGCTAACAACCAACAATTACGGCCAAACAGCTTGTATCTGATAGCTCATCCTGAGATGGACACAATAATCACCTTGGTGGAGATGCCAACCTGGTTGTCAATGCTCACAAAGTATTCATTTGATTAAATTCCTTCTTCCTCCAATCCTACTAGAAAGATAATTTAAAAAAACTATGCAAAATTTGACTCAGTTTCCCCATTTGGATGAGAGGGCTGAAATGAATACTTTCTGTTGTCCCTTCAAGCTTTAAAAGACAATTTCATTGGTTCAGGCTCCACCACGTAGAACAAATACTACATTTGGGCAAATACCCTATCACTACAATTTTGTCTATACCTACATACCCACTGAGACCAGTTTGACAGGACACTGCCCAAACTCCATCATCTGGGAGGCATACAGGGTACTCACCACATTTCACTTTAAAGCAAATAAAAATAGCCATGGTTCAGTCTAGACAAATTTAATGCCTCTTAGGGAGATAGCTGAACCCAAGGCATCAATTTCCTCTGAGCTGAACTTGGAGAATTTTACCATTGTCAAATTATATTTGTGCTCAAACTCTCAAAACTCTATTGAAAAACATACTGTATGGCCTTCTTCCAGCTGGAGTTCAGCTTAGGACTTGGGGCAAGCTTTAAAATACAAACAAAAAACTTCATCCTCATTCCCTGAAAGGTGTTGTCTCCCAAAACCATTTTTTGGGATGAATATTAAGTTGGAATTCCAGAGACAGTCAAATTATAAGATATAAGGATGACTCTTTCTATGCTAGATGGTTATAGGGAAACAGCATTCAGTCATAAGAAAAGCTTTTGGTTATTCTGAAAAAGTTAGTTAAGCCTAGAAAATAGATCCTCAAAAGGAATTCCCCCCAAAGCAAAGCTAAGTGATGTTTTTCTCTGAAAATTCTCTGGACCCCATTCCTCAAAGAATGTTTAGTTCCAAACTCATCTACACTCAGTTCAAAACTGCTGGTAAATACAGATTCAGAATTCTGATTAAAAATGATAATGTCACAGTCAGAGGATATAACCTCTCTATTGAGTCCACTTGTACTGACTGAAATGGAAATCTCTTCCGAGTCTCATCTAGCAGATATCCCAAACCTTCTCATCTTAGAGTCCTTCGAAAGAAAATGTTACCAGACTGCTAATTCCTTTTCTTTGCCAGAAAAGTTACTCAGTCTCTTAATATGCTTTCTGGTCTTCGTGCTGAGTTGACATTTCTGGAAGCATTGGGACATCACTGGAAATCCTCTCGTTCTATATGCCACTTGTCCATTAGTAGTTCTACAAGTATTGATTTGGAACAGTGACAGATAAATGGCTTGGAAAGATTGATCAATTTTTTTTTCCCTATGGGGAGAGAGCTTCAGTAGATAAAATCAGATTTTCTGCAGTCATTCAAGTGTCTTAGGTCACAGGAGATTCAGATTGGACTAGGAACTCAATGGTGTGCTGCAATTACATTTTCAAATGTAGTGAATGCTATTTAGAAAGGAGTATCCTCTACTTTCATAAATGTGTTTATGCTTATATATATTTGCATATGACACATATTTTGCTGTGTATATAATTTGTGCATGCATATTATGCAGCATGTGTGTATTTATATACAAATGCATGGTCCAATCTCTTGTTGTGTTCACATGGAGAATTCCAGGTGTAGAAACTTCCTCCACCAATGAAACTCACAGACATTGAATTAGTCGTGTATAAATAGAAATTCCGTACCTTTGAACTACATCTCCCAGCACCCCTTTCCTCTTTCATCCCCAAGTTGTGTGCTAACATAGTTTGTATATAGTTGTGTGTAACACCTCCCTCGTTCTCTCTTCTCTTGTAACCATGGCTGGGCTTAATCCCTTTTTCTTCTAGCTTTTTATTTTCTTTTACTTCAAGTTATTATTAGTAAATATTATTAAATATAGTACTTGGAGTATTTTGTTATTAATTTTTTATCTTACAGTAGAGAAGCCTCATTAAGCTGATTGAGGAACTGAGAGATTCAATGACTACCTGGAGTCATACGACTCAGGTTAGAAGCAGGATTTGAAATCAGTTTTTTCTGAATCTGAAACCCGTCTCACTTCATCCTCAGGGACATACAACTGTTCCTAATCATCAGTTCTCAGTTATCATGTGCCATGTGATAGAGATATAATCATGTGGAAAAGAAGACAGCTTATCTCTTAGCCATTGCAGGCACCTTTCCTTAAGATCTGCTCATTCCTCCCTCTTTGACTCTCCCATTCATTCTGGGGCAATGACGCTGAGAACAAGGCTGGTGACACTTCTTAGTCATCGCTCATACTATTCACAAACACACATCTTCAATTCTCACTTTAATAGACTTATTAATTTGGATTCTCATGATCAGGCCTGAAGTCAGGTCCAGAATTACAATCGTTCATCATAATATGATCATAGGTGAAAGGGATCTTATAAGCTATTCCAATTCCCTAATTTCAGAATTAGGAAACTGAAGCCACATTTTTCTATGTCTAAGGTCCCATAGGTAAATTCCTAGACAATACCAAGCATTTCGACCCAAATCCTCTTATTCCGACTTCATCATCCTTTCCTCTAGACCAGTGATGGACAAACTACTGCCCATGGTCCAGATGCGGCCCCCCGAAATGTTCTATCCAGCCTCATGACATTATTCCTAATCTGACAAATACAATGAATAGGATACGATGAGCATTTCCTTTCCTTTGGCCCTCTCTTTAAAAAGTTTGCCCATCTCTGCTCTAGACTATACTACTCAATTAGTCCTTTAAAAGGCAATGATAATTCATTCTGAAGACTGGGGTCCAAGGAGAAAGTAGCATATGAAAAGAGTTATTTAACTTAAGTCTCCATGTAATCTTATGAAATTCACCTTCTTTGCCTTTATCTCTTTGGATATGAATTGGTGTATATCGGCCCTCTTTTATTTTTGGCCTTTTTCTTCCATTTCTTAAAATGTAATTTAAAAAATTCAGATTACATGTTGATTTGATATTTATAATCCTTTCTGACATTTTGTGATCTATTTTCTCACTCTCCCTCTCATCCTCCCCCCTTCCCAGGTAATTGAAGTAATTGAGATAAGTTGTACATGTGTTATCATACAATATATATTTCCACATTAATTATATTGTGAAAGAAGACATTCATTTCCACTAGTGAAATATTCAAAGAGAAAATAAAGAATGGTATGCTTCATTTTCATTCAGATTATGTCAAATTTTAACTTCCTTTATTTCCTATATCTTTCCCTACCTTTCTTTCTCTTGCTCATTTACTACTATTGTCCCACTATTTTTTCTTCTGACCCATAGCATATTATTTCATGAATTTCTACATGTTGTATTTGATTTATTATTAATGAAAAACAAATTAACTAAATACTTCAGGTTGTTTTCAGAAGATTTTTTTCTTTTTAACTCTTTAAGTAAATTATTATGACTATAGATAAAGAGACTTCCTGCTGTAGTAGATAGAATGCTGGCCTCTGTGTCAAGAAAACCTGGGCTTAAGTCCCACCTCTGTGATATTCTAAAATGTGACTCTGGACAAATCACAGCCTCTAAGTGGTATAGGTCAGGAGTGTCCAATTCAAATAGAAACAAATCTGTATATTGATTTAGAAAATTAAAAGTGAACATCTATTATCTATTGTATTTTTATCTATTTTTGTTAAACATTTATCAATTATGTTTTAATTTTCCCCTTTATTTCTGTGATTTTACTTGAAATTTTAAATTTAATAAACAAATAAACATTTCCATATACAAAGTAAATTTATACAAGAATTTATAACTCTATTCTGGGCAATTAACTTCTTTTAAAATATATAATCTATTCAACATGTAACTTTCAAAGCTATTTTAGTTATGTGCTTTTCTTTTTGAACTTGTTTTGTTCCCTGTGGTACATTTTTAATATTTCAATGACACTCTTCTTTCTTTTAGCAAAATTATCCCTAACTCCCCCTCTCTTCAATCGCTTCCATACAACCAAAATAAAATGGTGTTGGGGGAGAGAGGCATTGTTACATATAAGTACACATATAATCTACACATGAAGATGTCTACCTCAATCTATATCTTTGGCCCATCATCTCATGTCATGCTTCATCATGTCAGCCATGCTTCATCATCTCTTTGTAGACCCAATAAGTCAATTCGTTGATTTTAAGACTAATTTTCTTTATAATGTTAATGCTTATTATAAATGAATATTATATAAATCATTTTATTTCTGCCTACTTTTTTTTTTAACAATTAAGTTTTAATCTGGTTCCTGAGGCAAAAGGTAGTTCAGTAGGCAGCTTACAACCTGTGAATGACACCTCTGATTTAAGCTCCTTTCTAGATATTAGGTTTCAACAAGGGTGCCAACCTGAACTTTTAGCTTACATTTTCTCCTCTGAGAGTTCCCTATACCAATTAAATTATATTTCCAATCTTAATTCCAATAATAATAATAAAAATTACAATTTTTATTATTTTGATGTGACACAATTCATCTATATAGGGAGCTCCAAGGCAGAGCTTCCTTTCCTAATATAGATGGCCCATTTCTCTGTAACTTATAAACCTTAGAGGGAGTTACATATGGCAGTGGTGTCAAACTCAACTAAAACTAAAACCAGGGACCACTAATCCTCCCAGAATGATTTCTGTTGGTATCAAATTAACTTGATTTTAAAATTTAATGTTATCTATTTTGTGTTATGTTTTTATTTATTTTGTTAAATATTTGCCAATTACATTTAAACCTGCAGGCTGCTTGTGGTCCTGGATTGTATGTTAGATATTTTTGGCCTATCTCATTTGAGAAGTTAAATATTTAGCATAGTAGCAATTCTAAAATGCAGAGTTCAGGATGGAATGCATTTCAAATATACAAGAAAACCTGGGAAGAGTCAGAGAGATATGAAATGCAGTGCCATATTTGACAATAGGTGGCAAAAGGAGAACTTGAAGCAATCTCTTTGACTCTTATTTGTTGATAATTCTCCAAAATGGCACCATAACATATATATCCTATATGAGACCATTTATGCCATACCACATCATATCATGTCTTCTCCTGTTTTCACTTTTGAAGAAGTCCTTCAGAGATCATCTTATGCACAACCATTACTGTTTCTGTTTTGTTTTTACCATGAGGAAAGAGAGGACCCAAATGGTTAAGTTTTTGCAGAAGGATTTACTAGTAGTGAATTAGTGTCAGAGACAAGATTATAACCTAGGGGTCCTCTAATGCACTGTTGGTAGCATGTGAACTGGTTCTACCATCCTGGAGATCAATTTGGAAATATGCCCAAAGGCCCATGAAATGATGTGTATCCTTTGACTCAGTGATAACATTACTACATGTGTACCCTGAAAAGATTTTCACAAAAGGAAAAGTACTCACATGTACAAAAAAAAAATGTTTATAATAGCTTTTTTTTTTTTGTGGTGGCAAAGAGTTGGAAATTGGAGGAATGTCCATAAATTAGAGATTAGTTGAACAAGTCCTGGTATATAATTGTGATAGGATACTATTTTTCTATGAGAAATTATTGTCAATATGGTTTCAGTAAATCCTAGAAAGATTTACATGAATTGATGCAAAGTGAAGGGAGCATAACCAGAAGAACACTGTACACAATAGCAGTAATATTGTAGGATGAGCAACTGTGGATGGCTAAGCTATTCTCAGAGATACAAAGATCCAAGACGATTCTGAAAGACACATGAAACTTGCTATCTAAAATCCAAAGAAAGAAGTAGATGCAGATTGAAGCATACTTTCTTAAACCTTTGTTTGGACTGTACTTCATTTTAAAACTGATTTATACAAAAATATGTCTGCATATGTATACTCTGTATCAGATTTTTTGCCTTTTGAATGGATGCAGGAGGGAGGAAGAAAATTTAGAATGCACAATTTTAAAAAATGAATGTTAAAAAAAAGTGTTTTTATATGTAATTTGAAAAAAAAATTAAAGAACCTAGATGTTCTGATTTCTAGTCTGATTTTACCAGAACTTTCACTTGAAAAATGGATAAGATTTCCCCTATATATTTAATTCAAAAGAGCAAATATTTCTTAATTTCTTGCTGTATGCTGGGTACTATACTAGCCCCTAAGGATAGAAAAGAGTCCATTATGAATGGATATGATCAATCTGAAGATGGAACCACATCAAAGGGCTATAGAACTATTCATACCACTTGGCCCAATGATACCATTACTGGGACTGTCTCCCAAAGAGATTACAGATAAGGGAAAAGGATCTATTTGCACCAAAATATTTGTAGCAGCTCATTTTGAGTGGGAAATAATTAGAAACCAGGGGGTTGTCTATTTAGAATGGAATACTATTGTGCCATAAGAAACAACAAACAGGATGAGTTCATAAAACCTGGAAAGACTTATATGAACTAATCAAAAGTAAAGTAAGCAGAATAATGAAAATAAAGTATTTAGTAACAGAAATATTGTATCATTATTAATTATAAAGTACTAAACTATTATCAGCAAAAGAAGTTTCCAATATAACATTAAAAGACTCAAGATAAAAAAATGCTATCCCCAGTAAAAGAATGGATTGTTACAGTCTTATTATAGATCAAAGCACTCCGTCTTTCACTATATTTCCTTGATTTTTTTTTTTAATTTTAGGCTTTATATGTGTCTTCTGTCATGGCAAAAAGAGTATGGAAATATGTATTGCACAAAAGCACTGGTATAACTTATATCAGACTATTTATCCTGAGAGGGAGGCAGACAGATAGGGAGTTGGGGGAGGGGGGAGAAGGGGTGTATCTTGGACAATCGACTGAGCCTTAGAAGGTGCCATTGTTTATTATACACTGATTCCAGTGTATAGAACCTGGACTCCTGGTTTACTAGAATGGATTTTAGAAATTTGCTAAATCTGATCATATCTTGATTTGATGGATTGGTGGCTAGTCACACTTGCTGAAATGAATGTCAGTTTAAAAAATCATTCAATTTCATAAATTTTGTTTAAGAAAATTAATAGTTAAATCTAAGGTCTCTGTTCCTCTGAAAATTATTAGAAAAACTGCAGGATGGTGGCACATGTTGTGACTTCAAACCCAAACCTATTATATTCAATGTGGATTATGATGACAGAAATGGAATTTTTTACATTTAGAAAGAAAATATACTAATTAAAAGCAAATTATGTGTAATTGATCCATGATGGTTTCTTAATTGTCTAATCTTATGCCAGTAATCATTCCTTATGTTTAAAGTCCTCTCTCTTTAAACAATCAAGTCATACATAGAGTACTGAACTTTGATTTTTAAGATAATTTTCCTGTGGTCTTTTTATATAATTATTTATTTTTTAAAAATTAAATACACCCAGACTTCATTCTTTTAAAAATAATAAATCATTCTAAAATTGAGTGAAAGATCCCAAATGTGCACTTTTAAAGGCGAACCCCTGATGAATGGTCCAAATAGGCATAGTTCATTAAATGATCATATCTTTCCAATAGTTCAATTTCCTCATCTGTTTAAAAGGAAATAGCAACTACTCCTGAAGTTCTGTGAGGATGAAATGAGAAAACATTTGTAAATGACTTTATCAACCTTGTGTAATATATATGAATGTTAGTGAGCATTATTATTAGTTATTATTATATTGTATATGTAATATGTATTACTATTATTCTAGTTATTATTAGTTAACAATGTGTTTAAGGTAGATTGTACCCTCTGCAGAGAGAAGTAATTGTTTGTGATGGTGATTTCTTTTGTGAGGTGAGGAGGGAGCTGGGAAAATAGAGATGATGTTCTTTGTAAAAACTTGGCTAAGTACTTACATTTGGGTTCCAGTAGAGCAATATAATTGAAACCTGAGGTAATTATGAATACCTCCCTTTGGGTCTTCCTTGAGGATTATATAGAATATTGAGAATCTTCCTTTGAATTTTATTTACTTGTATCCATATGTGACCCCTAATAATCTTCTTGAAGGCAGAAAATGTTCATTATTGTTTTATATACCCACTGCCTCATATAGAAGCTTGTACATAATAGATATTTATTTAACAAATGAATATTGAATGGAATAAAATTAAATTGCTCTCTAAGCTATTTGATATTTGAAGAAGTACAGATTATAATCTTTCCACTTAGTGAATTTATCCACAAGTTACCCTGTCATAAATACCACATAGGTCTGTGGTCTCCTAGATGCCTAGGAAAAAGTGGGCAGCATAGATTGTTGTTATTGTTACTTCCAAACCCTAAAATATGTGTTATTTAATCTATTCTCAAACTTCACCACTCATAATAAAAAAAAAAGATCTATGTGATACACTGTCATAAATTGCTATGTCCAAAAATATGCACTACTTGATGGCCTGCATTTGGTTGGTGAGCCTATCCAAGCAAGACTTGATTGTTGCTCAGACAACAGAATCCAATTCTTGATCAGGCCATTACATGAAATTTTTCTAAATATCCTAGAGCTGACTATATAGGCATAGCTTTTGAAAATAAGAGATTACCACCATGGAACAGTGAACAACAGTCAAAGAAGCAATCTAAAGACTAGCCAAACTAAGATAGCTTGTCAATAGAAAGTTGGGCATTGGGTAATGAAATATTTTTGGTCACAGATCATCATACATACCTCACAATCTTGTTCTTGTTATCATTTCCAGAATCATTTCATATTACTCTCTTTAATTTCTCAAGTTTCTGCCAAACCACTAGGCATCACATTGCTGTCTCTCTGCTTTTCTACAGGCTGACCTGTTCACATTGGGAATCACTCTCTTTCAACTCTGCATCTTAGAATCCCTAAACTCACTTTCCTCTAAATTTGATTAAAATGCTTCTCTTTTTGAGGAAACTTATCTGATCTTTCTAGTTGTTAGGACGCTCCCTCCTCAAACCAGCTTGCACTTGTTTATTGATATAAATGTCACTCAAGTAGAATGTTGTTCCCCAAAGTCAATTTTTTTTTATATTTTAATTTTGTCTTTGTATCCTCAGCACCTTGAACAGTGTTGTGTGCACTTTAAGTGCACATCAATGCACTTAAGTGTAATAAATGCTTGTTGAATTGAATTATTAAGGAGTGGAAAGAGCATGAGCTGTAGTGGTGGAAGGAATAGTTTCATTAATAAAATCACAGATCTTTTGAAATATTAAAGTATGCCATATCACTTGGCATAAACAGAATAAGATACGATTACAATGAATCTTACAAACGTCATCCTACTGAATGGCTATAAAAAACCTTGACAAGAAAGTAGGTCAGGTGTTATTTTCCCCTTACAGGGTCAGAAAACAATCACTATTATTATTGAATAATGTTTATTAGCAGAGAGTAAGTAACTAATAAGCTTATGTTCAGAGGAAGGGAAGTAGAGCCATCAAGAGCAGATAACTTTCTCAAAACATTTAGCCACAAAGAATAAGAGAGATATAAGATATAAAATGATAGCCAGTAAAATTGGCCAGATCAAGTGAAGCTTTTCATGGTGAGAGAGGGCATTTTTATATGTAGCACAGAAGCAGTCAGTAGATAGGAAGAGAAAGGATTAGCAAAAAAGGGATAGTAAGAATGAAACAATCTGCTGGATATAATAGGAAGTGATCAGATCAAAGGGGTATATAGAAGGATTTACCTTGGCAAGGAAAAAGGACTGAGAATCTGGAAGTACAAATGAGCAGGAAGGAGTATTCTGATTCACCCACCATGACCCATAAGAATGAAAATGCAAGACAGGGTGGCCAGGAGTTCAAAATCAACAAGAAAAAGACAGGACTCAGTAAAAATAGGAAAATGGAGGGAATGAAGAAAAAATAGCTTAAAATGAAAGTAAGTTTGCTAATTATGCAGCATATATTATAGAAAACATGAGGTTAGGGTAAGGAAGACCTAGAAAGGGACACTAGGAGAAAGGGATGAGATGAGATAAGAAATAAGGGAACCAGATTATGGACTAAAGAAAGTTTTCAGTATCATTGATGGGGAGAATATGGGATGGTGGGAGAATGATAAACAATGAGGAATGAGTCTAGGCAAATTTTCAACAACAGAAAATCATTTGGGGGAGGCAAATAATTAGATTGTTCAAGACTCTTCCATAGTGTCCAACCTTTTGACAGATGATAGTTTTTTTGTCCTGTGAGTCTGAGGACAACAACTTCACAAAAGGCAGGAGTAAATGAAGGCATGACATGGCATGACACCAGACAGGTGGTGGTAGTTGGTCATTTGAAGTCTAGTCTGGGCCAGGATAGCCTCCAAGGACTAGAGAGCATCCTAGTGGGAAGAGAGAAGCTAGGAAAAGGGGAGGAATGTTGCTGAAGCAGGATTTATTGGGAAGGCCCCAGAACGAAGAGGAAGAAGGAAAGTGACCGACATAAGGAGTGACACATCACTTTCTAGAAAGCTTTTAATTCAGCTTCTTGAGAATAGACAAATATTTCTTTAAGATTCAAAATTATAGACATTCAAATTTCCAAATATTTCAGTTTGGAACAGATTGGATTTGAGGCATTGCCAATACATCTTGGAGCACAAAGGCAGTTCTGATTGGGATATCTGAGTCCAGTGAAGAGACTGAGCCTGGTTACATAGATGAGGGAAGTTCCTTCCTAGAAGTGATCACTGAAACTGTTGGTATAGATAAAATTTCCAATCCTTTAAGTGAAACAATGAGAAGAAGCAGTCCATGGATAGAACCTTTTGGGACACTGGCAATTACTAAGTGGGAAAAGATAGATGAAACAGCAAAGTAGATAAGAAAAGATAAAATCAATCAATCTACAAGTATTCATAGAGTCCTTAATATGTGCCAGGCAGTGTGCTAACTACTAAGAATAGAAAAAAAGAGTAAAATCAATTCATTCTCTCCTATAGTTTATATTCTAATTGGAAAGAGAAACATAAAAGTTATAAAATACAAGATTAATCAGAATACCTGGAGAATAAACTGTAGAGGGACTGTTACCGGTAGTTAGGAGGTTCAGGAAAGGCCTCCCAGAGGAGATGGTGTTTTAGCTGAGACTTACAAAAAGGCAGGGATACTAAGAATCAGAAGTTGAGAGGGAGACTGGTTAAGGCATGGAAAAGAGTCCCTGAAAAGGAGTAATGTATAAATTTATAATATTATAAATATAATAAAAGTATAATAGAGATGAGAATTATAATGTCATATTTGAGGAATAGCAAATAAACCAATATGTCTGGGTTGTAGATTGTATAGAGGAGAACAGAAATATAAAGATAGAATATAAAGTTCAAAAGTGGCTAATTTGTAAAGAACATTACATACTAAACAAAGGATTTTATATTGGAGTTTATTTAGTTTATATGTGTTGAGGGTGGAAGACAGTGATAGAGTCAGATCTACCCTTTAGAAATATCACTATGGAAGTTTCCTGAAGGATAGAGAGGAGAGGAAAGAAATCAAAACCAATTAAAAGGCTATTGAAGAAAGCGAGGTCATAAAAGCTAAGGAAAGAAAGAATTGTTGAGTGTGAGGTTAATGGTGTCAGTCTCCAGCAATATCAAGAAGAGGGCTGTCTAAGAAAAAGTCACTGGATTTAGAGGTCATGGGTGACTTTAGAAACAACAGTTTCAGCAGAGTGGTAGAGAAAGAAGATAAATCAAAAAGGTGTTGAGAACTGAAAGAATCATAAGTGGAGGTAAGACATGTCCCATTTCTCAAAGTCTAGCTGTGATGGAAAAAAGATAAGGGATGATAGTGGGAGGAGCTAGTGGTTAAAGAAATTAAAGAAAACGGTGCTCATTGATTTATGTTTGGTTCAGGTCAGGTGAGTACTAAGCAGGCAATAAACTGTAATGAAAAGAACAGAAAAGATCACATCTCTAGTAAAAAAAAAAATCACATTTCCTCCTTCACTTCAATACATTCAACTCAATATGGAGGTAATAGAGGTACTAAGTACCTTTTATTAGCAAGGCATTGTTCTAGGGCATCTAAGAAAATTGAAGAATAATAAAGCCTAGTGTCCTCTCCTAAGGACCTCAGAACATGGTTAAAGCCATGACACATCTATAAATAGCTCCAATAGGAGATGTATATCAAGTACCAGAAGGAAGGTTGAACTAAGCTCGATGGCACAATGGATGGAGTTCTAAGCCTATCTTCAGGAAGATCTGAGATGGAATCTAGCTTCAAACATTTATTAGCTATGTGTCTCTGGGAAAATCATTTAAACCACTACTAACATTAGTTTCCTTCCCTATAAAAAGGCAATAATTCTAGTACTTAGCTTACAGGATTGTTGTGAAGATCAAATAAGATGATATTTGCAAAAAAATCTTAGGACAGTTCCTGGAACATAATAGGTACTATATAAATGCTTATTTCCTTCCCCTTTCTTTCCTGTACAGGTTTAGAAGCTGGAGAAATCAGGAACGTTCTCATTAAGGTAGTACTCTATGAATTGAGACTTGACAGATGAAGGATTCCCTATAACTAGTCGTAGCTAATTATTTGACCAAATTGGTCACTTTATTACAGGCTTAAAAACCAATCAACGAACTTATTAGAAATCACATCATAGAGGTTACTCAAGGAATCAAGCATGAATGATACTCCATTTCAGCTTGAAGTTCTTAATAATAAGTACCAAGTTCAAGGCACATCTCTTTCACTTTTTATCTTGGATTACCTTGGGCATCCACTTTATTATGCCTCCTTTTAGTATTACAGTAGGCAGACCTATATGACATTGATCTGGTAAACATATCAATAGTTATTCCGGTTTAAAACTGAACCCAAAGAAACCAATTCTTTTCCCTTAAAAAAATAGGAGTGGGCACAAGGGAGAAAGGTAATATAATCTGGACTGGATCTATAGAGATCTTACTCTAAATACATGGTTTTGTTATCCAGTATAGGGCAGGAAGAAGAGGAAAGAGACTGACTTCTAAGAGTAGAGTTGTAAGGAGCTGACTAGACTTATTTAAATAATTGCCAGAGCTTTTTCACTCTGTGGAGCATAGATGAGGTCATTTCTATAGAGAGGAGCTGTGAGATTTTTGACTCCAGTTATCTTTTTGCATTCTGCATCAAGCAACAGTTGACTGCCTCTGCAATGTAGCAGTCTGATTCACTCAGAGCTGAAATGGGGAATTGACCCTGTCATGGTTGGGTCATTTCAGTTTTATAGATAAGTTCTTAGGCTCTGTCTACACAATTCAAACTGAAGTGGGAATGTCAGTTGTCTGGTTGATTTTAGTCACCTTGGACTGTATCTGGCATTATCACAAAAAAATCTTTTGATTGGCAAGAGAGAAGGAATTTGTTGTCTCATATAACTACATACATTGGTCAAATGAATCACCATATCTACATTTTTAAATGTGCTAACCTAATATCTCAGGACTAAAAATGCATCATCTTTTTGTTTCCATGCTTCTAAAGAAACATAAAAGCAATTCCTACTCCCTTCTCATGGTGATTTGATTGTAACAAAATGATTGACTCACTTTGTAGAAATATAGTACAGGTGTCTCCAGATCTTTTGGTCATTAGCTGTGAACTCTTAAACAAATCCAATTATGGATTTAGAACCTAAAGGGATTGTACCAATTAACTAGTCCAATCTTTTCCATTTTACAATAAAGAAACCAGGGCCCAACATAGAGTATAGGAATTACCAATAGCACATAGTAAGTAGTAGTTCCAGGATTTGGATCAATGTTAGCTCACTCCAAATCCCGAGTTCATTCTACTCTATCATAAAGCCATTAGAAAAAAACAACAACAACAACAACAACAACAAAAAAAAAAAAAAAAAAAAAAAAAAAAAAAAACAAGGCTTCAGTTTGTGCCAGAAACTAGCAGGACAATAAAAGCAATGAAGCTTGGTACAGTAAAAAGAGATTTAGACTTGAAATCAGGAGTCTTGCATTTGAATGCTGGTTCCAGTATGTAATAGTATGGCTAAGCCATGTAAAACTCTCTAAGATCAGTTACTTTATCTATAAAATGGAATTAGATAATAACAACTAGATAGTTTAACCCATAGAGATGTTATGATAGTGCAAGACAAAAATATAGCAAAAACAGTTTGATAAAATTATGATAAGATAAGACTATATGTTAAAGTTTATATGTTTTAGGGATAGAAATGTTTGGTGAGTTCCTGGAGATTATGAAAGGTAGTAATATATGATATAAAACTCAAAAACTAGATAAAACCAGATTTAAAAAGTTAAACTTTTATTATATTCTATATTTTCTAGTTCTGGAGAAGGAAATGGAGAATCACTTCAGCACAATATCTTTGTCAAGAAACTCCTCTGACAGTATTATGTAAAATAGTCAAGGAGGTCACAGAGAATCAGAACTAACTGAACTACTAAACAAAAATAACAACAAATATTTTCTAGTTAAGAAACATTTATTTTGCACATAAAACCTCCCATTTATCTTAAAGAAAAAAGAAAAACATGAAACAAATATGCTTTGGTATATCTAAAAATCATGTCTCATTTTTCATCTTGCAGAAAGAAGGTAGTGTGCCATCATAAGTCCTCTGGAATTGTGTCTGGTCATTACATTAATCAGAGATTCTATGACTTTCAAGATTTTTTGTCTTTAAAATGTTGCTATTGTATTCTCATATTGCTCATTTACTTTGTATCAGTTCACAGAAGTCTTGTCAGGTTTCTCTGGAACAATGCATTTTGCTATTTCTTATGATGCAATACTATTCCATTGTATCATAATTTGTTTAGACATTCTCCACTTGATGAAGGATCCATTCACATCAAGTTCTTTTCGACCACAGAAAGAACTGCCATGACTATTTTTGTTTGTATAGGTTCTTTTCCTCCTTCTTTGATCACTTTGGCTTATAGACTTAGTGTATTACCTTTGGGTCAAAGAGTCCTAACAGTTTAGTGATATATCAGCTTCATTTCAAATTCTTTCTGGAATGATGAGATCAGTTATAGCTGCACCAATAGGACATTAGTTCACATGTCTTCAGCAGCCTCTTAAGACAACTATCATTTTCCTTTTTTTTTTTTTTTTAATTAACTTCCTCAATCTGATGGATGGAATCCTTCCAGGAAGCTTCTCGGTAATAGAGTAGTAGACCGAAAGGTTCAAATCAGGAAATCCTGGAATCAAATGCAACCACAGATGCTTACTAGCTATATAAACCTGGATATGTCTTTTTTCTACTCTCTTGCTCAAATTCTCACCTGTGAAAAGGTATAAAATAGCACTTTACATAAAGTATTTATGTTTTTGTTTTCTCTTGACTCCTGAGATCTCTGGATTTTGGCTATGACTTTCCTGGGAGTATTCACTTGAGTTTTTCAGGCTACTAGTATATTCTATCTAATTCAGTTTTGCTCTCTGATTTTAATAGGTCTGAAAAATGTTCAATTATGATTTCTTGAAATAAAGATATCCTAGATCTGTGTGTGATTTTCAGGTAGTCCAACATTTCTTAATTTTTTCCCCTTCTTTACTCTTTGCCCTGGTAATATACTTTTTACAATATGAGATACTTTATATTTTCTTCTATGGCTCTTGGGTTTAACAAAAAAATTTATTCTTTCATATATTCATTTTCTGTTTGGTTTAATTTTCAGGAAGTGTATGACAGACAAGATTTGAAAAATAGCTCATAATAAACTAATAATTCTTCAAGTCTTTCCCTAAAGTTCTAATTTCTTTTATAATGTAATATTTTCATTCAAATTTAAATCATTTCTGGAATTTTAGTTGATCTTACATCAAGCTATGGGTGATGAAAATTATGGTAGTAATGATGATGATGAATTTTGCTTGTAGTTCTTCTGTAGTTATTCTCTTCTGCTTATGTTTTAAGCATCCCTGGCTTATTTATCATGTCTCCTTTCTGTTTACTTTATTCTTTGGCTTTTTTACTTGAGTTGGAATATTGAGTTAAGGTTAGAGAACCTTGGGATCTTTTATTATCCCAGTCCATATTATCTAGTGCCCTGCCAACCCTTTCTCAGTTGAGTCCTTTGATATTCAAGAATCTCAGGGGTGGCTTGGTCCAGAGAGCTACAAACTTTCAGCATGCCCTTAACAGTGTGATCTAAAACATCATCTAATACAACCGCCCTCCTGGTCTATACGGTGCTGACTTCCAGCCTCAATTTGGGTTTGAGCATCACAACTTCAATCTTGCTCTTTGTTTAGTCTTTAATAGAGAATTTCTCACCCCAGACATCTTTAGATAGCCTGAAAACCCTTCAAAATGAGAGCAATAGAGCTAGCTGAACTATTGGCTGGAACTCCTTTCATTGCTTATTCATCTACAAGTTCCAGCCAAGGCCTCTTGTCTGTCTCTTTAATTCTACATCAGTGTCAGAGCTACAAAACTATGGCTTACTGGATGCCTTCATTTCCTTCTTGGTTATTGAACTGCAGGCCCTAGCCAAGGTAAGTAGGGGGAAAACCCAGGATCCTATTACTGGCTTGCTCTTTTTCCTCTTTATTATATTTCCAAAGATATGGGCCCAATGGATTGCAAACCTTGATTGCTGGACCACTACCTATTGGCCATAGGCCTCTGATTTTATTTATTTATTTACTAGGACTGGGAGAGGGGCGAGAAAGATTAACTGTAGTTACTTTTTTGGATTTCCCAGTCACCATGATTTCTGGTGCTTTTCCTTTAGTGCTGGGATAGATTTCAAAGATAAAATAGTTATCCTTCTTCCCCTACTCCACCATCCCCCCCCCCCCTCACAACTCCAAATTGTGTGGGATCTTATAACCTATAAAGAAAATTTAATACTCTTCAAGAGAACCAGTAAAAAAAAAACAAAAAAAAAACTCTGAACAGAAGACTGAAGTTATCAAATTTATTTATAAAGAAAATTACTCAATTAGCCCTATGAAGGAGAGACTGATAAATTCATTCATCCATGTGGTCCATAATTATGTCCATAATGTCCATAATACATTCCCAATATTAAAAGAAACAAAATTCAAGGAGCAAATATTTCCATAAAATGGTAGATTTGTAATTATTATTTACTAATGAGATTTTCTCCCTCTACCTTTTATTTTTGTAATATTTTATTTTTAACAATTACATGTAACAACAATTTTTAGCATTTTTATTAATATTGAAATTCAAATTTTTTCACTCTCCCTTTTCTCTCCCCTCCCTGAGACAGTAAGCAATTTGATAAAGGTTATGCATGTGTAGGCAGGCAAAACATATTTCCATGTTAGTCATGTTGTGAAAAAAAACATAGATCAAAATAAACAGAAAATTAAAAAGAAAGTTTTAACAAGTTTTCTTTTATCTGCATTCAAACTCCATCAATTCTCTCTCTGGGATTAGATAGCATTTTTCATCATAAGTCCTTTGGAACTATGTTGGATCATTATATTGCTAGAATAAGTAAATCATTAACTGGTCATAGTTCAGTTTTGCAGTTAACATGTACAATATTTTCTTAGTTCTGCTCATTTTACTTTACAGCAATTCATGGACATTTTTCTTGGTTTTTATGAGATCATCTTGTCCATCATTTCTTAAAGCACAATAATATTTTATCACAATTATTTGCCACAAGTTGTTTACCCCTTCCCCAAATGTTGTAAATCCCCTCAATTTCCAAATCTTTACTATCCCCCAAAAGTACTTCTATCAATATTTTTGATACATATAGGCACTTTTGATTTTCATTTTTGTTTCTTTTTTCCTTTGGGATACAGGCCTAGTAGTGGTATTAATGGGCCAAAGGGTCTGTCTAGTTTTATGCTCCTTTTGGGCATAGTTCCAAATCACTCCTTAAAACGGTTGAATCATTTCATATCTCTATTCCCACGCCCACTCCAATATTTTTCATTTTTCTTTTCTGTCATATTAGGCATTATATACATATATATATGTACATATACATATATATAGTACCTCAGAGTTGTTTTAATTATCATTTCCCTAATCAATAGTTATTTAGAACATTTTTTCATATGACTATGGGAAGCTTTGATGATTTCATCTGAAAATTGCTTGTTCATACCTTTGACCATTTATAATTTGGGAATGACAGTTATTCTTATACATTTGACTCATTTCTCCTTATATTTGAGAAATGAGGACTTTACTAGATAAACTTGCTGTAATTTTTCATAGTTGTGATTCTGAGCTGTGTATTTCCCTCCATCCTACCCTCCTGCCCCATTTATTTTACTTTCTCTATCCTTTCACCCTGTCCATCCTCAAAGGTGTTTTGTTTCTGACCACCTCATTCCTCAATACATCTTTCCTTCTATCAACCCTCCCTCTTTCTTTTATCTCCTTCCCCTCCTACTTTTCTGTAGGGTAAGATCCATTTCTGTATCCAACTGAGTATGTATATATTTTTTCTCTTGGAACTATGATCTGGATCCATTGCTTCTCTGTGGTTGCAAGCACTAGTGTGCTAGTATCCTGGAACAGTGACCAAGGACTAAGGCTCAGATCTTCATATGGGCAATACAAGAGAGTCTGGTTCCCAGTGCCAGGAGAGACCCCTATAATTACTTCCTGATTAACTGTCAAATCCCCTATCTATTTGCTGAGAACTAGAAATAACTGATACTTGCCTCCATATATTAAGGCTGACTTGCTGAAGCAGAGCCTGTCCTGGCATGGTTTGTGCTGGATTAATCTGGAATCTTACTCTAATATAATAGGTGTTTCCTATCAAACTTCTAAATTGTCTCCAGTAGTAATTTGTTTCATCCCATCTTTTTGTGACTTCTACATTCCAGAATTAATTTTGAGGAGCAAGTTGTCTAAAGGGAATTTGGGAGAACTTAGATGAGCCTCTTCTTTTTTTTGCTACCAACTTGGCACCACCACTATCTCTTTTTAAAAAGAATAAACAATTTCTGGAGCAAGAGAGATTGGATTACAAATATTGGTGAATGGTAATGCTCAGACATTTTCTATGTAACTATACTTTCTTTATTAGTTAGTAATTTTTATTAGAATTGTCTAAAAATATCAATTTTCTGAAAAATTGCTGAGGATGAAAATTATTCAGTCTTTCTCTTGAAGAGATTTTTTCCCTATTGTTTCAAGTAAAATATTTGGCATGCACATTTTTTCTTTAATTTCCCCTCATGGCCTTTTTGAAGATTTTCAAATTAAATACAGTTAGATAATCAAATGTGGCATGTCTAAGAAGTTAGAAGATTTAATTTATGTCACCCAGGAGTAAGGAGCAAATAGAAAGTTAAATAGAGAGCAATATTTTGAAACTAAACTCATTAAATTTGATGAAGGAACCCTTAACCCCAACTTATATTTGAGAAGGGAAAAGGAAAACACTCTTGTCCTTTAAACAGGCAGCTTCTGTAACCCCAATTGTCTATGGTTATGACATAAATTAAGCCCTCAAGCCATCACTGTAAACATAGGGAGCCCTCTAGGAATTTAACTGAGTTTTTTTTTATTTTAGTTTTGCTTAAAATAGTAGAAATGAAGAGCAACAAAAGTCAGTTTGGGCTTTGTTTTCTATTCATCGTTTATAGCAGTGATTCCCAAAGTGGGTGCTACCCGCCTTGTAGGTGCTGCAGGGATCCAGGGAGGCGGTGATGGCCACAGGTACATTAATCTTTCCTATTAATTGCTATTAAAATTTTAAAAAATAATTTCCAGGGGGCTAAGTAATATTTTTTCTGGAAAGGAGATGGTAGGCCAAAAAAGTTTGGGAACCACTGATTTATAGGATAGATAATTCCCCAGCCTGAAAGGAAGCTTATCCATAGAAATATTTCAAATAGTGCCATTATTTCTGAATTGACTGTAGATGTCTGTCTCAAGACCACAAGAAATATATGTAACAGCCTAAGATTTCTCTACTTCCTTCTATACCTGTCTCATATGACTTAAGACATCAGAGGACATATTGAACATCCATATATCACAAGATATATTGGGACAAAGGAGACAGGTATAGAAGGAAGTAGAGAAATCCTGTGTGTGTGTGTGTGTGTGTGTGTGTGTGTGTGTGTGTGTGTGTGTGTACAGAGTAAATCCCCCCCCCCAAAAAAAAAAAGGTTTTGTGATCAGGAGGAAAGGATGTAGAACAGTTGAGGCAATCAGCCAACACCTATGGAAAAGGACTTGTAAGATAGGGTAGAAACTGTTCCAATTATAACAACATGTATTGATCTCTCATGAGAAGCAATGTAGTATACTGGATAGAAAGCTGCCCTTGTAACTACCAAGATCTGGGTTCAAGCCCAGTCCCTTATGTATACAGTGCATATGACCCAGGGCAAGTGAATTAAGCTCTCATTATTGTAGGCTTTATCTTCTTGTAGTTGATACGACTGATAATGCTAAATAAGACAAATCTTTGAAACTGTATTCTGGAAAAATTAAAGGCTCACTAAGACAGAACCCAGAAATCAATAGACAAGCTGAAGAGGAAGTATGTGATTCAGTGGAAAATACTTATGATTTAGAGTTACATGACCTGGATTAAAATCCCTACTTGATTGTTTGATACTCCTATGAATCTCAGTTTTCCCATCTCTTCCAGAAGGAAGTTAGCCATAATGAGTCCTTTCAAAGTCTAAATCTATGGTCACCATGTTTTTATTATATGGCATTCCAGATCACTTGAAAGATATAACATACCACCCCAAAAATGCCGTTAACTTTTACCTCACTGAAGGAGTCCATAGAATTATCCATCTTCTGAACTGAACTGTCCTCTCTTCTGGAATAGATTATTTTGGGATGAGATATGGGTATTTCCATTGCCAAAAAAAAATCTCCATTTATCTAACTATTTTTTATCAATTTTCACTGAGACCTTGGTTTGTTTTATATTGAAGATGAAAAGAAAAATTTTTCTATCCACTAAATAAGGCTGATATTTGTTGGAGAACATCAATTTAGGCAATGAAAATTTGCCTTCTCCAACTGGCAGTTTTTGTGAACATTAAGTAAAATTTCTAGTTAAATACCTTATTATTCAGTTCAAAAGCATTCCTTATTTCTACTTCACCTTTATTCATGAGTCATTGACATTTATAAAAAACTTTTTTGGGGGGAATTCGAGATAAAGAAATCTTGGTCAATAGGATTCCAATGATCTTTTAAATGTTTCTTTAACTTCATACTAGCATATAGTAATCTGTAAATTATCATTGAAATCAATTATTGAACAGCTACATAGCATAGTGGATAGAGGGCTTGTCCTGAAGTCAGGAATTCTCATTTTCCTGAGTTCATGTCTGGTTTCAGATACTTACTAGTTGCAAATTCTGTTTGCTGTAGGTCCTCATCTGTGAAATGAGGTGGAGTGAAATGCTAAACTACTAGAGTAGTTTTTCCTCAAAAATAATCCCAAAATTGGGTCATGAAGAGTTGGACTAGAATGAAAATGACTAAACAACAACAAATTATCATTAGGGAATGTGGTAGTATGCTTAACTATGAGTTAATGTATATATCAAATTTATTTACCAATTTTTCAAAGAAGTAGGGTATAATACTAAAATTATATTAATATAAAATAATTCAGATAATTTGCAAGATACTTCAAAATCTAAATTTTTATCTAAATTCTAAACTAAATGCTTCAGGGCCACTATTTGGAAGATTTCTACTCATTATACAGCACTCTTTATATTTAAAAAACATAAATTTATGTTTAGAAAGTATAAATTGGGGAGAATTTGTAAATTACCTTTAGCAAAGTCTGAGACAAATTCCTAAAATATGCATCCCCTATCCCTACTACAATAAGTGGCTAATTGTGATGCAAGGGAACAAGGAAAAGTAACATAAAATAGCTATAGAAGGAGAGATATTCTATGCTTTGAATGGCACAAAGGGTTTCAGTGATGCAGGAAAGTGAGTGTTCATTTATTTATTTATTTATTTGGTTATTTGTTTTTAATTGATTAATTAATTGAGAATATTTTTCATGGTTACATGATTCATGTCCTTTCCCTCCTCTCCTCCCTTCATTCCCTAATTCTGCGCCCCCCACCCCACCCCGAATCAACAAGTAATTCCATGGGGTTTTGCATGTGTCATTGTTCAAAACCTATTTCCATGTTATTCATATTTGCAATAGAGTGATCATTTAAAGTCTAAATCCCCAAACATATGCCCATTGAACCATGTGATCAACCATTTATTTTTCTTTTGTGTTTCTACTCCCACAGTTCTTTCTTACAAGTCCCTCAGAATTGTCCTGGATCATTGCACTGTTGCTAGTACAGAAGTCCATTACATTCGATTGTGCCACATTATATCCGCCTCTGTGTATAAGGTTCTCCTGGCTCTCCTCCTTTCATTCTGCTTCAATTCCTGGAGGTTGTTCCAGTTCACATGGAATTCCTCCAGTTTATTCCTTTCAGTAAAATAATATTCCATCACCATCAGATACCACAATTTGTTCAGTTATTCCCCAGTCAATGGATACCCCCTCATTTTCCAGTTTTTTGTTACTACAAAAAGCACGGCTATGAATATTTTTGTACAGGTATTTTTCTTTATTACCTCTTTGAGGTACAAACCCAGCTGGATCAAAGGGCAGACAGTCTTTTAAAGACCTTTGGGCTTAGTTCCAAATTGCCTTCCAGAATGGTTGGATCAATTCACAACTCCACCAGCAATGCATTAATGTCCCAATTTTGCCACGTCCCCTCCAACATTTATTACTTTCCTTTGCTGTCACATTAGCTAATCTGTTAGGTGTGAGGTGGTACCTCAGAGTTGTTTTGATTTGCATCTCTCCAATTATGAGGGATTTAGAACACTTTTTCATGTGCTTATTTATAGTTTTTATTGGAAAATTAGGTTTTTCAGGGGCTAGAGCAATAGGTCTAGAGTTAGGAAGATATGAGTGAGTTCAAATCCATTCTCAGCCACTAGTTGTGTGATTCTTGGCAAGTCACTTTAGTTCTGACTGTATCCCAGAGTTGTTGTGATTTGTAAAGTATTTAATAGTACCTTGCTCATAGTATACACTGTATAAAATTAGTAATTACTTTTATTCTCCATGCATTGTCAGTTTCTTCTATATTGGTGGATAACTTTTCCCATCATGATTCCCTTAGAATTGTCCTGGATCCTTGCACTGTTGATTCACAGTTGATGATTGTATTTTATTGCTATTCCCTATTTACAACATTTTCCTGGTTCTGCTTCCTTCATTTTGTCTCACTTCATATAAGTCTTTCCAGGATTCTTGCAATCTCTCAAGATAACTTAATGAAGGTATATGGACAATAAATGAGTAGGGTAGCAAATAGTAAAACTGTAGAATAGATTTATTCCAGTATGAATCACTGCAGATAACTATCCATATTATTGAGATGACAGATTTACTAGATAAGTTTAAAAAATAGGAACTATGGGAGGAAAATACTGTACTAGGCCTTTTTTTTTTTCACAATGCTGGCAGCACTCATTGCCATCTTCAGGAGAACATCAGAAAAACATTAGGAAATGCAGGAAGAAGGCATAAACATTTGATAGGCCAGTACTACTAATTTAACTCTATGAGATTAGACTTAAGTCATGAATGTGAGACATGCTGAGTACTTAGCAGTGGGAAGAAAACCTATTGCATTATTTGAAACTGTGTCAATAAAGCTATCCTCTACCTCTCCTATCCCCAAACAAGGTCAATAACAAGAATTGGATTTTTACCTCTTCTATGTCTTTGTAATGGGATTGATTTAGAAATCTAGAAACAGAAAAATATCTGGATTGTGATGAAAACCTAAATCTGTCTGTTTGTCTGTCTGCCTCCCTCCTCATTTCCAATTTATAAGAAGATAGAATTTTTATTAATCATTTTCCAATATTTTTCACTCCATGCTCTCTCCCTGTTTCCCCCTTCTCAAAAATGACAGATAATATGATATAGGTTATATATGTGTAAATATGTATGTGTGTAATACATATTTCCATGATTGCCATGTTGTGAACAAGACATATTTTGCTTATATAAGGAAAAAATGAATGAAGAAAATAAAATGGAAAAAAAATGGTTTGCTTTAGTCTATACTGAAAAACCATCAGTTGCTTCTATGACAATGGATAGCCTTTTTTGTCATGAGTCCTGGATCTTTGCATTGCTAATAACAATTAAGTCATTCATACTTGATCATCATACATTATTGTTAATGTATATGACATTCTCTTGGTTATGTCTGTTTCGCTTTGCATAATAACTTCATATAAATCTTTTTCCAAGTTATATGATAATTTTTGTGTGATCAATAGAATCCTATTACAATCATATGTCACAACTTGTTCAGCCATTCTCCAACTGACTGATATGCCTTTAGTTTCTAATTCTTCACCACTACACACACACACACACACACACACACACACACACACACACACACACACACACAAAGCTACTATAAATATTTTGATATAAGTAGGTCCTTTACCCCTATCTTTGTTCTCTTTTAAATATAGACCTAATATTGCTGAGTCAATAGGCATGCAAAGTTTTATGACCCTTTGGGAATGGTTCAAATTCATTCTCCAGAATGGTTGCATAAGTTCATAGCTATACCAATAGTATACTAAAATTGCTCTCTAATGAACTATCATCAACCTATAATCATGGGCTTCAGAACTAAAATGAAAATTAATAATCACCCAAGCCATCCCTCTTAATTTATAAATAAGTAAAATGAGGACCAGCGATGTCAACTGATTTCCCCAAGGTCATATTGGTAGTAAATAAGACATAGGATTAAAAACTCCAATCATTTTCTCCAAAGATAACATAATTTCTACTGTACTTACCACTTAAATTTGATAATATTTGGCAGCTGTTTACCATGTCAGGACAGATACAACTCCGGACACAATTTTGATTGGGGCAATGTTTTGCCTAGGATCCACTAATTTCCAGTTCTAACATTTTTCTCTTAGATGCTACTCACTCCCACATACTCATTGCCCATATACTGTAGCCACTGGCAATCCAGAATATCTATTGCTATCTTGAATATTATGTTATTGATCAAAACCTACTACAAAGATCCTTACTCTAAATTAGGAGTTTAGCTTTTTGAAACACATGAACCAATATTACATAGTACCTACCTAACCAGTTGATTAAAAGACTGAGACCATGAAGGTAAAAGGAAAGAAATGCAAACTTTAGATTAAAATAGAAAGCTTGGTAGAATAGACTGATGTCTAACTTGCTGTAGAAATTGGTGTGACCATTTACGGATAAAGTCATCCTTTACGCCCAGGAGTAATCTTTGTAGCACTAGACCCCTGGTTTGTTGGCTGCTCTTTGTAGCTGGCTGAATTCCACTGGTGCTTAGAATAAACAAGTTCTCTTTGTAATTTCAGAGTCAGGTTGTTCCAATGTTCTAGTTGAAATAATTAGTTTTCCACTTTCATTCATCTTTACAAGTGATACTTTGTAAAAATTAAATTGCATTATTTCTGCCTCTTGCCTCATTACTTACACGGTATTCCTTATGGTATCCAGTTGTTTTTTTAACTAGTTATCTATCTGTTCATGTTGACAATAATGGATAAGGAAAAAGAGAACAACTCTACATTCATCAAAGCCCTTGAATCTAAGTTTTGGTGAATTGTAAAAACATATTTTGATTTATAAAATGAGCAGATCATGTTAGGAGAAACAAAATGAGAATATGAATATATACATGTGAAAATCTTTCTTTCATAAAATGTCTCTGGAAACCTGCTTTTAAAAAGTGAATTAGATAGTGTTACAATATAATAAGGAAAGTTCTTTAAAGAAATACTTTCAAGATATATCCTTGGGTGATTTCATACTATAGAATCCAAAAGGTCACTATCATTCGTTTTTATGAAATATAGACATTAAATAGACCAGTAAAGTACATGGCATCAAATATTATAAACATTTGCTTAGCATAATATCAAAGTCCATGTGTATGGATTTGCCCATTTGCAAATTATTATTTATTATTATCTGAGCATACTGAGAAAGAATCATAGGATCTTTGGGTTAGAAGTGAAATCATCCAGTTTGGCACCATCTAAAGCAGAGTTTACTTCTACACTCTCCCTGACAAATAGCTAGCCATTCTCCACTTGGACATCTTTAGTAATAGAGAACTTGGTATCATTTGAAGGCACCCCTTCTATTTGAAGATGGTTTGAACTATTATGAATTTTAAACTGTGCTGAATTTTGCCATCTACTAACCTAGTACTTTCCTATCAGGGCCACTAGCACACATCTAAACTTCTCCTCCTGTGATGAGAGGGGAGCACAGCATGCAGGAGCCCAAACCAATGAATGCCAGTGCAGGAGAACAGCAAGCTCCCCTACCTCACATCTACTGTTCCAGGTGCTGAACCAGGGCCCACACCAACATCCTGACACTGAGACTGTCTTAGACAACAGCAATGAAACTACATGCAGACCCCTTAAAGTTCCAAGTCTCAGACCAAGCCTACAATGAGGCATCAAGCCATAGTACAGTATAGACCAGTGATGGGCAATCTTTTGAGCTTGGTGTGTCAAAATTCGCCAAAAAACCAAGCAACTTGGGTGGTATGTCACTTAGAGAAAAAAAAACATAATTTCGTGATATTTATAGTTTAAATAATAAAAATGTATAATTGCAATATATAACTGTATTTAATAAACCAAAATAGATAAATTAATATAGGTAGAATTGTCATCTATAGTGCACAGAGTGTCTACACTACACTATAGCAAATGTTTCATCCTCAGCATGAAGCCCCAAACTTCTCTGTATGTGGCCACTTGTCATCAAAAATGGCTATGCAAAGGGGGCAGCTGGGAAGTTCAGTGGATTGAGAGTCAGGCCTAGAGACGGGAGGTCCTAGGTTCAAATCCGCCCTCAGACACTTCCCAGCTGTGTGACCCTGGGCAAGTCACTTGACCCCCATTGCCCACCCTTACCAATCTTCCACCTATGAGCCAATACACAGAAGTTAAGGGTTTTAAAAAAATTTATTTAAAATGGCTATGCATGTCAGTGCTGACACATGTGTCATAGGTCTGCCATCACCAGGGTAGATTTTGTTCTACCTTGCTGATGCAGGATCAGAAGGAGGCTCTGAGTCCCTCCCAAATCCATAAAAAGGCCCCAAGCACTAGCTCAAGGTAGTTTGCAAGACAACTAGCTACTGCAAGGCCAAGGGCAGGCCCAGAGTCCTAACCCAAGCCTGCAATGAGGACCTGAACCTCAGCACAATGCAGGCGAAAGAGTGTCTGACCCTTATAAGTCCAAAGTCAGATTTAACAACCCTACCCAAATTCAAAGCAAAATTATAAGCCCTAAGACAAGGCTGTCCACAGTGTGCCTGACCTGATCAAGGCCAAAGTGAAGCCAAAATCCTCTGCCCAAGCTTGAGACTAGGCTCAGAGCCCAAACAGAGGTTATCTCACAGTGCTCTGAACTCTGTAAGCCATCAGCAGTTCCAGTGGGTAACTTTCAGAGGTGGGAGGTAGCTTTTCGAGCTCCCAGCCACTATGATATCATACCACCTTGGAAGAAATAAAAATTGCAGAAACCCAGAAGTAGAGCTAAGAATAGCAGTAAGGAAAAATTGGAAATGAAGAGATTGCCTGTTATATCCTGAGAAAAGAGTTCAGAATGAAAGTCAAGGAAAAGATTGGGAAAATGAGGAAATATTCAGAAAAAAAACTAAACAAAAAATTTTTGCGGTAACAAAGAGCAAGTCACAAAGAAGACCACAGAGACACAAAAGGGCACAGTGGAAGCAAAGCAAATACACACAAAACTTCAGAGAAAAATATGAATTGGTCTTAGGCTCTGAAAGAGCTCAAAATGGATTTCAAACATCAATTTTTATCCTACCATAGACCCTAGTGAGGAGGGACAGAGTGAAAGGAGAAAGAGCAGGATCAAAAGGGGAAAATAAGATGGAGGGGAATGCATAGTCAGTAATCAAAACTGTGAATGTGAATGGAATGAACTCACCCACAAAATGTTATCAGATAACAGAGTACATTAAAAACCAGAATCCTATGATATATTTTTCACAAGAAACACATTTGAGGCAGGGATAAAGATTAAAGGTAAGGGCCTAGAGCATAATTCATTGCTCATCGTCCAAAATAAAAAAAAAAAAGCAAAAGTAACAATTATAATCTTTGCAAAGTAAAGCAAAAATGGATCTGATTAAAAGAGATAAGAAAGGAAATTACATCATGCTAAGAAAAGTACTGTAAACAATAAAGTATTATCAGTAATAAACATGTCTGCACCAGATGGTATATCCTTCACATTTTTAAAGGAAAAATTAAATAAGCTTCAGGAGGAAATATACAGTAAAACTAGTAAGTCATGTTTGTGGTGGGGACTTCAACTTCCTCCCTTCAGATATAGAGAAATCAAACCAAAAAGTAAACAAAAAAGAAGTAAAGGAAGTGAATGAAATTTTAGAAAAGTTAAAACTAATATCTGAAGAAAATTGAATGACAATAGAAATGAATACACATTTTTTATCACTATATGGTTTCTGCACAATAAACTGATCATGTATTAGAGCATAAAAACTTCACAACCAAATGCAGAAAGGCAGAAATAATAAATGCATCCTTTTCAGATCACAAAGCAATAAATACTATAATAAATAAGTGTTCATGAAAAGACAAAAAATTAATTGAAAACCAAATAATCTGAAGCCAAAAAAAAGGGTGAGATAAAGAAAAAAAATTAGAAGCAATGAATAATTTCATTAAGAAGAGTGACAATTAGACAACATATCAAAATTTATGGAATATAGCCAAAGCAATACTTAGGGTAGAAGTTTATTTCTAAATTCTTGCTTCAATAAAATAGAGAATAATCCCCAGTTTTGGGGACAAGAACTCACTATTTGAGAAAAATTGCTAGGAAAATTAGGAAATGGTATAGGAGAGATTAGGTTTAAATTAATATCTTACAACCTAAACCAAGATAAATTCAAAATGGGTAAGTGATTTAAATATAAAGAGTGAAATCATAAATAAATTAGGTGAACATAGATTAGTATACCTGTCAGATCTGTGGGAAAGGAATGAATTTAAGACCAAGCAAGAGATAGAGAAAATTGCAAAATGTGAAATGAATGACTTTGATTATATCAAATTAAAAAGATTTTGTACAATCAAAATCAATGTAACCAAAATTAGAAGGAAAGCAATAAACTGGAAGAAAATTTTAAAACAAAACTTTCTGACAAAGGTTTAGTTTCCCAAATATATAAGGAAATAAGTCAAATTTACAAAAAAATTCAAGCCATTCCCCAATTGACAAATGATCAAGGGATCATAGGCAGTTTTCACATGATGAAATCAAAACTATCAATAAACACATGAAAACGTGTTCTAAATCCCTCCAGATTATAGAAATGCAAATTAAAACAACTCTGAGGTACCACTTATACCTAGCATAGTGTCCAACGTGGCAGCAAAGGAAAATGATAAATGTTGGAGAGGATGTGGCAAAATTGGGACACTAATACACTTCTGGTGAAGCTGTGAACTAATCTAACCATTCTGGAGGGCAATTTGGAACTATGCACAAAGTGTTTCAAATTAATACCTGCCCTTTGATCCAGCCATACCACTGCTGGGTTTGTATCCCAAGGAGATAAAAAGGAAAAAGACTTATACAAAAGTATTCATAGCTGCATTCTTTGTTTTGGCAAAAAATTGGAAAATGAGGACATGTCCATTGATTGGGGAACAGATGAATAAATTGCAGTATCTGTTGGTGACGGAATATTATTGTGCTAAAAGTAATAAAGAAATGGAGGAATTCCATGTGAACTGGAATGACCTCTAGGAATTGATGCAGAGTGAAAGGACCAGAACCAGAAGAACATTGTATACTGAGAATGATACATTATATAATAGACTTTTCTATCAGCAGCAATGCAATGACCCAGGTCAATCCTGAGGAACTTGTGAGAAAGAATGCTATCCACATCCGGAGAAAGAACTGTGGAACCAGAAATGCATTAGAAAAATATATGCTTGATCACATAGTGCGATAGGAATGTGATTAAGGTTTTGATGTTAAAGGATCACTACTCTAAATAAGAATAACATAGAAATATGTTTTGAGCAATGATGCATATATAACTCACTGGAACTGCTTGTTAGCTTTGGGAGGGGGAGGAGAGAGAGGGAGAGAGTGGGACTATGAATCATGCAACCATGGAAACATATTCTAGATTAAAATTTTAAAAAACAGAGAATAACATCAATGAATTGAGCATGCAACTAAAAAAATTAGAAAAGGAACAAATTACAAACCCCCGCTTAAAGACTAAATTGGAAATCATAAAAATTAAAGGAGAAATTTATAAAATTGAAAGTAAGAGAACTATTGAAATAAAAGACTAGGAACTGGTTTTATGGGGGGAAATCAAATTAAATAGTGCATCGGTGAGTTTGATTTTTAAAAAGTAGAAAATCAAATAATTCATATCAAAAATAAAAAGAATGAACTCACCACCAAAGAAGAGGTAAAATAAAAATATAGCACCAGCTAGTCAGCATCCTGATGTTCTTCCTCTCCTTAATTTCCCATTTTAGTCCTCAGGAAATAGAATTAACTGGGACAGCTAGATGGCTCTGTGGATTGAGAACCAGGCCTATAGAAAGGAGATCCTGGGTTCAAATTTCATCTCAGATACTTTCTAACTGTGTGACCTATAGCAAATAATATACCCCATCCCACCCCCACCACCCAGTTGCCTAGCTTAGCCCTTACAGCTCTTATGCCTTGGAACTAATATACAGTTTTGATTCTAAGATGGGAGCGAAGGGTTTAAAAAATCAATATATTATGTAGGCTATTTTCATAGCTTTTTCAGTATGTTAAAACTTGTCAGATTTTGTGCTTTCCTAGAAAAGTCTAAGAACTAGGGTCACAAGTACAAAAGGATGAGAAATTGGAGGACTTTCTATATGCAATTTACAAAATATATTTATGTATTGTAATAATTATAGAGAGCCAGTAACCAGTGTTATGATAGAGGGGAGATGGAGAGAGTCTATGTGGTGAGTCTCTCTTCCAGTTCTCCCCTTGTGCCTAATATACACTTAGAGACTTTGAGGGGGTGTCACCCCAAAATTGGGTGACCTGGATGGTCATGCCTCCCCACATTAGTTGGGGGTGAGGCTTCCCTAAAATATGAGGTATTGGGTACCCCAATCCAATTCTGAATGAAGGCTAGGTTCACGCAAGCCAACTTCACAGCAGGTGGTCTGGCTCCAAGATGGAGGCAGCCAGACCAATCTGTGGTTCCCTCCCCTTTGTTGTCTCTCAGGTACTCTAGAACACTATCTGACTAATGAATGGCTTTTATTAATCACAATTCAGGGGTTAGAGGAAGGGGTGAAGGGCAGCGGGATTTGGGAGTGCCCTCTTCTCTATTTTCTATGGGGTCTCTCACTCAGGGGGGAACCTTTGGGCTTCCCACTCCCAAGCATCTCCTCCCACCTCTTCTCCTTCAGATTCTATTTCCATTTCCTATTTCTATCCTTTTCTTTAAATGCAAGATGAACCGGAAAGGGTCTCTCAGCAAGGTTGTGTAAGTTTTAAAATCAATATTCAATGCCTCCAAAGTATGATATTTATAAAGATTTTATTAAAAGCTCAAAGAAAGAGTCCCAACTCAACCTTTACCATGCTGCTTCCTCTCCAAAAGCCCCATCACCACACCCACAACAACTATATCAAAAACAGCCCGTGAAACCCATGACCAAAAGGAAAAGGCTTAAGGAATTATGGGTATGGTGAAAAGGAGTTTGGGTAATGTAGTTTAAAGGGGTACAAGGTCTTTTCAACTTTACATTCCCCCCTGTGATCTTTTGGGAGACAAGTCTCTCCAATGGATCATGAAAACATAATCGAATTAAAGTTTACAATAATTCAGAGATAAAAGGGAAACAAAACCAATGTTTGGTGCACTGAAAAAAGCCATTTAGGGAGAACTGCTGTTCATGTCTTTAACAACCATAAAGAGAAACAGGAAGAGAGTAATAGTTTATTGGACATATTTAAAAAGAATATGGACATATTTCAAAAGAGACTAGACTCTTTAAATGACTCTGTAAGTGATTGACTTGAAAAACAACTAAAAGAGTTTGCTACTCAATCAATGGCAATTGCCTCTCTTCAAGAATCTAACTTTCAGCCCCTTATATGCCATTTCTGTAGAAAAAGGGTTCATATAATAATGAACTGTAAGACTTGGAATCAAGCATCTAGAAATAACAACTTCAGAAATTATAACTTTAGAAATAATTACAATTATAGAAATAACAACAATTATAGAAATAATGATTATAGAAATTCTAGAAATAATAACAATTATGGAAATGATGATTTCAGGAATCGTGACTTTAGGACTAGTAACAGATCTAGGTATATGGATTAGGCAATTGATAACTCATTACCAAATGACTCCAGAGCAGTATATCTTGAGTGGAGCTTGGCCCCGAACCACCCAGGGTGCTACTGTCCCTCAAGGAGGACCCCAAGGGCCTACCCAAAGATTATGAAGGTGTCTGGGGGGAGGTGGAGGCACAGGGATCAAAGGATACAACCTTTGATTTTCCAGACCCTGATGCCTTACTACCTCTTGTCCCTTCATGGTCGCCAACTGTAAGTTTTAAAATCAATATTCAATTCCTCCAAAGTATGATATTTATAAGGATTTTATTAAAAGTGCAAGGAAAGAATCCCAACTCACCCTTTACCATGCCTCCTTCTCTCCAAAAGCCCCATCACCACACCCACAACAACCATATCAAAAACACCCCGTGAAACCCACAACCAATAGGAAAAGTCTTAAGGAATTATGGGTATGGTGAAAGGGAGTTCGGGTAATGTAGTTTAAAGGGGTACAAGTTCTTTTCAACTTTACAGTTGGGTAATGGGGGAAAGAGCCTAAGAGATCACTCCCAAAATGGAGTCCCAAAACTTATCTTACTCATTGTTGAAGTCTGATGGGTGAGAAGCGATGGGATGCCTTTGACCAGGGAATCAGGGTTTCATTGTCCAAAGAAAGATCCTCAGGAAGCCCTCAGGACTGTATTTGAGCTGAGATGTTCTCCTCCTTCTGGAAGTCCTCCACTGGAAGTCCTCTCCTCTCCTTCTTCCCCCTAGAAACCTCCAGAATCCTCTCTGATCTCAGCTGTCACCAACTGTCACCAACTGTCACCAACTGTCAGCCACTCCTTCTTTGGATCCTTTTGTCCCATCTCCCTTGCACAGGTCCCATCCTTACAGTATGTGGTTATAAATGCATGTTTTTACAAACAGAAAAATGTGTATATATTCTCTCCAAAAAAATACAAGAGGATTTGCAAACTACAGCAGGTACTAGTATATGTAATAAAAGATAGATTCTTAAAGTCTTTATGTAGGAGGTATGTCTACACTCAATTTTGAATATAACTAGGAGTACTAAGAAGTGGAGATAAGGAATTAATTTCAAGCACAGGAAGAGTCTATACCAAAGCATAGAAATGAGAAATAGATTGCCATATGTGAGGAGTAGCAAAAAGGCCAATTTGGTTGAACCATATGGTATATGAAGAGAAGTAAAATATAAATAGGCTGAAATATAAAGGTAGTCAATATTCAGTCAGAAGAGCAATCTATGACCATATTTACATGAGGCTACCAGATTGAACCAGAATTAAAGATTAATAGTTCATATAGTTAGACTAACCTGTATAAAGAAGGATCATATTGATTCAAGTTGATTGTCACTAGCATTTGAAGAGTAAAGATGGAAACTGTTTTAAACAGAACATGCATTGAAAGTTTTAATGTTTACCATTCATGGAGTGTTACAAGTCCTTACTTCATTAAATACTTATGGTCATATACAAAGGACAGGTAGCTTAATCAAGTTAAAACCACAATTTGTATATATATCATCATTATCACTTTTCCTTTTTTATGTGAAACCAAATACATAGTGCTTACAATAAAAAAATTAATATAGGGGGGCAGCTGGGTAGCTCAGTGGATTGAGAGCCAGGCCTAGAGATGGGAGGTCCTAGGTTCAAATCCGGCCTCAGACACTTCCCAGCTGTGTGACCCTGGGCAAGTCACTTGACCCCCATTGCCTACCCTTACCACTCTTCCACCTATAAGTCAATACACAGAAGTTAAGGGTTTAAAAAAATTAATATAGGATATAAAGTGAAAGATGCTATGTTTCAATTTGCATTTGGACCCTGTCGGTTCTCTCTATGGCAGTAGAAATCCTATTTCATCACGAGTCTCTTGGAGAGGTCCTGAATCCTTGCCTTGGAGAGGTAAGGGTTTGGAGGGAGGGGAAAAAAAAGAATTAGACATAGATTTTTGGACATGAATAATATGAGAATTTGTTTCTCTAGGATAAGTATATTTATTATAATTTATTACAAATGTATAACAAATCATATACTATTTTTTGCTATATTTATTATATTATATATAAAAATTAAAACTTTAAAAAGCTATAACCACTATTATTGGGGGAAATTAATATAGCTCAACAAGATGCAAAAAATAATTAATTACATAAAGAGGTTTGCAGTTGATATAGCACTTTATTCATAACCACATTGTTTAGTGGATATTATTCTAATTTTATAGGAGAAAAATGGATGCATTTGTGAAATTGAGTAGTTTTTTTAATGTTTACAAACTACTTCTTGTCATAAAAGCTTGTTGTGACTTTAGCACAAATGTTAACTCAGGACCACTATGTAATTGTGATTCTTTGAATATTATATTTCTGGGAGAATTTAGATTGTAAGTGATCCAAAGGTCAGTGAAAAGAAAACGGTTGGTGTAAATATAGTACAGTATGATACCAACATTAACTTAGGCTCAAAGAATGCGATAAAAATATTACTAAGATTATATATAAACATAATGCATGAAAGATGGTGTGGTATAGTGGCTAGAAAGATGACCTTAGAGTAAGGAAGACCTGGGTTCATGTACCACCTCTGTGGGATGCTGGCTATGTGATTTTGAGCAAGACATTTAACCTCCCAATGCTCTGGAGAACTTCCTTTTTAAATTTTTTTTTTCCATGGTTACATGATACTTGTTTTCTCTCTCCTCTCTTTCCCCTCTCATCTCAGCATTAGCAAGCCATTTCATTGGATAATACATGTATTATCACCTGATATCTATTTCCATATTATTCATTTTTGTAATGGAGTAATATTTTAAAACAAAAATGCCAAATCATTGCTTATTGTAAAAAAGTATGTCATCACAATCATATACCACAATTTGTTCAGCCATACTCTGGGGAACTTTCTTAAGTATCTAAGTTTTAAGAAAAGAGGCCAGTCTTCACTGGCATGAGGAATTTCCTATGTCAATTAAATCACATTTCCAGGCCCTGATTCTCAAATCAAGATATAAAGTTAACAAAACCACACACTAGACTGTTCAGGGTATTGTTGCATTATCTGACTTGAAGGAAAACATAAAATCTATTTTAGAACATGGCTTACAAGGTTAGGCTAAGGAAAGCTTTTAAAAGTTTTTTCTATTCATTTACTTAACTTTCCACTAGCTAAACTCTTTTTACTTTTTTGATGCTCTCCATCATGGCTTCCTTATCAAAGAAACTCATCTTTTTGGATATATCATTATTATTTAAGACTAAATCAGCCTGGTACTCATAATTTATCAAGATCTTTTCCTCCACATACAGGGCATTTTTAAATGAAGGGTAGTCCAAGGGCTCAAGGGCTTCTATTTCAAGAGAAGAGAGGCCTCAGCAGAGTTTTTCTCCCCATCCCTACCAGCTACATTTCTTTTGGACTTCAGGAAATTTTCCATCATGGTCTCATATTGGATAATTCCCCATCCATTTTTTTTGGTTTATTTTAAGTATTGTCTTCCCCCCTTAAACTGTAAGTTCTATGAAGGGATTGTCTTTTCTACTATTTGTATTTGTATCCCTGTATTTAGCATAAATATTGATTTACTGACTGAATGGTTTTGCAGAATGATATTCCCATCCAAGGTATTTTAGGTAAGTTACAACTCATTTAAATTTATTAATTTCTTTAAAAGCATTCAACAAATTTCTCCTATGGTATACAGTGTTGGGAGGGATATACATACATGTGCACAAAAACACTCATGCACATATACATGACTAAGTTATAGTTCTTATCCCCTAGGCCCTTAGAGTTTCATAAAAGTGATGACAAAGATCATGGGATTGATCATGTTAAAACAGTGAGGAATTATGGAATTTATGCTTCATTGCTGGAGAAAAAAGGGAAAATATAGGATCCAGACTATGTGTCCCAAAGTTCTCCTGGATGTCAATTTGCAAAAACATGATAATGGCTCAATCATACTTAGATTTCTTCTCAAGTTGTTTTCTTTTTTACCCTACCACAGTGAATTATTTTATTTTTTCATATAAAACATAGGAAGACTTTCCATTGTATCATCAGCTTTCTCTGGGAAAGAGAGATTATGACCCTCAGCAGAAATATTTCTGAAAAATATTATTTTCAGTGGATATGGGCATAGTGACGACCTGTCAGTTTGTAGGGACTTTTTGGTACTTCTCAAGTAAATATGAATGCTATTGTCATGTGCATGATTAATATGTATGTACAGAAGAAAGGCTTCAAAGCTGTCAGAAATAGTAAAGATGCACTTGAACTATTCCGCATTATTTTCTACATGGAAGTAAACACTGTTTGCTGAGAATGAAGAGCATGTTGGAGAAGAAAAGTTTGGCAACTGACTACTATTGCTTTATTCTTTGCTTCCCCTTTTTCTCTTTATTCTGCCAGGTGGTGCTTTGTTTTACTCTCTGCTTTAGACTAATAGCATAGCTTTTTATCCAGGGAAGGGATCTTTGGTTTTAAAGATAAAACTAGTAATCTCTCTCTCTCTCTCTCTCTCTCTCTCTCTCTCTCTCTCTCTC